>NC_089585.1:96208933-96566434 GCF_019320115.1 Miscanthus floridulus
GAGCCTGCTCGAGCGCGGCGGAGCAAGCAGCCGGCAAAGGCGTCGGCGCTGTGCTGCTGCGGCTGCGACGGAGAAGGAAGGAGAGTGAATGGGAGGGCAGAGAGCGTGCGGGCGTGCTCCACTTCAAGCCGGCCAGCGCGCGGTGCGGTCAGGCCAAGCCAGGCGCGTGGCGGCCACGCGGCGGCAACCTTCTGGCCGCGGTCGGCCATGACCGGCCTGAATTTTTCGATTCAGGTTACTACAGTACCGACTGACATGCGATATTTGGTGGTGATTAACTCCTAAACCGTGCTGATCTAGATCATGTCATAGTTAACAAAGATGGAGATCTACATGTGGTCTACAACTTTCACAATTGGAGCTCGAGCTGGTTCGGCTTGGTTTGTGAGATACAATGCTCCAAACATCGACACATGAAACTGAAAACCGGTTTCAGACTTAGAAAATTTTCAGAGTTTCAACATAGATCTCAAAACTGACTTGTGGACCATTTTTGAACATGTTGTGCACATTTTCATGAGATGGCCATAAAATAACTTTTGTTCCTTATATAATTCTCTACAACTTTGCTTTAGGTTGCTCAGACATGCAAACATCCTAAGCTACACTTTTAAAACAGTCAAACACAGGAGCTCTAGGGGTCCAAATTGGTCAACCATGACTTGGAAACCTAATTAGTCAAAATGATCAACATAAGCATTGTTCCTAATGACATTCTATGTGTAACTAAGTTACTTAGGATGATTATTAGCCACACCACACATTGGTCACACAAGAATCAAGCAAGGTGTGTACTGAAACAATGAAAAACACATGAAATGTTACAACTGTTTCATAGTCATGTTTCACTTGTTTCATGATTGGGTTGCATAGCACTAACTAACCTTGTTTCACTAAGTGAGTGGCACATGTTGCACTTAAGTGTTGCACACTTTACATTTCATAAAAGAACAACACACATGAAATATACAAAACGTTGCAGTGTTTCGAAATTATGTTTCATGTGCTATAAGTTCACGAAGGGATGCATGATGCTCATGTTCATGAAATGCAGTGCAAATGTGGAAGCTAAACACCTGGGGTGTTACAACTCATTGTGGATCTTCTGAATGAGACACTTTATAGTACTGGTCACATACTCCGGTAAGCCTACTTTGGCTAATCCGATACTAAGATGAATGCCCACGCACTGGGAGTGGAGAGATGGTGGGAGTAGCGTGTACCCTCGTGGCTAGAATGTGGCCGGATTAGAGGTGTGCTATGCTCTCGGGTGGCCTAGAGATGGCTTAGTATAGGAGGATCCGATAGCGAGGTTGATATATGCAAGATTAAGTTCTACATATGTCGTGTGATAAGGAATCCCCAGCTGGGACTTGAATTAATTCGAATTGCCAATGCTCTGCGGATATGGAGACTCGTTTCATTACAGAAGCAATGCAGGACTGGTGAATTACTAAAATTTAAGAAAAGGAATGGAATGAGAAGGAATGGAACATGGGATATGAACACTTAGTTTGAGATAATGAACTAAGAAGACTTAGGGGTAAAACTTGAAAATAGGATCAAGAATAGTAAGCTTTTGGCAAAGAACTTTTGAATCTTGCTACATCCTTACCTTGCCCCAACACCTACATCACTAAAGTCTATCACCCCCTTTTACGTCGAGTCAGTCTTGTTGAGTACTTTTGTACTCAGGGTTTGTTAACCCTTGTTGCAGGTGAGTCGCATGCGCAGGCTTGTTTTGGTCCCTGCTGCATGTCAGTGTTTAAAGATGATGACGATGAGGAATGATGAATGGCCTTTGGACAAGGCACTAGTTTGTATGATAAATAATGTTAATGCAATATTATCCCGCTACTATGGTTGTATGACACTTATGGTTTTGTAAGTTTGAAACAACTGGTTTGTAAACTATGTTATCTTAAGACTTCCGCTATATTTTACTCTGATGTATATATTTGAATAAACTGTTGTAATCTGCAATGTCTGTGATTGGGATCCTATTCGAAAAAGATTCATGGATGATTCAGATTTCCCGAGGACACCCGACAGACCTGTTAAGTTGTTGGGAACTCATGTACGCTATCAGAGGTCTGTTGAGACAACGATAAGTACACGTGAGCCCGATTTCTTAGGAGGTTCTGCCACAGCTGGTATCAGAGCAGGTCCTATCTAAGATCATTGTAGGTTACTTTGGAAAACCTTCAAATTGATTTGGATCAAAGAAAGTAAACTTGATATTTTAAAGTTCAAATTTCTTTCTTCTTACCTCTAATCTAGCCTCAATCCTATCTTATTTGAAAGTTCATGGTGGATAATATGATTAGGTTTGTCCTATGTATTAAAAATCTAGTACTTTTGATTATATAAATCGTTTGTACCTAGATTCATAAGATCGATTCATGCATCATGCTTGAACACCTTGTATAATAATTCCCCTTAAAAGTGGTTGGGTAAGTAATGTCAATCCCATTCTTGCTAACCTCCATTATCCTCAAGCTATTCTTATAGTGCTACCCTAACTTCTACAGGCTATGGCAAAGACCAAGATAACCGCACGCAAGTCCACTGGACCTCACGGAGTCCCTCATCACCAGTTGTCACCGTGAAACCATGAGCTTGGTGAAGGAAGTTCTAGGACCTTAGGAGAGGAAGGATCTTCAAGCAATCCCACCAACATCGAGAACCTTACCATGGAGCTCAACACTCTTCATTGAACTCATGCCAAAGATCAAGAGGAGCTGGTGGAAATGCGAAGGTACATCACCATGAACACCGAGTTATGGAATGAAGCCTAGATACGAGAGGATGCGGCCAACGAACACGTCCATGAGTTGGAGTTCTATGTAGAAGACCTGGAGATGGACAATGCCATTCTTCATGAGAATGTTCACATGATGTATGCTCAACTTCATCCACCTCATGGGGATGGTGAAGTTACAGATGAAGAAATGATTGTAAATCCAAGAGAAATCCATGATGAAGAAGAGGAGGAGGATCCTGAGGAATTAGTGTACTTCTTAGATGAAGATGAGGTTTCGTCCGGTATGGACACAGACATCGATGACTGAGAGCTTGGAGTAGTAATAGTTCCTTTACTGCTTTTCTAGTAAACCAGGGTTGTCCTGTGGGATACAAGACATGTAATATAAATAAGTAACCCTTTGTAGCATGAAACCTTTTAACTACTTTCAATAAATAATAATGTAAATCAATGTGTCTCTCTAACAGATGCCTCGTCCTATCACCCAAGCTGGTGCAAGTGGCTCGCATGACAATGATGATATCCCAAATCCTCCACCAATGCCTCCGACTATGGCAGATGCCATAGCCGCACTCGTCAATGCAACGGTAGACAATGCTAGGTTGTTAAGGGAATTGGCTCAGAACCAACTGGTACCACACCCTAATCGTGGCCGCCGTAATAATGGAAATGACGAGTCAACCTATGTTGATTTTACTGACACACGTTCACCTGTGTTCTCTATGGCAGAAGAGCCTTTAGAAGCTGACAATTGGCTTAGGACAATAGAGCAAAAGTTTGAGCTGATTCACTGTACCAAGATTTAGAAACCAAGGTTTGCGGCACAGCAACTCCGAGGAGCTGCTGGTGCCTGGTGGGCAAATTTGATAGCTGTATAGCCCGCTGGTCACCAAATCACCTAGATGGAGTTTAAGGGTGCCTTCAGGGCACACTATATTCTAGATGGTATGATGACCATGAAGTTAGAAGAGTTTTTGGCTCTGAAGTAAGGGGAGCACCCGGTGATGCACTATGTTGGGCGCTTCAATCACCTATCACAGTATGCTATAGAGTATGTGAATACTGACAAGAAGAAGAAGAATCATTTCCTAAGAGGCATGAACACCAAACTTTAGAACATGATGGCAACTTGTGGCAACGCAACTTATCATGAGACAGTCAACATTGCTATTGCTTCGGAAGAGAATTACCGCCGACATAAGGAGGCGAAGAAAAAGAGAGTATCTACTTTCGGATCATCGAGTGGAAAGCGTCAAAAGATAGTCTACCATCCTCATAATCATGGCCATACGCCATTCCGCCCCCAACAAAGCCAAAGCAGGCAGCAAATCTTTATTCCCCCTGCAATTAAAACGCCTTATCCTCATCAAGCACCACAGCAGCAAAATAATACAAATAATGCAAACCGCACTGCTACTCCCCAGAATCACAATTATCCATGTTATAATTGTGGTAAACCCAGACACTTTTCTCGAGAATGTCCGTATCCCAGGAAGAATAATCCTGATGCACCTAAAGCCCCTGTTCCTCAAGCTCAGAATCAGTACAAGGGCAATGCTCCGAACAGTCAGAAGGGTCAGGCTGAGAAGAAAACTGGAAGGGTCTTCTATACTCAGGTGGAATCTATTCCAGAAGGAGAACCAATAATGATGGGTATGTTTCCCATTGCTAAGCATCCTGCAATTACCTCATTTGATTTTGGTGCATCCCATACATTCATCAATCATACATTTGTTGTGAAGCATGGGATAACTATTGGGGAAACAAAAGAACCATATCATATACAGTCGCCCAGGGGATGAATCTGTACAAGGGAGGTAGTTCAGCATGTACCTATTGATTTGGGAGGTTATGAGTTCCCTACCAATATGCTGATATTAAAGGATCAAGATATAGATGTGATCCTTGGTATGAACTAGTTAACTCAACATGGGGCTATCATAGATGTCATGCGTAGAACCTAAGGGTAAATGTACCTAACAGCAAAACCCAACTTCTCATCTAACTTCCCTTTCCTAAGAGTACAGTTGAAACAGTCTGTGCAACTATTGTTGAAGAAGCCAAGAAAATTCTAGTGGTATGTGAATTTACGGATGTCTTTCCCGATGATCTGCATGGTCTACCACCAGACCGAGATGTAGAGTTTAGAATTGATCTGAAACCAGGAACGGCACCTGTGTCTAGAAGAGCATATAGGATGCCACCCAAAGAACTAGCAGAATTAAAAATCTAACTACAAGAGTTGTTAGACAAGGGTTTTATTCAACCTAGTTCATCACCTTGGGGATGCCCTGCTATCTTCGTGAAGAAAAAGGACCAAACCTTAAGGTTATGTATTGACTATCGGCCGTTAAATGAAGTCACCATAAAGAACAAATACCCCTTACCCCAAATTGATTTGCTTTTTGATCAACTTGTGGGAGCTAAGGTGTTCTCGAAGATAGACTTGAGATCAGGCTATCACCAGATTAAGATCAGACGGGAAGATGTGCCGAAGACAGCGTTTACTACCCGATATGGTCTATATGAGTATCTAGTCATGTCTTTTGGGCTGACCAATGCCCCGGCTCATTTCATGTACCTGATGAACTCAGTTTTCATGCCTGAGTTGGATAAGTTTGTAGTGGTGTTCATTGATGACATTCTTATCTATTCTAAGAGCAACGAGGAACATGTGGAACATCTCTGCATTGTTCTACAAAGATTAAGAGACCACGAATTATATGCCAAATTCAGTAAATGTGCATTCTGGTTAGAGGAAGTACAATTTCTAGGTCATGTGTTATCTGCTGAAGGTATAGCCGTTGATTCGAGCAAGGTAGAAGAAGTCCTTAACTGGAGAGCACCTACCACTGTTTATCAAGTTTGTAGTTTTCTGGGGTTGGCAGGATATTATTGTCGGTTCATCCCTAACTTCTCTAGAATTGCGAAGCCAATTACTGAACTGCTGAAAAATCAAACTAAGTTTGTATGGTCAATAGAATGTGAGAAGGCCTTTCAAACATTAAAGAAGTTGCTGACAACTGCACCAGTATTAGCACAACCTGATATCGAGAGGCCGTTTGATATCTATTGTGATGCATCTGGAATTGGTATTGGTTGTGTTCTTATGCAAGAAGGCAGAGTCAAAGCGTATTCTTCTAGACAACTCAAGAAGCATGAAGAACATTATCCCACCCATGATCTTGAATTAGCCACTGTTGTTCATGCACTCAAGGTTTGGCGACATTATTTATTGGCAATATCTGTCATATCTATACGGATCACAAAAGTCTAAAATATATCTTCACTCAGTCAGAGTTGAATATGAGGCAAAGATGGTTAGAACTTATCAAAGATTATGACTTAGAAGTGCATTATCATCCAGGCAAGGCTAATGTGGTTGCCGATGCCCTAAGTCACAAGAGTCATTGCCATTGTCTGACTATGAAACCTATGCAATAAACATTGTGTTAAGAGATGGAGCATCTGAATTTACAAATCATAGAACAAGGTTCCTTGTCCAATATTGCAGTTGAGTCCACTATCAAAGATCAGATCATTGCTGCTCAACGGAAAAGTAAGGGAATAGCCCATATCAAAGATAAAGTCAGATCTAGAAAACCAACATGTTTCAATATTGATGAATCCGATGTAGTATGGTTTAAAGATAGATTGGTAGTACCCAAAAGTCCGGAGCTACGAAAGCAGATTCTTGATGAAGCTCATTCTACAAGATACTCCATTCATCTAGGTAGCAACAAAATGTATCATGATCTAAGAAAGAGGTATTGGTGGACCAAAATGAAAATAGAAATAGCTCAGTATGTGGCCAAATGTGATACTTGTCAGAGAGTCAAAGCGGTTCACATGAAGACTGCAGGTCCATTACATCCATTGGTAGTTCCATCTTGGAAGTGGGAAGATATCTGTATGGACTTCATCATGGGATTGCCTAGGACATCTGTAGGCTACAATTCGATATGGGTTATTATTGATCGTCTAACCAAGATAGCTCACTTCTTACCAGTTAGAGATAAAATCGAGCGGAACAGTATGCAAAGCTCTATCTTGATAGAATCTTCAGTCTGCATGGGGCACCCAAGACCATTGTCTCTGATAGAGGGTCATTGTTCATATCCAAGTTTTGGAAAAGTCTACATGAGTCTTTGGGAACTAAACTTATCCACTATTCTGCTTATCATCCGCAAACAGATGGATAGACTGAAAGGGTAAATCAAATTCTTGAAGATATGTTGAGAGCATGTGTCCTTTCCTATGGTGCTAAATGGGATGAATGCCTTCCCTTAGCTGAATTCTCATATAACAATAGCTATCAAGAGAGCATTAAAATGGCACCATTCGAAGCATTGTATGGCCGTAGATGCCAGACACCTTTAAATTGGTCAGAAGCTGGAGAACGTTGGTTCTTTGGGCCGGATGTGGTCAAGGAAGCTAAAGAGAAAGTTAAAATCATACAAGCTAATATGAAGGTAGCTCAATCCCGATAGAAAAGCTATGCTGATAAGAGGAGACGACCGCTAGAATTCAAAGTGGGAGATCATGTCTACCTCAAGGTATCGCCGATGAAAGGAGTTCATTGTTTTGGGATTCGGGGAAAGTTGGCGCCCTGTTATGTTGGTCCTTTTCAAATCCAACAACGATGTGGACCGGTCGCCTATCGCGTCAAGCTACCAGATCACATGTCAGCTGTGCATGGTATCTTCCATGTATCCCAGTAAAAGAAGTGTCTTCAAGTACCTGACCAAGTGATCGACTTTGGTGATGTAGAACTAGAACCTGATTTGACTTATGCCAAGTACCCCATTAGAGTCTTAGATCAGAAAGATCAAGTCACTCGAAGATGTACAATCAAGTTCTACAAAGTACAATGGAATCAACACACTGAAGATGAAGCTACTTGGGAGTCCGAGGATTACTTAGAAGAAAACTTTCCTGACTTCTTTGCTTCTATCTAGTTGCAATACCTTGTCTATATTGTAACTTGTCTCTTTTATCAAAAGAATGGAAACCCCCCCTCACTAGCTTTTTGAACAAAGCTATGATGTGTTAGCTTGACACATTTCCTTTTCCATTACTTAGCCTTAGGTTTTAAATCTTGGGACGAGATTTCTTTAAGGGGGAAGGGTTGTAACACCTCTGGGGTTTTGACCTAGCATTAAAACTTGACATATCATCATATGCATTGCAAAGCATTCATAAAGTAGAAAAATTTGGATGCATTCACTAAATAAGCTTTATTTCATAAGTTGTTATGTTATGTGATGTAATGTGATTCAAAACTTTAAATAAAGATCATGACCACAAGGGTCAAATTTCATGTGATCATGTGAGACCATGTGTCAATTGACTCAAATAACCCTAATGGGCCATGTAACTGGTCAAAAATCATAGTTACATAAAAAGGTAAACAAATTAAATTTGAATTCAACTTCAAATCATAAAAGTCCTTTTTGCCCATTCTATCTATTTCAAAATCCATTTGGAACTTGGGGGTGTGACAAAAAGCAAAGTTGAAGCTTATTTTATAAGGATCAACTTTGGTATTCATAGTTTTTAAAGTTTACATATAAAATTTGGAGTAATTTTGAAATGATTCAAATGCTCAAATGCATCCCAAATTCAAATTTCAAAATGTAGGCATAATTTGAAAATGTTCATTTAAGCAAAGTTGTAGAACTTTGAATTTTGAGCAACTTTTATTTTTGGAGATTTTCAACTTCTTTAGAAATATTGAGAGTAATTTGTAAAATGAACTCGGTGGCAACTCTATATATCTTCTGAACAGTAGCACGACCACCGCCCCACCGCCGGCGTCCTTTCTCCGGCCTTCTAGACACGCCTGTGGCTGCCCTCGGCTTCACGCTAGCATGAGCGGCTCACTGCGTGTCGTCCCCTCACTCTCTTGGCCGCGCTATAAAGCTCCAACGCCATCGTCTGCTTTTCTTTCTCTCCTCTGTTTCCCGACGCCGTCGCCTCAACTCCGGCGGGCTCCCCTCGTCTCCTCAGCGCAAGCCAGTCTCGGCAGAGTAGTGTTCCAGCTCCGCCTCCTCCTTGTGAACCCATTCCACCAACTATGGTTGTCTGAGTCCACCGAGAACCGCCGCTAACGACCCTTCTTCCTAGCGGCCGGCGACCTCACCTGAAGTGCCATTTCACCATAGCCAGCATCAGCCGGTGAGCCGTTGTCCTTGCTTGTTGTCTCTATAGCTTCGTCTCGATGCTGTGGTGCTTAATCCGTTCTTGCTTGGTTGTTTTGCCCACTGCAGTTGCCGGAACTCCATCGCCGATGAATTCTGCTCCGCCGTGACCGCTGTCACCGTCGACTCGAGTTACCATAGCTTCTCTGGTCTCGTTCTTTGCTTCAACACGTTCGGGGTGAGCTGCTGATCCTTTCTAAGCCTTTTGTTTGATCTCTACCGACCTTGTTTCACTGGCGTAGCACTGCCGTGCCACCGCATCCGCCATGGCTGGTGTAGTGCTCGGTTCTAGCTGCATAGGGTCTCAGTTGTGCCACCAATCATTGCGCCTTGTTGTAGTGATCACCGTGATGCCTTTACCTTCGCCATTAGACTCACCGTCGGTGAGATTGCGTCGGTCAGCGCCATCGTCACCGCGGTCAAAGCCGAAGCTTAGGGATGACAAGTGGGTCCCGTATGTCAGCGACTGAGTAGTTCAAATGGAATTTTTCTATTTTCAAAAATGGATGAATAGTGTCTATTTTTGTTATTTTTGTGTAGATTTATTCAGAGCTCCAAAAATTATGAAAATTTTTGTGTGACCTCTCTGTGATGAATACTATTTAGGAAAAATATGAAATATTGATTTATAGTACTTTTTGAATGTGATGAAAACTGCTCAATTAATTGATAAATGTAAATTCCATGATTTTTGTAGGCCACTGTATAACTCCAAAAATTATGAAATTGTTTTGGTACACTAATTTGTCATGAGGAAGCTTACATAAAATTTTGAGGTCATTTGGAGCAAGTTCATTTTTAGCTTAATTCCAAATTTAATTCAAAAATGGATAAAAGCAAACCCTAAGTGTTAGTTTAGGGTTTGATCTTGTTTTGGTCATGTTTTGTGACCAGTAGGGTTTCAAGATCAATTTGGTCAAGTCACTTGTGTGATCCTTGATGGTAGAATTGCAAGTTGGTTTTGTTGGCTTGCAACTGTACCGTGAACGAAAGTTATATTCAAGGTGTTATTATATTTCATGCACCATGAAAGCATCATGTTTACATTATCATCATGTTGAAGCATATGTTATTATTTCGTGTAGAATCTAAGAGTGAACCGATCCCAGTTGAGCAAGTTGTGGAAGAATCCCCGGTTGTCTCGGGCTTTGATATTTGTGGTACTGATCCAGAACCCGAGATCGTTAACGAAGGCAAGCCCCGGTTTATGCATTAAACCATTACCTTGTTTACTTTGAAAAGTTTATCACCTATGTTACCTATTACATTAAGTTGATTTATTCAAATGTTACCTACTTGATGCATTGCCTACCTTGTTAATTGTTTACCATCCTTGAAGATGATTTCATTTACAAAGGCGTAGAATGCTTAGTATGCTTTATGGTAGGTTTTCAAAGTAAAAGTTTTGATACACTCAAAGATGGCATTCTGGCCAAAGAAAGAAAGAAGATAGAATGAATTAGAGACTAGTCGGGTGACTTATCTTGAATGTTGGGTAATGTTGCCGACTATGTCGCTTAAAGGCCACTCATTGTGGATCTTCTGAACGAGACACTTTGTAGTACTGGTCACATACTCTGGTAAGCCTACTTCGGCTAATCCGATACTAAGACGAATGCCCACGCACTGGGAGTGGAGAGATGGCGGGAGTAGCGTGTACCCTCGTGGCTGGAATGTGGCCGGATTAGAGGTGTGCTGTGCTCTCGAGTGGCCTAGAGACGGCTTAGTATAGGAGGATCCGATAGCGAGGTTGATATATGCAAGATTAAGTTCTACATATGTCGTGTGATAAGGAATCCCCAGCTGGGACTTGAATTAATTCGAATTGCCAGTGCTCCACGGATATGGAGACTCATTTCATTACAGAAGCAATGTAGGACTGGTGAATTACTAAAATTTGAGAAAAGGAATGGAATGAGAAGGAATGGAACATGTGATATGAACACTTAGTTTGAGATAATGAACTAAGAAGACTTAGGGGTAAAACTTGAAAATAGGATCAAGAATAGTAAGCTTTTGGCAAAGAACTTTTGAATCTTGCTACATCCTTACCTTGCCCCAACACCTACATCACTAAAGTCTATCACCCCCTTTTACATCGGGTCAGTCTTGTTGAGTACTTTTGTACTCAGGGTTTGTTAACCCTTGTTGCAGGTGAGTCGCATGCGCAGGCTTGTTTTGGTCCCTGCTGCATGTCAGTGTTTGAAGACGATGACAATGAGGAATGATGAATGGCCTTTGGACAAGGCACTAGTTTGTATGATAAATAATGTTAATGTAATATTATCTCGGTACTATGGTTGTATGACACTTATGGTTTTGTAAGTTTGAAACAACTGGTTTGTAAACTATGTTATCTTAAGACTTCTGCTATATTTTACTCTGATGTATATATATTTGAATAAATTGTTGTAATCTGCAATGTCTGTGATTAGGATCCTATTCAAAAAAGATTTGTGGATGATTCGGGTTTCCCGAGAACACCCGATAGACCTGTTAAGTTGTTGGGAACTCGTGTACGCTATCAGAGGTCTATTGAGACAACAATAAGTGCACGTGGGCCCAATTTCTTAGGAGGTTCTACCACATCATAGGGTGGGAGTGGCCATTACAAATTGTACTGATAAATTTTGGCACACAGGTTCTGCTGAGGAGTATAGCTCCGAGGAGTTTGACGATTGAGGGGCTCGTTCCTACGCTCGAGTTTGGTGATCTTATCTTCAAGCTGTTCTGAATGAATGCTACTTTTGATTCCACCAATGCGGCGATGTAATAAATTATGTAATTCCGCACTATTTGTACTTTGATATTATCGTTGTATGGATGTGGTATTCGACTGGAAATTTGGGTAATATGATCTATAACGGTCTTATTACACTTCAACTCTGTGGATTTCCCTTCGAGGAAATTAGGTCGCTTCAGTTGGTATCAGTGCCATACTTGACCATAGGACAAAACCCTCAGAAATAGATGATAGAATAGGACGTGGACAGCCCCTCTTTCGGTTATATACCGACCCTACATTTTCTTTTATGCAAGGCTCATCTATTATTGACCTGCTAACACCTGTTTCCTTAAAACATGCAGATGGCAATGAACATTGAATGGCCGCCTCTAGGACCGCTACCTCTGGACCACGCCAAGCTTACCTTCGACCTACATGAGCTCGGGGGTTTTGCACAGACCCTCTGCTGAGTTCTCGTCATGTTAGGAGTTGCTGACAAGCTTGCCAAGGTCACCTACACCAGAAAGCCAGCTTAGGAAGGAGGAATCGAAGGACCGATTGTCACCTCAGTTGAGTTCCCAGCTAGCACTACCTTACCTTCTGTCCCAGCTTTCACCGAGATGACTATAGAGGACACAGTTGAGGAGGGACTGCAAGCTGTCTCACACAAGGCGCTTTGTAGAGTGATGAGGGACCACCACGAGTATCTGAAGATGACAAAGTTCTGTCTACTTCCCTAGGCCCTCGACCTTAGCCTTACCCCTAGTGAGCAGAGTTTTGCAGCCAGTAGAGTTATCTTTGTCGAGGAGGATAGATGCCTTCGCGTCTCGGCTATCCACCTACTAGAATAGGACAGGTACGTGACCCAGCTAGAGTAGAGGAGATGCCAAGACCAGGCCCTTCTATGGGAGTACCAGGAGCGAGACTTGCAGGGAGCACAAGAGTGAGCTAGTCTGCTTGAGACAGTTGCCAAGCTACAGGACGAGCTCAACCGTCATGAAGAAGTCCACAGAACCAAGGTCGTAGACTTACAGGACAAAGCCACCGACCTAGGCAATAGGAACTGCTATCTCGACAGCAAGGTCTTGGAGTTGCAGAGAGAGTTGGACGACAAGAAGGCCGAGTTCAACCGCAGAGGAGATAGAGAGAGGTCCAAGGGGATTGATATGCTGAAAATCCAATCTCGGAACAAGACCATGACTCAGGATCTAGAGGAGTTTTGGAAGAAGGCCGTTCACAACCAGGGTCACCTGATCGAGGCACTCAGGCAGAATGAGTACCTATAGGACAAGTGTGAGAGGACATGGCAGGCTTGGTAGAAGTCTGACAAGAAGTGCCTCAGGGAGATGAAGGGTATGTGGGATCAGCTACCCAAGGAGATTCACAGCAAGACGAAGCCTAGGATAGAGGAGTTTGAGTTAGCCCTGACTTGCCTCAACCTAGACACCTACCCTACCCTACCTAGAGCCAAGCCTACTGAGGAGCTCACCGAGGCCTTGAAGTACGTGTCCCGACTTCACAAGTCTGACGAGGAGATTGAGATCGAGAACAGTCATATCCCAGCAGCGGTGTACGAGTTAGAGTAGATGACCCTGTGTGGTCATGAGTCATGTCAGTGGCTTCCATAAGTTGTACCCCATGATGTACCCCTATTGAGATGTAATATGAGGCACTATGCGTAGTATGATTCTCGCAAGTCTCCTAGTGTAGCTACTGGAGATGATGCCATGTAATAAAACTCATGTAATGAATGTTTTGGATCTTATTGCATCTTATGGATCTTATTGCTTCTTTGTAATGAATGTTGGATAGCATAAATGTTTTTCTTTAAATCATCAAAAATCATGTAATCATATTGAAGTATAAGCACTTAAGGCACAAACACTAAAATTCCTATGATCCGTGTTGTAGATGCCGAACCGCAGATCTGATCGCCTAATGAACCATGGACGTGCGCCCACCCCCGAACTAGTCAAACCAAATGGGGGGCATGGTGGCAACAACCGTGGTCGTGGCCATGGCCGTGGACGTGGAGGGATACCCTTCAACCTAGAGAATATCCCACCGCCTGAGGAGAACATTCCGCCACCACCACCACCGAACTTGGCAGAAGTGATGGCACAACAGACCCAACTTCTTGCAGCTATTGTTAATGGAGCAAACCGTTGCCAGGGAGGTCAGCAGAATGACTTCCAAAGGAAGCTAGAAGGATTTCTAAAGCTAAGGCCACCTACCTATGATGGCACTGACCCTGACCTGCTTGTAGCTGATGACTGGCTCAAGGAGATGGAGAAGAAGCTTGACCTTACTACTTTCACCGACGATGAGTGTGTTGGAGCTGCCACACACCAGCTCACAGGTGCAGCATGCGCTTGGTGGGACAGTTTCAGTGATTCCCATGAGGACCCTGCCAACATCTCGTGGGATGAGTTCACTGAAGCATTCACTGAGTATCACATTCCCAAGGGTATCATGGAGGCCAAAGCTAAGGAGTTCCACAACATCAAGATGGGAAAGGATAGGGTGACTGAGTACACTACTCGTTTCACCAATCTTCTTCGCTATGCACCTTCCTATGTTGTGAACTCTAAGAAGGAGAAGTTGTACTATTATCGTAAGGGACTTAACCCGCACATCAAGCTGAAGTTTGGCAGTATTAAGAGTAGCACGCTGCATGCTCTGGTGGATCGTTGCATTCAGATTGAGAAGGACCATGCTGAAGCTAGAGAGGAGTACAGGGAGAGGAAGCATAAGCCTAAGGAGTCCCTCCATAGCTATGATCGCAAGAGGTTCCACAGAGATGCACTACCCAGAGAACGCTCTCGCCACAATAGGGATGACAACCCTGGATTGAGTAGGGGTAGTGGAGGCTACACCGCCAAATACTCCCGCCCTACTTAGGATCGTTACACCCGGGACCGTTATGCTCAGGACCGCAACACTCAGGACCATTTCAACCGTTCCTGCTCTATGAATGAACGCCTAGCATAGAACCGCTCCGCACCAAGCACTAGAAACTGGAAGGCACCCGCGCCAACCCCTATAGGCGATATGCCTTTCACTTGCTTCGCTGGTGGCCAACTGGGTCACAAAGCTGGTGAGTGTCCTCAGAACTTAGCTGCTTAGAAGTCTCAGTTCAAGGGATCTACTACCCGTGGATGTCTCAACCATCTGGACGCCGAGGAAGCACAGGCTGCCCCTAATGTTGTGTACGGTATGTTTTTAGTTAATGGCAATACTGCATCAGTTCTATTTGACTCAAGAGCAACTTGTTCTTACATATCATCCAAATTTGCATGAGAGCATGACCTGCCTGTAACCCCGCATGGAAAGCCTATCTTCACCAGTTCACCTTTAGGAGACCTAAAGTGCACACACATCTGTAAGGGAGTGAGTCTTACCATTGAAGGTCTTGTCTTTGAAGCCGACCTAACCCTGTTACCTTCCACAAACCTAGATGTCATCTTAGGTATGGATTGGCTAACCATTCACCGAGGTATCATATCATGTTCACCTAGATACGTCCAAGTGACCCACCCATCAGGCCAAGTTATTAGATATGAACCCCAGTCCGGAAGGTCCACTTCTATCCTATGTGCCCTTAAAGCTAGTTCAGAATCACAAAAAGAGGAGAAGACAGTTCATGATGTGCCTGTGGTCAGAGACTATCCCGATGTATTCCCTAAAGAATTACTGGGTATGCCACCAGACCATGATGTGGAGTTCATCATTGATCTTTTGCTGGGAACAGGACCCATAGCCAAGAGACCCTATCACATGTCTGTGGACAAACTAGCCGAGCTCAAGAAATAGCTTGATGAGCTCATATCAAAGGGGTATATCAGACCTAGTGCTTCACCCTAGGGATCCCCTATTCTATTTGTTAAGAAGAAGGATGGCTCGATGAGAATGTGCATTGATTACCGAAACTTGAATGCAGTCACCATCAAGAACAAGTACCCTCTGCCAAGAATCGATGATCTGCTTGATCAGCTTTGAGGTGCCAAGTATTTCTCCAAGAGTGATCTCAGATCTGGCTATCATCAGATGAAGATTCGAGAGAGTGACATCAGGTATGGGCAGTTTGAGTTCACTGTGGTGTCCTTTGGACTCACGAATGCTCCCGCATACTTCATGAACATGATGAATAAGGTTTTCATGGACGAACTAGATAAGTTCATGGTAGTATTCATTGATGACATCCTTATTTATTCACCCACCACTGAAGAACAGGAACATCATCTGAGGACTATGCTTGAGAAACTAGCCCAACATCAGCTCTACACAAAGTTCAGCAAATGTGAATTTTGGCTACAGAAAGTTGCCTTCCTAGGCCATGTACTATCAGCTGAAGGTGTTGCAGTTGACCCAGCCAAGATTGAAGCTGTGAAAGAGTGGGATCAACCCTATAATGTGACCAAAGTCAGAAGTTTCTTGGGATTGGCTGGATATTACCGTCGGTTCATCGAGAACTTTTCCAAGATAACCCGTCCAATGACCAACCTTCTGAAGAAGACTAAGGAGTTTGAATGGACGCCCGAGTGTGAACAAAGCTTTCAAGGGTTGAAATTGAAGCTTACCACAACTCCTATGCTAGCACTGCCTGATATTAGTAAAGATTTCATGGTCTATTGTGATGCATCCCGTCAAGGACTTGGCTGTGTATTGATGCAAGGTGGAAGAGTGATAGCTTATGCTTCTCAACAATTGAAAGAACACGAGAACCGTTACCCTACTCATGATCTTGAGTTAGCAGCAGTTGTGCATGCCTTGAAGATCTAGAGACACTACTTGATAGGCAACAAGTGTGATATCTATACGGATCATAAGAGCTTGAAGTACTTTTTCACTCAGGAAGATCTAAATATGAGGCAACGCCGATGGCTAAGAATTGATCAAGGACTACGACCTGGAAATTCACTATCATCTGAGAAAAGCTAATGTAGTCGCAGATGCTCTCAGTCGCAAGAGTTACTGTCACACTTTGATCACTGAATCCATACCACCTGAGCTCAAGGAAGAGATTGAAGATTTCCAACTTGAGATACTACCGCATGGCTTGTTGAATGAGCTCTGCATACAGTATAATCTCATAGATCGTATCCATCAAAGCTTAGAAAAGTTGTGAAGAGATCAAATATCTCTGTAGTCTGATGAAACTAGGCTACAAGACCAACCACCAGGAAGATGAACAAGGAACCATCTGGTTCAAGAATAGAATCTGTGTTCCATCTGACCCAGTGCTACGAGAGGAAATTCTGTCAGAAGCTCATAATTCTAAGTAATGTATTCACCCTGGGGGTTCAAAGATGTATCAAGACTTGAAGAAACACTTTTGGTGGAAAGGCATGAAGACAGACATTGTAGGACATGTGGCACGGTGTGACACCAGTAATAGAGTCAAGGCTGAACATCAAAGGCCTGCAGGATTACTGAAGCCTCTTGACATTCCCGAGTGGAAATGGGAGAGCATATCCATGGATTTCATAGTTGGATTGCCCCGTTCACAGAAAGGCAATTGATTCCATCTAGGTGATTGTTGATCGTTTGACCAAGATTGCTCACTTTATACCAGTTAAGACCAAGACTGATGCCGAAAAATTTAGTAGATCTATATGTTGAGCATATTCTCAGACTGCATGGAGCTCCCTCTAGTATTGTATCTGATCATGGTCCTCAGTTTGTGTCCTGATTCTAGGAAGCTCTGCACAAGTCCATTGGGACCAAACTTGATTTCAGTATCGCTTATCACCCATAGACAGATGGATAGACGGAATGAGTAAATCAGATCTTAGAAGACATGCTTCGTGCTAGTGTACTGAATTATGGCTCTGATTGGGAGAAATGCCTACCCTATACAGAGTTCTCTTACAACAACAGCTACCAAGCCAGTATCAAGATGTCGCCATTTGAAGCTCTGTATGGCAGACCTTGTAAGACACCTTTGATGTGGTCTCAACCGGGTGAAAGATCATTCTTTGATTCCGCTAAGATCCAAGATGCAGAAGAAGGAGTTGCTCAAGTGAAGGAGAATTTGAGGATTGCTCAAAGTCGATACAAGAGCTACGCTGACAAAAGAAGAAGAGAACTTGAGTTCAATGTGGGAGAGTTCGTCTATCTCAAGGTATCCCCGCTACGTGGAACTATCAGATCCACGTGAAAGGAAAGCTCGCCCCTAGATTTGTTGGGCCATACAAGATCCGTAAGAGGATTGGAAAACTCGCTTACAAACTTGAGCTACCTGAGGAATTGGTGGGTGTACATCCCGTATTCCATGTCTCACAGCTACGCAAGTGTTTGAGAGTGCCCGATGAAGTAGTTCCAACTGATACACTTGACATTCAAGATACACTTGAGTATAAAGAACATCCTATTAGAATTCTGGGCAGAGATACCAAAGAGACCCAAAGCAAAACTATTCCTATGTGCAAGATCCAATAGAGCAATCACACTGAGAGAGAAGCAACATGGGAAAAAGAGTCTGACCTCCGGCTACGATACCCTTATCTCTTTGGAGGGTACGATGCGCTTTAATCTCGGGGACGAGATTTTGTTAAGGGGGTAGGACTGTAACAACCCAAAAATCCACACACCAAAAATCACGACTACAAAATTTTTGTGTTAGCACTATGTGATGTTGAGTGACACATGTAGAAGCCAAACCCTAGTTCTGGATTGGATGTGACCCAACTAGGTTAAAATCATAAGTATAGTTTGGTTTTGTGCCACATTTGTAATTAAATTCCTAAATAAATAAATCATGCTTGCAACCTTAGACCCACTTGTGATTTGGATTCTTTTGCCTTATGTGATGTTTAACTAACTTACTTAATATTTATGATAAACCCTAACCAAATTGGCAACAAATAAAAGAGAAAGGAAAGAAGAGGGAGGCAGCAGCTCAGCCCAGCCTGCCTCGACCGGCCCAGCTAACCAGCCGCCTGCCCTCCCACTCGCTCACACGGCCCATGAAGTCGGCCCAGCATTGCCGCCCACCCGCGCACAGCCACTGACAAGCTGGGCCTGCTTGTCAGCTATCACGCGCCGCATGTAGCCACATCGCACCAAGTGTCTGACGACCCGACCCTGCTTGTCAGCATAGTAGCGTCTTCTTCCCCTCACCCATGCATTCTCCCCGCATGACCAGAGGCCGACCAGCGTGGCAGGCGCGGGCCCAGGGTCACGCAAATCACATGACCTTGTTCCCCTTGTGCCGCGCTTACGCTACCGCACGAGAGCCATCGGATGCGCCACACGTATCACCACCGCCCGATCGCCATCCGCCATTATAGCCCTTGGAGTTCGGCTATAAAAGCCAACGTCCATGAGCCCTAACCCTCAGCCCGTTCGCCATCATCGCTAGTGGCACAGCACCACACAGCGTCAAGCCAAGAGAGAGGGAGGAGGGAGAAGCAAGGTGGAGAAGCAATCCACTATGGGGAGGACCTCGCCGGAGCCAGGAGCACCGCCCCGATCAGCTACAGTGACGTAAGCTACTCGAGACAGCACTGCATCGCCTCATCACGGCCTCGCCTCGCCACCGCACCGCCATCCTACCACCACAAACCCTGCGGTGAGCCATCTTGCTGAGACCACCTCCCTAGCCAAATGGAACATGCACCGCCATGATCGAAACCTTGCTAAAGCTTTGAGCTTTGGCCTAGCCCAACTGGTTAGCTAGGGAGACCGCCATGGCCATGCTTGCCAAGACCCAGGAAGCATCGTGCGTGCTGCCATTAGCCAAAAGGAGGACCCCAGCCATGATGTTGTACATAGAAGCAGGAGCACACATGCACGGACATGCTCACCATGGCCGAGAGCACAACCATGGCGAGACCACCATGTCTTCTACGTTGCGGTAAAGGCAACATTGACACCCGACTGGTTCTGCCATGACGAGAGACACACTGCGCTCACCTTAGCCGAGGAAGAAGCCCACCAGAGCCCTGTGTTGCCGCACCGCACCTCGTCGAAGCGCCACCACCTCCGCTTTGCCCCCACCACCGTGACCGGAGCCACTAGGAGCACCAGGAGCTCCTTCCACACGCCCACCGTGGCCGTAGAAGCACCGTAGAGCTCACACGCTCCTCCAACTAGGCTCTTGCTACCACTGCAGCCCTGTCCATGCATGTCGATGAACCCACGCCGCCGTTCACCATGGCTAGAGCTCTAGGAAGCCCTAGCCATCGCCCTGACCCCACCATTGCAGTCGCCATGGCATGGGGAAGCTATTGCGTACCCTAATCGGATGCTAGCGCTGTCGCGGGAGCTCGCTGGTGACCTCACTGCCGGCAGGAGCCCCGTCAGGGAAGAGAAGGGGATTTCCCCCTCGATGACCACATCGACCATGTCCCGAGCAGCTCCGCCGAGCTCCAACCATGACCATGTCGACCACGTCCCGAGTGGCTCTACCGAGCTCTGACCACGACCACGTTGACCACGTCCCGAGCAGCTCCGCTGAGCTCCAACCATGACCACGTCGACCACGTCCCGAGCAGCTCCGCCAAGCTCCGACCACGACCATGTCGTGCATGTGAACCAAACCTTGGGAAGGAGTAAGTGGACCAAGTCCTTCATAGACTAGCTCTGCGGTCTATGGACCAACGCAGGCGGGTTCACCATGAACCGTGCCTCACCTACGCCCGTGGATCACGGCCCGTTAGTGTCCCAGTAAGACGACGTGGCCACACCAGCGCGCACCATGTGGCAGGCCAAAGCCCAGCCTGTATCCAGGCCCTACCAGCCTAGTCGAGGCTCGGCCTATATTGGCCACTAATCGATCAACGCTGACCATTGACCGGGCCCCCAAGTCAGTGACACAGAGCCGCTGGACCCACTTGTCATTGAGTGACGTCATGATGACATCATGTGAGACCCCACCTGTCAGTACCAGAACCAAGATGATGACATCATGCTAACGTCATGCTGATGTCAGCATGCCACGTGGACCAACAGGAGCGTGACACGTGTCAGCACGATATTAATTCATCCTTTTTCCATTTTCAGAAATGATTAAAACTTCAGAAATTCATAACTAATTCATACGACCTCAGAAAAATACAAAACCAGGACCAAAATTCATCTAAAATCGAGCTTTACGCAATGAACCCATGTTTGAGTGCATTTGGCTCTTTTGAATTTTCATTGCTTCTTTGTGCTATTCTATAGACGTCGCTAACGTGACTATAATTTGATCATATGTAGACTCAGAGGAGAACCAGATGGACGAGGATCATGAGTACCATGAGGAGTACGGGGATGATTACACTGAAGGTACCACATCCCACCCAATCTCGTAGCACCTATTACGCATGGCTAATATAGAACTGCTATTGCTTTACTTTTATTCTCACACTATGGTAGCACTTGCATGGTAGTATGCCTACTTGATGGCCTTTACCTTGATGCAACCTTACCCCTGCATACCCTGCTATTAGGCTAGACACATGCTTACTGCTATATTTCATTGCTTATACTTCTACTACGCTTATACTACATTAAATGCGTGGTGGAAACTAGTGTTATCTGGACTATGGGGAGAGTGCTGCGTGTGTGACTTGGATGTGTGGAGGGTGAGGGTTGTGTCGACCAAGTTGGAGTATATGACAAGCCTAGGGCAAGTCTTGCCGTGGGGTGCTACCTGGGCACCCCTGGAATGGATACCTATGGTGGGTAAATGGTATATAAGGTGGTCCTAGGTGTGAACCTATGATGGGAGGAGCCCGGGATGGAGGTGTTGTGGTGGCACGGTAAATGGAAACCCTGATGAATACATTTTGGCTTGGTCATCCCTAATGACTTACTAGTACTCAGATTCATCGGGAAGCCTTACGTACCACTCGCCCTATATGGTGCGGGACGGCTGGACTACTTGGTAGGATATTGCCACTACTGCTAGGTTGATAGCGAACAGTGTAAGGAGGTATGGGGCGCGAAGGATTCCCCCACACCATTCTGAGACTTCATGGAGACCTTGTGGACCTGGCTCATGACTCATAGTTTCAGCCGCCCCAGACTAGACTTGGGGTGTACCAGGGCTGAATGGTAGAGTGGCATTATCCTAGGCTAGCAAGCGGCTGAAATCAGCCCAGTTGATGACGGTCAACGAAGAAGGTAGATCTTGTGGATATGTAAAACCTCTGCAGAGTGTATGGTTGATCGATCGATACATGTGCCGACTTGTCGGCTATGGACCTTTCCTGGGTTTCGCTTAAACTAGATAGAGAGATGAGTCATTCTCTTCTTCCCCCATGAGAGAGTGTCGGTCATAGCCAGGGGCTACGGGCCTTGAGGCAGTGCCGAGAGGGAGTTGGCCTGTCGACTGAGCGAGGGTATGGTGATGGTGCGGAGATGGTGGTATATCGATCCTAGGATCAAAACCTGGCTCTGGAAGGGAATGGGGTGGAATGTGTGTGGGAATGGTGTTAAAACTTGACCAACTATTATTATATACTTGATATGCTAAAACATAGGAAACCCCAGCCTTATAGGTTCCTTTTGAATATATCCAACATGCATCCAATTTCCACAAAGCAATGCTCATAGGGTGGGAGTGGCCAGTACAAATCATACTGATAAATTTTGGCACACAGGTTCTGCTGAGGAGTATAGCTCCGAGGAGTTTGACGGTTGAGGGGTTCATTCCTATGCTTGAGTTTGGCGATCTTATCTTCAAGCTGTTCTGAATGAATGCTACTTTTGATTCCACCAATGCGGCGATGTAATAAATTATGTAATTCTGCACTATTTGTACTCTGATATTATCATTGTATGGATGTGGTATTCAACTAGAAATTTGGGTAATATGATCTACAACGGTCTTATTACACTTCGACTCTGTGGATTTCCCTTTATGGAAATCAGGTCGCTTCAGTGCCCCTAGGAGCAACCAGCTCCTTGACTTTGACTATGAGATGCTTGATGCTAGCTCACTACCTTTCTAGGACCCTAACCATCCTAGGAGGACATACGCTACCTCACCCTCTCCTTCGCCAATGTCATGACGTAGCTCGCCCCAGAACATCTCACCCGTGGCACCACGATGGTGTTTCTGTTTGGCCTACACAATGCCGCGGAGACCATAGGTCACCTCATCATGTAGCACAAGCGTTCATCACTCATGAATGGTGAGTTCATGGGTATGGTAGACTTAGAGTCCCTCTCTGACTCTGATTCTAGCAGGGGAAGCCATCACCCCTCACGGGAATGCTTCATGGCGGAGACCCCCGAAGGGCATGTCAAGAGCACTCACGAAGGAGGGGCTGACCTGCTGTGCGACCAAAATGATGATGATGATGAAGGCATAGGGGCTTTTTTGTACATGTGGGAGGAGCACCTGCAAGCGTGACGCTAGGAGCTTGAGGAGGCATAGCTCAAACTTGAGCAAGAACATGCAGAGCTCGAGCAAGAGATCGCACGTCGGGGAGATGGCAGACGCGCACGTGCCAGGCCCTGTGAGGTGAACCAGAGGATCATTGAGGATGATGGGGGCCTCTCACATTTCACTCAAGTGAGCTAGAACATAGTGGCCATAGCAGCCTCGCTCTGAGGGCTCCCTAAGCCCGTGACGCCTGAGGGCCGTCGGGCTCACCGAGAGATCCACACGTTACTCGAGTGTGCCACGGTGTAGCAAGCAAAGAGCTCATTGTCCCGATGACTCAAGATCGATGTTGGTTGCCACACGCCCTTGAGGCAGCATGACAAGGATGTCTCCATCCACCAGACACCATGTGATGACGTACAACGGGATGTGGTCCTGGTGCACGAGCGCCTCAGCCACAATCACGATGCCCGCGACACTCTAAACGCCCGTAAGCATGCCCATAGCGGTGAGAGAGAGGGGGCTAGCCATGGCTAACACCCTTGTTGTGGTGGACACTATGACAGTGGCAAGGACCAAAGCCCGAGCCCCGACCTACTAGGGCCTCAGGCCTTTGGCTCGCATATCCTCAATGCGCCTTTCCCACCATGATACCAGCCATCGACCAACATCCCAAAGTACTCTGGGGAAACAAACCCTGTGTTGTGGCTTGAGGACTATCGGCTTGCTTGCTAGGCTAGTGGCGCAAATAATGACAACTTCATCATCTGCAATTTTCCCCTATTTCTCACTGACTTGGAGTGAACATGGCTAGAGCATCTTCTGCCCAATTGCATCTATGGTTGGGCGGACTTGAAGGAGATCTTCGTGGGCAACTTCTAGGGCACCTATGCGCACCCTAGAAACCCATGGGACCTCAAAAACAATTAGCAGAAGTCTAGAAAAACTCTTCATGAGTACATCTAGTGCTTCTCCCGACAGTATAATGAGACGCCCGACATTGCCGATGTTGACGTCATCGAAGCCTTGTCTAGGACCACCTACGAGTCCCTGGTCCATAAGTTGGGCCACAAGGGTCCGAGGACCACCAAGGAGCTCCTCGACATCACCTCTGGTGAGGAGGCAGTCAGAGCTATCTTCGACTACCCCAAGGTCAAGGCTAAGTGGGACGATGACACCGGCGAGGGCGCCTCCAACCGTGCCCACAAGAAGAAGAACAAGCAGCGGTGCGAGAGCTCACTCGTGGCCATTGCTGACCATAAAGGGGGTTGGAAGCCCATTGAGGGTGCCCTCAACCACTTTGAGAAGCTGCTCAAAGGACCATGCTCGAACCATGCCTTCCCCGTCAAGCATCTATACAAGGACTGTGCTCTCATGAAGCGGTTCTTGTCTAGCGGCACCAACAAAGGGGAGCCAAGAAGAGACCCCAAGCTAATGGCGAATGATGCCAACGGGAAGGATGACGGCTTCCTGACCCCCAACGGCTACCTCATGATCTTCGGGGGGTCAGTGACTTATGACTCCAAGCACCGACAGAAGCTGGTGCGCCACAAGGTCTACATGACTAGCCCACCATGCCCACATTCCTTTGGTGGTCAGAGTCTGCCATCACCTTCAATTAGACTGACCACCCTAACAGCATCCCTCAACCGAGGAGGTATCCCCTCGTCATCGACCCGATGGTCTACATGAAGTGTCTTACCAAGGTGCTGATGGACGGTGGCAGCAGCCTCAACATCCTATATGCTGAGATGCTCGACGCTATGGGCATCGACCGAGCGTGTGTTCGACCGACCAGGTCACCTTTCCATGGCATCATGCCTAGGAAGCAGGCCATGACGCTCAGGCAGATCGATCTGCCTATCACCTTTAGGAGTTTGACCAACTATAGGATGGAGACCCTCACTTTTGAGGTGGTAGGGTTCCATGGAACTTACCATGCCATCCTCAGATAGCCATGCTACATGAAGTTCATAGCTGTCCCCAACTTCACCTACCTCAAGCTAAAGATGTTGGGTCCATGAGGGGTCATCACCATCAGCACTTCCTTCCAGCGTGCTTATGAGTGCGAGGTGGAGAGCTACGAGCATGCCATGGCAATCGTCGCCTCCACTGAGCTTGTGGCCATCTAGGAGAGGACCACCGAGGAGCCTCCAGACTTCAAGTGGTCGGCTAGGTCCATTGAGCCTACTAAAGGCATCAAGGTGATCCCCATGGATCCTAGCAGCCCTAACGGCAAGGTGCTCTGCATCGGCGCCACGCTTTCCTCCAAATAGGAAAGCACGCTCATCGACTTCCTCTACGCCAACCAAGATAGCTTTGCATGGAAACCCTCGGACATGCTAGGCATTCCAAGGGAAGTCACCGAGCATGCCTTGAAGATTAGGCCAGACTCCAAGCCGATAAAGCAACACCTGCACTACTTCAACGAGGAGAATCATGGGGCCATCGGTGAGGAGATTATGAAGCTTTTGGTGGCTGGATTCAACAAGGAAGTGTATCACCCTGAGTGGTTAGCTAATCCCATTCTTGTAAGAAAAAAGAGTGGGAAAAGGAGAATGTGTGTTGACTACAAGGGTCTCAACAAAGCATGCCCAAAGGATCTATTTCCTTTGCAATGCATAGATCAAGTAGTTGACTCAACCACAGGGTGCAAAACCCTTTGCTTCCTCGATGCATACTCTGGGTACCATCAGATCATGATGAAGGAATCCAACAAGCTCACGACTTGTTTCATCACCCCCTTCAGATCATACTGCTATGTCACAATGTTGTTTGGTCTGAAAAACACAGGGGCTATGTATTAGCATTGCATGCTCTGGTGTTTTGGTAACCTCATCGGTCTGACCATTGAGGCTTATGTGGATGACATTGTAGTCAAATCCAAACACACTGGCGAGCTTGTGACCAACCTTGAATTGACCTTCATGAAGTTCTGAGCGAATGACATCAAACTCAATCCCAAAAAATGTGTCTTTAGGGTTTCAAGGGGTATTTTACTCGGGTTCATCGTTTCTGAGCGTGGCATCGAAGCCAACCCAAAAAAATCTTAGCCATCATGAGAATGGGCCTGATACAGAACATAAAGGGGGTACAGTGGATCATAGGGTGCCTTTCCACACTTAGCCACTTCATCTCGTGCCTCGGTGAACAGGGCCTCCCCCTTTATTGGCTCCTAAAGAAAGCCGACTGCTTTGAGTGGACACTCGAGGCCTTGACAAGCTCAAGGAGCTCCTAACGAAGGCCCTGATCCTAGTTCCCCCGACTATCGAGGAACCACTCCTACAATACATCACGGTCACCACACAGGTGGTTAGCGTCACACTAGTGGTGGAGTGAGAGGAGAGGGGCATGCCCTCAAAGTACAATGTCTCGTGTACTTCATAAGTGAGGTCTTGTCCGACTCCAAGACCCACTACCCCTAGATCCAAAATCTCTTCTACACCATCCTCATCATCAAGCGAAAATTGTGCCACTACTTTGAGTCCCACCTAGTGATGCTAGTGATGTCCTTTCCTCTCGGTGAGGTCATCTAGAACTAGGATGCGATAGGAAGAAATGCCAAGTGGGCTCTCGAATTGATGGGTCAAGGCATCTCGTATGTCCCATGGACCACCATCAAGTCCCAGCCACTGGCTGACTTCATGGTGGAATGGACCGAGATCCAAATGCCACCAGCAGCCGTCGATCAAGAGTACTAGACCATGTACTTTGATGGGTCGCTAATGAAGAAGGGCGCCGGTGTTAGGCTAGTCTTCGTCTCACCCCTTGGGGTGCGCATGAAGTACATGGTCCACATCCACTTCCCCATGTCAAACAACATGGTAGAGGATGAGGCTCTTGTCAATGGCCTGCGCATCATGATAGAGTTGGGCATCCGATGGCTCAACATCTAGGGTGACTCCAAGCTAGTCATCAGCCAGGTCATGAAGTAGTCAAGCTTCCACAACCTCAAGATGGCCACGTACTGCTAGGAGGTCTGCAAGTTGGAGGACAAGTTCGACGGCCTTAAGCTCAACCATGTCCCTCAACGGCTCAATGAGGTAGCCGACGAGCTGGCAAAGATGGCATCTAGCTGAGAGCCAGTCCCGGTTGGCGTCTTTTCCAACGATCAACACAAACCCTTGGTACAATATGAAGAGCTAGGGGAGGCTAGTGGCAAGCTGCCCATCTCAGACTTGGGGGCTAGGTGACCGGTAGCTTTGCATGACCCGTCAGCCTAGGGCTCAGGGGCTAGGCAACCATCGACCTCTTCCAATCCCTCTAACCTGAGCTTGGGGGCTGGAGCCAGCAATGCACTGCCCAACCCAGGTTCAGGAGTTAGCTCTCCATCGGCCCCTCCGACCTCGAAGCTATGAATGTCTGGTGATGGAGATTGACGCCGACCCTGCGGTGGAGCCTGAACCTCCATGAAGGTCTAGGAGGTGTTGCCAGCAGACAAGATGGAGGCTCGGTGGCTCGCGTGCTATGCCAAGTCATTTGTCTTCATCAAGGAAGAGCTCCACAAATGTAGCCACACTAGGATCCTACAGTGTTGTATCCTGATCGAACAAGGGAAGGAGCTACTGGATGACATCCACAGTGGGGTCTACGGGCACCATGTGGTGCCTAGAACCTTGGTCGGGAACATGTTCCGATAAGGCTACTACTGGCTGACAGCAGTAGCCAACACTGAGGAAGTTGTACGCACCTGTGAAGGGTGCCAATACTACGCTCGATAGACCCACCTGCCTGCCTAGATGCTCTAGACCATCCCCATTACAAGGCCATTCATGGTCTAGGGCTCGATATGGTAGGCCTCTTAAAAAAGTGCCTATGGGCTACATGCACCTACTTGTCACCGTAGACAAGTTCACGAAATGGAAAGAGGCTCGGCCGATCTCCGTGATCAAATCCGAGCAAGCCGTGCTATTTTTCCTCGACATTATCCATCATTTTGGAGTCCTGAACTCTATCATCATGGACAACAGCACAAAGTTCACCAGAAAGAAGTTCCTCCAATTCACCAATGAGCATCATGTCTACATCGATTGGGCCGCCGTGGTACACCCCCGTACAAATGGGCAAGTCGAGCGTGCGAACGGTATGGTCCTACAAGACCTCAAGCCTAGGATCTTCAATCATCTAAACAAGTTCGGTGGCCGATGGGTCATGGAGCTCCCCATAGTGCTCTAGAGCCTAAGGACAACCCCCAGCTAGGCCACTGGCTACACTCCCTTCTTCATGGTCTATGGCTCCGAGGTCATCCTCCCGATCGACCTAGAGTATGGGGCGCCAAGGGTCAGGGTGTGCAACGAGCAGGGAGCCGAGGCGTCCCTCGAAGATGCCATGGATCACTCGCTAAGTACCAGCAAGCATTGCGCTGGTACCCCAGCCGTCCGGTGCAGGGTCCAGCCTTCAACATCAGAGACTTGGTACTCTGCCTTGTCCAGAGCAACAAGGATAGGACAATACTCTCACTTAGAAACTCACATCTGACCCCTTCCTATGTTAAGGCCTAAAAAGTAAAAGTCGTGGAAACTAACTATGAGTAAAACTAGGTGGACTGCTAAAAGACCTATGCCCCGGTGGCTACAACGCTTTTGCTCCCCGTTGTGATCAAAGTTTTTTCACCAGCTCGAGCTAAGCAGACTCAATGATAGAAGGGGTCGGGTCGCACCTACTCGCTTTACATTCAAAATAAAATTTTGTTCTCCACAAGTTCACATCACACTCCTTTTCACCATTAGAAAAGGACAAACATTTAAAACAAAAAATACTTGTTCATTACAAGATTAATGGCTCCATGGCCTGAGTTCACCTAACTAACTAGCCCCTTTGGGGCAGAACTATGCCTTCTATCCTTTCCACCATGTCCTACGAAAGGGGAGCCACCGCTGTTTCCATCTCCTCTAGCTCATGGACTTCATAACTAGGGACATAGCCGTGGCTCATCACCTCTAGATCGATGTTGTCCCCATAATGAGAACGAGCAATCGTGAATGACTGATTGATGCCAGTGTGAAGGGCATTCCTCTTGAGCTAGCGCGCCCGAGCCGTGATCTCGACAGCATAGGCTGTGAGCGAGCTAGTCCCCTCTGACTGTACCACTTCAAGGTCATCGCACACCACTCCGAGGGTAGTGTGTAGGATACCAACCTTGTCACTCTCTGCCTAAAGATTTCTCTTCACCTCGGTGAGATCTATAGCAAGCCTAGTAGAAACGCCCTTAGCCTCTAGATTTTGGGTCACCTCCCTTTTGATCTTGGCCTGGAGGGGCAGACCTTCTACTGTGCATCATCGCACTCCTAGTAGGCCTAGTCATGCTCTCGGAAAGCCTAATCGCGCTCCTCATGAGCCGCACCATGTTCCGAGCGGAGCCTCTCCAATGTTTGGTTTAGCTCATCCTGCTCCTTGCATAGCCGAGCGACTGCCACGGCATCTAGGCTCACCCTTTTCTCCAAGACTGTGAGCTTCTCCTTGGCACCCAGCTTCAGATCCCTTTCTTTCTCAACCTCACCAAGAAGGTCAAGGATCCACTGGTGGGTTTCGACGTCTTTTTGGAGCAGCTCATCCCACTCCTTCCTAGCCCTGGTGGCTTCTTCATCATCCTTCCATGACCTCGCTGATAGGGCCTTGAACACCTTCTCAGCCTTGTCAGCATCCCGATGGGCCTCGGCCACTCGCAACCAAAGATTGGTCGCCTCCTCGGTGAGGAGAGTAAGCTCAACCACCCTCTACTGGGTGGTAGCGAGTTGAGTTGTCACTTCCCTGTGTAGTCACGCCTCCTCGATGAGGTAGTCCTAGGCTTCCTTCTATTGACAAAGGAACCAAGATTTCCCCTAGCTACGAGCTATAAGGGACTACAGGGAGACGATGGTCTAGATACAAAAAATATATAGAGGAAGAAAAGGGTAAGAAGTTGGACCGAGCAATACCTGGCCGGAGGGAACAACAATGTTGCACAATGCACCCCTAGCGTGGTCCATGGCCTCAAGCTTGGACACGATCCCTACGTCGAGCCTCTCCCGCTCCACGCTCTCCGCGGCGTCGTCAAGGGTAAAAAGAGTCGATGTCAGATCCTATGGGTCCATCCACTAGAGTAGGGGCTTGCCCTACTCAGGCGAGCCGCTGCCCACCAAGGTCAGGGTCAGGGATGACTCCCCACCGGCCCTAAGCACAGTCAACCCTGAAAGGATCAAGATGCCCAAGAGAGGGGGTGAATTGGGCTAATTCTAAATTTTCTTGCAATAATCAAATCCTACGGATAGCCCAATTAACCCCTTGTGCCTAGAAAAGTGTTTCTATTGATCTAACGCACAAAGGACTTGCAACCTATGTTCCAAACTTACTCTAGCATGGCAATTCTATGAATGTAAGAACAAGTATTGAATTGCTTAAAGTAAATGCTCAAAGTAAATGCTCAAGGTAAATAGAGAGAGAGGAACACGGCGATGTTTTGCCGAGGTATCGGAGAGTTGCCACTCCCCACTAGTCCTCGTTGGAGCACTCGCGTAAGGGTGTAGCTCCCCCTTGATCCGCACAAGGATCAAGTGCTCTCTATGGGTTGATTCTTCGACACTCCATCATGGTGAATCACCCAAAGCCACTCACAACTTGAGTTGGGTCACCCACAAGCTCCGTCGGGTGATCACCAAGCTCCCAATCACCACCAAGCCGTCTAGGTGATGGCGATCACCAAGAGTAACAAGCACAAACTCTCACTTGACCACACGAAGCCTAATGAGAAGATGGATGCACATTTGGCTACTCTTGATTCACTAATGAGGCTACTCTCTTGGATTCTCAAATCTCAATCACCTCACTAGGACCTTGCTCTTCTTGGCACTCACAAACGTGTTTCTCAGCTATTGGAATGAGCAAAAGTAACTCCACACATGTGGCAGAACCTCCTAAATTATAGGACCCACATGCACTTGTCACTGTCCAACGACCTTTAATAACAATGCATATGTTCCTAGTAACTTAAGAAGTCTGTCGGGTGTCCTCGGGGAACCCCGAATCATCCATGATTTCTGAGCAGGATCACATTACAGAGTCATTGCAATATTACAACATTTATTCAAATATCAATACCAGAGTAAAAACAGTGGAAGTCTTACGATAACTTAGTTTACAAACCAGTTGTTTCAAACCTTACAAACTAAGTTCGATAATTATTACAAACCGTAGTAGTAGTGGAGTGGCATTATAATATAATACAAAACACACAATGAAATTGCCCTGCCCAAGGGCCACACATTTACTTCTCATCGTCATCACAAGGAACAACTGTCATGCAGCATGATCCAAAACAGATCTGCTCATGAGGCTCACCTGCAACAAGGGTCAACGAATCCTGAGTAAAAAAGTACTCAACAAGACTTAACCAAAATATTAACTGATAAACTTAGGGATGCTGGCTCAGGGATTCAAGGTATGACTTTAACAATAATCAAAGTCCTTTTGCGTAAAAGCTCTTTAACAAAATTCTTTATATAGAAAACTTCATAAAATCATATACAAAGCTGACACGATCCGTGTTGAGATCATGAAACTTCATATCCAACGCCGTCACAAGCCTTATTTGAGTTCCAGTTATTAATCTACGATGATGAACAGTGAGTTGAGTCTCCATAACTGAGGAGTAACGATGATTCGAACCGATTAAAAACCCAGCTGGGAATTCCAAACCACACGACATATGCAGATCCCTGACCTCCATATACCAACCTACCCTTAGATCCTCTAAAACAAGAACGGGTCCGCGCCACCCGAGAATACAGTACTCCACCAATCCAGCCCATTGCCACGTGGGTACACGCTATTCCCGCCATCTCTCCACTCCCAGTGCGCGAGTAGCCATTCACATAATAGAATAGCCGAGTAAAGGCTTACCAGAGTATGTGGTTAGTACTACAAATTCTCACCTCATGCAATTCTACAACGGACGTGCCTTAATCGACATAGGCAGAAAGAACCCGCTCACAAGACCTCCATGTCCTGTGGCTCACACGCACCGAGTCAGCCCGGTCTAGATTTATTACTCCACATTCCCATATCACATGATAACATGAGTTAACCAAAATTCCATTTAAAGTTCGCAGGTGACAGGTAATCACCCGACTTTCATCGTTCTAAGCATAGCTAAGCAAAACTAGGCATATACGAATTTAAAACTGGTAATATGGTAAATATGGAATAACAAGGTTAGTAATGCACCAATTTGTTTTTCACTTGACTCCTAATCACTTAATGCAGTAACGAGAAGCAAAAGTGAAATCAATTTGAAAAATACAAGGTAGGGTTGTATGCATCCGGGGCTTGCCTTCGTTGACGGAAAAGTCCGATTCCTGCGACGTTTCATAAGTATTCGATCCGACCTCAACAGACGGATTAACCTCCTCAACAACTTGATTAACTACCACATGTTCACCTTCGTTCACTACACGTAATAACAATGCCATGTTTAACATAATGCGGAATACGAAACATGATGCTAGATGATGGATGCAAAAATTAACAATTTGAATACAACTTTCCTTCGCGGTACAGTTGCAAGTCAAACAAACTAAATCTTTTTTCGTAACACATACATTAATTGTCAAGGATCATTATCAACAAATGACCCAAGATCATCACTCAATCCAAAATTTCAAACAAAACCTAAATCATTAAAGGTTACTATTTGCTTTTATGAATTAATTATTTAATTCAAAATTATGAAATAAATCAACTTATTCTAATTAAGCTCAAAATTTTAGTATATGTTTATTACATGATAAGTAAGTGGCAAAACAAATTTCATAATTTTTGGACAATTAAATAAGCCTAGAAAAATCATGGAAATACATTTATTAATAAATTGAGCAATTTTTATCACATTCAAAAATTACTAAAAAACATTATTTCATATTTTTCTTAAATACTATACATCATAGAGAAGTCACACAAAAAATTTCATAATTTTTGGAGCTCTAAATAAATCTACACAAAAATAACAAATTACATCACTATTCATTCAAATCTGAAAATAGAAAAATTCCATTTGAACGTTGAGTCACTAACAACCCGACCCCACCTGTCATCCCTAACCTCGCGCGCTGACCACGGCAATGACAGCGCTGACCGGCGATATCTCGGCGACGGCGAGACCAACGGCGATGGCCAAAGCACCAAAACACTCCCCTCGACTAGGCGCATCATTTTAGGGCACAAGCTGGACTAGCTACGAACTGGACCAAGCACTACGCCGGCCATGGCGGCCACGACGGCACGGCTACGCTACACTGGCGACGTGAGACCTGTAAAGCTTAAACAGATGGCCCAGGAAGCATCAGCAGCTCACCCTAAACGCGACTGAGTAGAGCACAAGGCCGGAGGAGCAACGGAGAGGTGGGTCGACGTTCCGAGCAAGCACGGCGGAGCAGATCGTCGTCGGTGGCGATGTTCCGGGAGCTGTGGTGGTCAAAATGAAAAATCAATGGGTCATGGAGTACCACAGCATCGTGGCGAAGCTAAAACAAGACTCATCAGGGGCAGAGGCTCACCATAACATGCTGGCCACAGCGAGGCACGCTCGACGGAGATGCTGCCAGCCGTGGGGAAGAAAGACGACGCGCGGCGAAATTTGGCGAAGTCAGACGACTACGATCGGTTGGATGGGTGCGCAAGGAAGAGGCAAAGCTATTGAGCACTTTGCTGTGATGACACAGGCGCTAGTTTGACGGCGAGGGCTCAACGGAGCTACGGCAATGACGCCGGGAAAACAGAGGAAGGGAAACAGCGAAGAACGGTAACGGCTTAGGCCTTAAGGAGCGGCCAGAAGCGCAAGAAAGCCACGCAGGAGCCTTTCCCATGCCAGCACGAAGCCGAGGACGTCCACGCGTGCGTCTGGAAGCGAACCGAAGGTCGCCGGCGGTGTAGCTACGGCGGTGAACACTGTTCACAGTATTTACAAGTTTGCCATTCGCCAAAATTCACAAATTACTCTCAAATTTTCACAACAACTCAAAAATCACCAAAAACAAAAGTTGTTCAAAATCAAAAGTTCTACAACTTTCCTTTTATAACCAACTCCTAATTCAGTCTAGATTTTGAAATGAACTTTTGAATTCAAATAGGGAAATTTAACAAATTACGCCTTTTTGAATTACTCCAAATTTTTCTAAACAACTTGAAAAACTCCAAAAACAAACTTTGTATAACTTGTCAAGCTCTACACTTTTGCTTTTGGGCTCAACCCCAAAATATGCTTAGATTTTGAAATGGATTTTTAGGGTAGGGTTTAAATACTGAAAATCAGGGTTTTCTGGAAAAATTCAAATCCAAACCAAATTTTTACTTGATTCAAACAATTCAATTCAACACTCATAACACAAATGTAAATTGTTTTAGTGAATGCATATCAAAGTTTGTAATTTGACCAAATGCCTTACAATGCATATGATGACATGTCATGTTTTTAATATTTAAACACCCGGGGTGTTACAACACACGAGTGGAGCTTCTATTGATAAGGCAGCCTAAAAAACAAACCGTTATGAGCTTCTGCGGGGTGATCGAACGCTCCGGTCATACTGACCAGACGCTCCGGTCAGTTCAACCCGTGAACCAGTGAAAATGTGTTGACCGGACGCTGGTAGGGTCCGATCACCACTGACCGGACGCATCCGGTCGCATTAAACCCTTACTGGAACCTTACTGTACTCGATCAGACGCTAAACCCCCAGGGTCCAGTCAGTACTGACCAGACGCGTCCGATCATAGATTCCCTTCTCTGGAACCTTACTGGAGTCGACCGGACGCTGCCTCTCAGCGTCCAGTCACTTGACCTCTCCAGCGTCCGGTCGCACCGAACGCAGACTGTTGATCAAATGAACTGACCGGACCCTGCGGCTAGCGTCTGGTCGCACCGGAGCTAGTGTCCGGTCAGCATTTGACCCTCCATTCACTTCCAACTCTCGATCATATGTGAATGAAGTTTGCTCCAAAGGATCTTAGGCATTCGTAGGAGCTACCTAGAGCTAGTTTTAACAAGTGTGCACCACACCTAACTCACTAGACTCACCTAGGTCAAGCTACCCATCCATACCCCCCCTTAATAGTACGGCCAAAGGAAAAAACAAAGTCCTAAACTACTCTAAGTGTCTCTCCAACTCCAATCGACACTTAGAACTAGTCATCCTTAACCTTGTCGTCCATCCTTTGAAAACCGAAACGATTTCCATCGTAGGGGCATGACAACCTTGATTGCCCAATTGATCTCCATTACCATGACCTAACTTAATTGCATCTGCAAAACACACGTTAGTCATAGTAATCTTGTATTATCATTAATCACCAAAACCCAACTAGGGGCCTAGATGCTTTCAATCTCTCCCTTTTTGGTGATTGATGACAATACCAACTCGAGTATGTGAAAGAGTGAGGTTTTTGACAGGCTTGGTTCATATAAGCTTTTGTCGATAAGAACAAAAGTGTTAGTCAAGCTTATATGACCCAAGCCAACACAATGTACTCAAAGGATATGAATTAAGCATGAGTACGAGTAACAAAGCTCATTTGCATCAGAGTATAAACACGGAAGCAAAGGCAAATGAGCATAACACAAGTAATATGACATGTAAATAATGTAAAGTAGAGAGCACACATGTCATATATCACAATCACGTAGATATCACTATCACATAGATATAATAGTATGCAAGAAAGTAACACACGAATGCATAATAGTAATAGTGTATCACACAGATAAAACTCCAAATGTATATAATAAGCTAATACTAGATAACTAGCTCCCCCTAAATGTCGCTCCCCCTGAGTCTACATACTCGAACCCTCTCCCCCTTTGGCGTCAAACACCAAAACCTAAGGGTCGGTCGGCGGGGCTGCAGCGGACGAGCCGGGCACTGAGGTACGAGGGGCAAGCTAGAACTGGGCGCCATCATGATCTGACCCTGAGCTCTGTACTAACTGACCCTCTATGGCAGGAAGTGTCGCTGAAGCGGTCTAGGTCTGAGCTAGGGCAGGCCCTGCCTATGAAGCTGCTAGAATATCTATCGTAGGATCTGAAGAGGCGACAGATGAGGGGAGCCGCTGAGTAGTCACGATGATAAGAGCTACTGTAGAAGGACCGGCAGCATGCATATGAGGCGGTGTAGGCATGCCAATCAACTTGCTGAAGGATGCTCCAAGACTCCTAGAGACTGACGTGTCAGGCAAAAAAAGCGAGGAAGACTGATCCGGTGAGAAGCCCGTATGATATGGCGTGAACTGCGGGGCTACCACTGGTGAGGACAACCACTGGGTATGGGTGAAGCAAAAGGAGCTGGAGGCTGTCCCTAACTCTGAAGCCCATTGGGCTATACTGCTGGAGTCATTGTGGTGGTGGCAGGCTGAGCAAGCTGGGGCAAAAGCTATGGCTGTGGGGCCCCAAGAGCTGTTACTATATGCTGCATAAATCCCATGAGCTGCTGCTGCATAAGTATCTGCTACTGATGCATCTGCTGCTGCTGCTGCTAAAGGAGCTGCTGCTGCCGCTAGAACTCATCCTAACGAGCCTGAAACTGTGCGAAGTTGGTAGCAGTCTCCTGAGCCTGTCATGCCTGATCCTGCTGCATCCGCTCAAGAATAGCAATCAAGGCGGGGTCCATCTGTGGTGTAGGTGGAGCTGAGCTAGAACTACCAGCCTCTGCATCATGTCTGCGTGGAGGCATCTGAGGAATCGGCTGATAGTCATCATCCAAACTGTCACTGGACTCGGTCATCTCCTGCTGTGCCGTAAGCTGCTCCTCCTTAGTAGCGGCTATGCCTCTGATGATCTCGTCCTACTAAGCTGCTGACTCTGGAACATCTAGACAATGGCTAGGCTAAGTGGGTGCCTATGGTGTGCTGTGCCTGATCCTCTATGCCATGTTATAAGCTAGAAACTCAGTAGTGGCACCCTTGTACTCAGCAACCATCTCTGGGGTCCTGACCTGCACAGACTTGAGCATCAAGAATGTGATCCAATGTGCATAAGGAAGCTATCTGCGACCCTTAAAGCCCTCAGCAATAGTATCCTCCATCTCTGATAGAAGGAGGTCCCAAATGTCGAACATGGTCTGCTGCATCAGGGCATTAAGGAGCTAGAGCTGTAGGCGAGTCAGACCCTTTCTGTATCCCAACCTAGGAAGTAGTGTCCTCCTGATAATGGCCTCTAGCACACGAGTTGTAGGAGTTAGGTCACTGGGGTTCCTCCTCGACCCCTCACCAAAGGGCTCCTTGAAGCAATGTCGCATAAGATCAGTAGGGGGCACTAAACCTCCATGAGGATGCCTAGGAGGCTCCTGCTATCCATAACATACCTCATGCAATTTGATAGGCTGATCTTGTAGCCTAAGTATCTCCCGGGCCCTGAAACTCATCACCCTGTAGTTTCTGCCGTTGAATGCAAAGTGTATGAAGTTATGCTGCGGATCAACGTAGAGTGAAGCATAAAACTGCTGAACCCAAGATGGCACATACAGTCCAGTCTGGCCAATTAGATCTAACAACCCTGGCAAATATGACAAGTAGGGGCGGATATGCTCTCTGGCTACTGCCATAATAGACTCTATACTGCATACCCACTGAGATCTGAACACTGCCCCACTGTTGAGATAAGCATTGTAGAAATCCTCCTAGAGCGGTGTATAGAAACCCTCTGCTGCTCTCTCATCCCTCCTCGGAGGGAACCACATGTCAAACTTAACAAACCTCAGCTAGCGAACCTATCTGGCTGTGGCGGCACTCAAGTCAAATGTACCACTGGAGGCAGACCCTATGGTCTAGGCGGTGGGTGTGAACCCCTACGCTGTGTAGCTAGCCTTGGTGGAACAGTAGCACTGGTATGACCAGAGCGGTGTAGCTGGGGTGCCTGCTCGGTCTCCTCGGCCTACTGGCCCTCCTGAGTATCCTGAGCTGGCTGAGGCTCTGCTGGTGGGGGCTGCTGCTATGGCTCCTGCCGGGACTCCCCCTAACGCTGGGGCTCCTCAATAGCCAGATGACGTCCTGCCATCATGACAGTCCTAGGTGGACTACCATGAAGTCGCTCAATCTCCCTCAGTCTTCCCTACGCATCTAGTGCCAGATGATCTGCTATGACAACTCCACTGCGGGCACCTCCTCTCTCGGCACGCTTTGCGGCCTCAGTGACTACTGCTGCTCTTGCTGTCTCTATGTTGGGGTACTTGTGCTTCTTGGATGTCACCTGCTTTATTGCCTTGCCTTTTGATCCTACAGGCTAGTGAGGTGGGGGCCTCCGATCATCATCTCCTAGACCACCACCAACATTCTTTGTGCGAGCCATCTGATCTGACAAGAAGATGAACTGCCACTGATGAAGATCAACTGTCAAACTGACACTCCCGAGGCTTGGCCTCGATCCGTACTCTCGAGCTTGGCTCCGAGTTGACTGACAACTGCCACAAGAACCTCAACGGCACCGACTCGCTGCATGATAGAATAGATGGATATACGAATAAATACAATATATCTAATAGATGCGAAAACCCTAGGAAGCAAGTAATGTAGGTACGAAATTGAAGCAACGAGCATGCTACCTGACGATCAGCGAACCGGGAAAAGAAGAGACGTCACGCGGGGAACCTCGAAACTGACTAGGGTAAGGGTAGATCAAAAGCCCTGAATGTGATTTGAAATCAGTGCATTGCAATTTGATCTAGGTCACAAGCAAATCAAATTGGGAGCAAAGGTCTGGCCTTACCAGCGAACGAGGAGGCAAGGGCCATGGCTTGGATGGCGCTCGATGCTTGGGATCAGACGGTGCCACACGGCTGCAGTGACGAGCGCTCGGTGCAACATTGGAGGAGGCGAGGCTCTAGTGGCGTGAGGTGCTCGGTGGCGTGGAAGGGCTGTGGCGGCGGTGGTTCAGCGTGGGACAGCGGCGGTGAGGTTGTGGGAGTTGCTGCAGCGAGCTGGCAGCGGCTCGGGCTAGGGCTAGGCGGCAGAAAATGGGGTCAGGTTAGGAGTACGCGACGGCTCGGTTAAAAGAGGACCCCAACACGATAGAATAGGAAACGGAAGAAGAGTCCTGATGCCGTGCGAGATCCACTGACCGGACGCTCCGGTGGTAGCGACCGGACGGTACCACCCAGCGTCCGGTCGATTCCAGAGAGGTCCAAATCCTCTAGAATCGCGACCGAACACAGGCAGGGTCCGGTCAGCTTAGCCTGATTCTCCTTCAAATGACCGGATGCTGGATCCCTTCCTGACCGGACGCACAAACACAGCGTCCGGTCACTCCTTCAGCAGTAGTTTACCTCCTATGAACTGACCGGACGCTGGACAATAGCATCCGGTGCAGCGTCTGGTGGTCCTTTTCCAGCAAATTTTCAAAGTTCCTTCGCGCTGCCTGTTCCCAATCAAGTCCCAACTTGAATAAGATCCAAATAAACACCAATTGGGACTGATGTGAGTGACCTCTCTCAAACCCTCATATTTTTCAAGATATGTTGCCTTAGGCTATAATTCTTTTTAAGAAAATAGGCAATAAGAGGGCAAATGGAACAAAATGACAAAACAACATTCATGCATATACAATACTTGTATGTAAATCTAGTTGCTTGTCAAGTTTGATCCAAGGTTAAGCTTCTTCACACGCTTTTCGGCGGTTATCTTAACCATGTTAAACAAGCCCTATATGCATTGCCAAAAATTTAAACATGTTGTATATTACAATGAATGCAAGGGACAACACAAGCTCAATTTTTAGTGAAGTTACTAAAATCAAGTACATTGAGCTCATTCCGCAATCTACAAAATATAGCCTCATCTAGCGGTTTAGTGAAGATATCCGCTAATTGATCTTCGGTTCTTACACCTTCTAGTGATATATCATTTTTAGCAACATGATCTTTTAGAAAGTGATGACAGATATCTATGTACTTGGTGCGAGAGTGTTGAACCATATTATTTGCAAGTTTTACCGCACTTTCATTGTCGCACAAAAGAGGTACCTTTTCTAGAACTACACCATAGTCTAGCAAAGTTTGTTTCATGTATAAAATTTGTGCACAACAAGCACCCATGACAATGTATTCTGCTTCGGCGGTGGACAAAGCCACACTATTTTGTTTCTTGGAGGACCAAGACACAAGTGATCTACCAAGCAAATGGCACCCTCCGGATGTGCTCTTTCTATCAACTTTGCAACCGGCATAATCCGAATCGGAATAGCCAACTAATTCAAATATAGCTCCTTTGGGATACCAAAGGCCAATGCTTGGTGTGTGCTTAAGGTACCTAAGGATTCGTTTTATGGTTATTAAATGTGTTTCCTTAGGATTAGTTTGAAATCTAGCACACATACACACACTAAACATGATGTCGGGCCTAGATGCGGTTAAATATAATAAGCTACCAATCATAGAATGGTAGAGAGTTTGATCAACCGGGTTACCTCCCTCATCTAGGTCAAGATGTCCATTGGTAAGCATTGGTGTCTTGATTGGCTTACATTCATCCATCTTGAATCTCTTGAGAAGATCTTTAGTGTATTTCTCTTGAGAGATGAAGATGCCTTCTTTCATTTGCTTGACTTGAAAACCAAGAAAGAATGTAAGCTCACCAATCATGGACATCTCGAACTCCTTCGACATCAATTCACCAAATTCTTTGCATGAGTCTTCATTTGATGATCCAAAGATGATATCATCAACATATACTTGACAAATGAAGATATGCCCATCAAGCTTCTTGGTGAATAGTGTGGTGTCGACCTTCCCAATGGTGAAGCCCTTCTCAATGAGGAAGTCCCAAAGGCGCTCATACCAAGCTCATGGGGCTTGCTTAAGCCCATATAGTGCCTTAGACAACCTATAAACATGATTAGGATATCTAGGGTCTTCAAACCCGGGAGGTTGATCAACATAGACTAGTTCATTAATAAAGCCGTTTAAAAATGCACTTTTCACATCCATTTGATATAGTTTCATTTCATAATGTGATGCATATGCAAGTAGGATACGGATGGCTTCTAATCTTGCAACCGGTGCAAAGGTCTCTCCAAAATCCAAACCTTCAACTTGAGAGAACCCCTTTGCCACTAGTCTTGCCTTGTTCCTCACAACAACACCTTTATCATCTTGCTTGTTGCGGAACATCCACTTTGTTCCAATAACTCTTGCACCTTTTGGTCGCTCTTCAAGAGTCCAAACTTTATTGCGAGTGAAGTTGTTCAACTCTTCATGCATGGCATTGATCCAATCCGGATCTTTTAGAGCTTCTTCTACCTTGGTAGGCTCATAGCAAGAGACAAAAGAGTGATAAGCAATAAATAAAGCAAGTTTTTGAGATCGAGTCATTACACCCTTTGATGGACTCCCTGTGATAAGATCTTGTGGATGATCTTGTAGGAGAGGTGTATTTCTTCTATTGACCACTTGAGGAGGTGGTTGTGGAGCATCAACATCTTGTGCTTGTACCACCATTTGCTCATAGGAGATTTGAGTATCTTCATTTTCTTCTCTCCTATCTTTTTCACCATCTTGTGGCACACTTGATGAAGAAGGTTGATCAATGACTTGTACATTATCTTCATCATCTTTTGGCTTGATGTCTCCAACCAGAATATTCTTCATAGCCTCCCTTAATGGTTCATCACCTACATCATCAAGATTCTCATGTGCTCCTTGGGAGCCGTTAGATTCATCCAATTCCACATCATATGTTTCTTTAACTAAGCCGGTGGCATGATTAAATACTCTATATGCTTTGGACTTTGATGCGTAACCAACAAGAAAACTAATATCACAACATCTTTGAAACTTTCCTAGGTGTTGCCGCTTCTTGTAGATATAGCATTTGCAACCAAACACCCTAAAGAAGGAGACATCCGGCTTCTTCCCATTAAGCAACTCATAAGGTGTCTTGCCAAGGAACTTTTGAAGGAATAGGCGGTTGGATGCATAGCATGCGGTGTTCATTGCTTCCGCCCATAAAGCTTCGGGGGTGTTGTACTCATCAAGCATTGTTCTTGCAAGAGTGATCAATGTCCGGTTCTTCCTCTCAACTACACTATTTTGTTGAGTATATGTTGCGGAGACCTCATGCTTGATCCCAACTTCATCACAATAGGCTTCTATGTTTGTGTTGTCACATGATCATCATCCTTCTTGGATACAACAACCTCCTTCTCGGTGAACAAGCATTGGAAGTCAAGATCACACAATTGTCCAACGGATAGCAAGTTGAAGCTCAATGAAGCAACATAGAGCACATTGGAGATGGAATGATCATTTGATATTGCCACTTTGCCCAATCCTTTAACCTTGCCCTTTGAGTTATTCTCCAAATGTTATTTTCTCTTGTCCACCTACCTCTTCATCTAGTGAGGTGAACATACGAGGATCACCGGTCATATGTTGAGTGCAACCACTATCAATAACCCAATGACTTCCACCGGTCTTGTAGTTCACCTACACACAAGAGATTCAAGCTTTAGGAATCCAAACTTGTTGAGGGCCCTTCACCTTCTCAACAAGTGACTTAGCCACCCAAATCTTCTTAGGTCTATTCTTGTTAGGGGGACCTAAGAACATGACTTTCATCTTTCCACTAGAGTCTTTTCTAAGCATGTAGTGAGCATTGAAGGCAAAGGGTCTAGCATGCTTGGGCAAGGGTTGTGGCGGTAGAGTTTGACACTCATGACCAAAGTGGCCTTCTTGTCCACACTCAAAATATCTCTTTGGCTTTGGCTTTGGCTTTGATTGTTGTTGTTGAACTTGAGCCTTCTTCTTCTCTATACTTGCCACATATCTAATGCCACTTCTATCCATCTTCATGACGGTGTTCATGAGTAGCTCACTTTGGAGATGCTTACCTCTAGCAAACTTGCTCAATCCAATCTTGAGATGCTCTTTCTCCAACTTGAGCTTCTTATTTTCTTCCTTTAGAGCATCATCTTTCTTCTCTTCCTTGAGCTTCTTGTTTTCTTCTTTGAGCTTCTCATTTGTGTTCTTGAGCTTGACATATTCATCATAGTCATTGCACTCAACCACTTGCTTGCCTTTGCCACTAGATCCTTGCTCAATGCTCTCATCAATCAAATCATCACATGATGTAGCTATATCAATCTTAACAACATGGTTAGTAGCATCATGTGGCTCATTTGGTAGGAATTCTTGAGCAATGACAAGAGTATCATGATTGATCTTAAGAGTTGTATACTCATCTTTTAGCTTGTTGTGACTAGTGATGAGCTCATTATGCACCCACTCAAGTTTATCATGTTTATCTTTAAGCTCTTTCTTAGAAGATTTTAGCTCCTTGAGTTTGGATGATATAGCATCATTAGTTTCTCTAAGCTCATCATTAGCCTTTTCCAATGTATCGCACTTAGCTAAGAGTGAATCATTTTTAGCATCAAGCTTTTCATTTGTAGCTCTACTCTTTCTAATGATCTTAGTGTATTTTCTTAGTATTTTGACAAGATCATCATATGTAGGTGAATCATCATCATCGCTATCGCTATCATCATCACTAGCTTGCTCATCATCACTACTATCATCATTCTTAGTTACCTTGTGTTCACCCTTAGCCATAAGGCATAGGTGTGTAGAGGATGATGGCGATGGTGGCGGTGAAGATGCAAGATCAATAGCAATGGCGGCCACCTTCTCATTGTCACTATCATCATCGGATGATCCACTTGATGAATCAATGTCCGTGAGCCAATCACCGACAATGTAGGCCTTTCCACTCTTCTTCTTCTTGTAGAAGTCCCTCTTTTTGCCATCTCTCTTCTTGTATAGCTTGTTCTTTTTCTTCTCATCTTCATCTTCATTACTTGAGTCATCTTTCTTGCCCTTGTTCTTGTTCTTGAACTTGTCTTTCTTGGGCTTTGTGCATTGATGAGCTAGATGGCTAAGTTCGCCACAATTGTACCAATCCATCTCAGAGATTGGCTTTCTTCTTGAGCTAGTGAAGAACTTCTTCTTCTTGCCGTCAAACTTGATGCCACTCTTGTTTAGCTTCTTTAGCATCTTGGTGGTCTTCTTCACCATGAGAGCAAGACTTTCTTCATCATCTTCTTCATCACTTGAGCTCTCATACTCAAGTCTTGCTTTGCCCTTATCTTGGCTAGCTTTGAATGCTAAGTCCTTCTCTTTCTTCTTTGTAGAGGATGGGTCATCTTGTGGCGTGATATGCATGTACATCTCATGAGCATTGATCTTTCCCAAGATTTGTGTCGGTGTAGCGGTGGAAAGACCACCTTGATGTAGCACGGTCACAATGTTCCCATATTTGTCAATGGGGAGGACACTCAAGATCTTTCTCACAACATCGGATGGTGACATTTGAGTAAGTCCAAGCCCATTGACTTCCTCTACAAGAACATTCAAACATGAATACATCTCATTAGCACATTCTTTGGGAAGCATCTCAAATGAATTTAGCTTTTTAATCACAAGATGATAGCGTTCCTCACGCTCACTCTTGGTTCCCTCATGGAGTGCACAAACATCCGACCATAGTGCATGGGTGTCTTTGTGGTTCCTTATGCAGTTGAACACATCCTTGCAAAGGCCTCTAAAGATGGTGTTGCGAGCCTTTGCATTCCATTTTTCATAATTAACCTCATCGCCTTGTAGGTTAGTAGCATCATGAGGTTTTGGGAAGCCTTGTGAGGCGGCTCTAAGAATACCAATGTCTAGAGCTTCTAAGTACGCCTCCATGTGGATTTTCCAATATGGAAAGTCATCTCCCTCAAAGATAGGAGGAGGTCCATCCCCATGAGACATCTTGCTCTAAGCGGTTAAGCTTAAAAACGTGAGCACGAGGCTCTGATACCAATTGAAAGGATCAAGATGCCCAAGAGGGGGGGTGAATTGGGCTAATTCTAAATTTTCTTGCAATAATCAAATCCTACGGATAGCCCAATTAACCCCTTATGCCTAGAAAAGTGTTTCTATTGATCTAATGCACAAAGGACTTGCAACCTATGTTCCAAACTTACTCTAGCATGGCAATTCTATGAATGTAAGAACAAGTATTGAATTGCTTAAAGTAAATGCTCAAAGTAAATGCTCAAGGTAAATTGAGAGAGTGGAACGCGGCGATGTTTTGTCGAGGTATCAGAGAGTCACCACTCCCCATTAGTCCTCATTGGAGCACTCGTGCAAGGGTGTAGCTCCCCCTTGATCCGCGCAAGGATCAAGTGCTCTCTACGGGTTGATTCTTCGACACTCCATCGCGGCGAATCACCCAAAGCCGCTCACAACTTGAGTTGGGTCACCCACAAGCTCCACCGGGTGATCACCAAGCTCCCAATCACCACCAAGCCATCTAGGTGATGGCGATCACCAAGAGTAACAAGCACGAACTCTCACTTGACCACACGAAGCCTAATGAGAAGATGGATGCACACTTGGCTACTCTTGATTCACTAATGAGGCTACTCTCTTGGATTCTCAAATCTCAATCACCTCACTAGGACCTTGCTCTTCTTGGCACTCACAAACGTGTTTCTCAGCTATTGGAATGAGAAAAAGTAACTCCACACACGAGTGGAGCTTCTATTTATAAGGCAGCCTGAAAAACAAACCGTTATGAGCTTCTGCGGGGTGATCGGACGCTCCGGTCGTACTGACCGGACGCTCCAGTCAGTTCAACCCACGAACCAGTGAAAATGTGTTGACCGGACACTGGCAGGGTCTGGTCACCACTAACCGAACGTGTCCGGTCACATTAAACCCTTACTGGAACCTTACTGTACTCGACCGGACACTGAACCCCTAGGGTCCGGTCAGTACTGACCGGACACGTCCGGTCACAGATTCCCTTCTCTGGAACCTTACTGGAGTCGACCGGACGCTGCCTCTCTATGTCCGGTCACTTGACCTCTCCAGCGTTCGGTCACACCGAACGTAGACTGTTGATCAAATGAACTGACCGGACCCTGCGGCCAGCGTCCGGTCAGCATTTGACCCTCTATTCACTTCCAACTCTCGATCATATGTGAATGAAGTTTGCTCCAAAGGATCTTAGGCATTCGTAGGAGCTACCTAGAGCTAGTTTTAACAAGTGTGCACCACACCTAACTCACAAGACTCACCTAGGTCAAGCTACTCATCCATACCCCCCTTAATAGTACGGCCAAAGGAAAAAACAAAGTCCTAAACTACTCTAAGTGTCTCTCCAACTCCAATCGACACTTAGAACTAGTCATCCTTAACCTTGTCGTCCATCTTTTGAAAACCGAAACGATTTCCATCGTAGGGGCATGACAACCTTGATTGCCCAATTGATCTCCATTACCATGACCTAACTTAATTGCATCTATAAAACACATGTTAGTCATAGTAATCTTGTATTGTCATTAATCACCAAAACCCAACTAGGGGCCTAGATGCTTTCAGACCCCTCTTACCATGATGTCCTCGCTAGGACACCCCTTCCTACGATGGAAGGGGTCAGCAGTGCAGACGCGAGCCTCTCTCCTAGCACCATAACTCCTAGGGACCCCTCGGCTGTGTCCCCCTCCATCTGGCCTATGCCAGGTGCCGTCGCTTGGGACGCCGATGGCACGGGTCACACTGATGCCTTAGGCGATGTTGCGGTCATGCTCGGCTATGACCCATCTATTACGGGCACCGCCACCTCCACCTACGTTTGTGGGGTCACGACTGGCTGCATCACGCCCACCACAGTCAGCGCCGCAAGCACAGTCAGCAGCCCCTTCTGCCCTATCATTGGTAGCAGTATCACGGCCGTCACCGACTGATCCTGACAATTGAAGGCGCCCCTTGAATGCCCGCATCTACCTATCCCACTGAGGGCGCTGGCATCGCCATGAGCGATGCCTGACTAGCCAGGTATGCGGTCACACTAGTACCGCTCCTGCCCAAAATGGGCGCAACATCAACCGACGACCGCCACGCCGATTGGAGGGCGATGCTCTTCTTCAGCACCAGTACCAAAGGATTTCGTTGCCTGACAATGCTACAAAAGACAAAAAACATAAGTCATAATGAAATCCGACTAAAATAGGAAAAAACAAAGGAATCGATAACTCACCTCAGCGTTGTTGGGCGACAGATGCGTTTGGGGGATGAATCCCTCGACCCCTGCTCCTCCTCATCGATACAAGGTCGTTTTGAGCCTGCCCTCTGCTCCTGGGTAGAGGGGCTCACCCCTGATAGCTCCTAGGGTGTGACGGCGAAGCCGCCCACCTCTACTGGCTCCTAGGGCATGACGGTGGTTGAGCCGCCCACCTCTGTTGGCTCCTAGGGCAGGCCAACAGTGAGTCCCGCCTCTATCGGTTCCTAGGGGGCATCATCAGAACGGCCTGCCCCCGCCAGCTCCCCAAATGTGCCCTCCCCTCTATGGAATGGGAAGGGTCCCGATGCCTACAAGGATGAACTAATACCTATCAGCACGTCCTCATTTTCTAGGTTGTCCCACTCGATGTCGTTAGCTAACGTTTCCCCTTCCTTTGGCTCCTCCTCCTCATCATCATCATCAGTGTCCTCTCCTTGCTCTCGTACCCAAAGCCTCCTTTGTTGCTCCCTTCTCTTGTCCTCCTTCACCTTCCTTCGTCGCTCATTCTCGGCGCGGCTCGCTGCCCTCATGGTTGGGTCCCTCAGCAATAGCGCTGGATGGTCCATGAGGACAAGATCCCTTGGTTAGCCCTATCCCCTCTCAAGGTCAGATTAATAGGGTCAAGAAATTAATCAAAAAAAGAGGAAGGAGAGAGGGAGACTTACGAACTACATGAAGCCTGGTTCTAACCGCATCGGAGGATGCCCTAGCACTCATCCCATGGAGGCTCCATCGCCTCCTTGATGTGTTGTGCGATAGCGGAGTTGGGGATCACCTCCTCGACAAGCACCGTTCCCTCAAGCGACGTGTCTAGCGCCATTAGGTATAGCAGGAGCAGGTGTGCCATCAGCGGCGCCACCCTCCTCACGTGGTATGCCCCGATGATGCCAAACCCCTTCAGGCTGCCCTTCCTTAGGATCCTGATGGAGGCGACCTGATCCCGGATCTTCTTCTTATCCTTCTCTGGGATGCCCCACTTCCTCCACTGGTCTGAGGCCTCTTCAATCAGGCGCTCAGAGAACTTTGGCAAAGAGGCGGTAGCGTTGTTCTTCAAGTAGAACCACTACGAGTGCCACCCCTTGTTGGACGTTGATAGACACATGCTTGGGTACTCTCTGGACCAATTATTCTAGAGTTGGATGCTAGCACACCCCATCAGTGTGAGCAGCTCTGGTCGGCCCTTCTCCCTCTTCTTCTAGAGGTTGATGGTGAAGAAGTGTCTCCACAGATCGAAGTAGGGACTGATGCCCAAGAATCCATCACACAACATGACAAAAGCCGCCATGTGTTGGATCCCATTGGGGTTGAGGTGCTATAGCTCAATGTTGTAGTAGGACAGTAGCCCTTGGAGGAATCGAAAGGTAGGGGTCGTGAGCCCCTGCTCGTGGAAGTGGGTGAATGACACCACGTAGCCGTCAGGCAGAGACGACGCATCCTCGTTATCGGGAAGCACCCACTTCGTGGCCGCGGTCCACACGCAGAGCAGGCCACGTTGGATGAGGTCCTCCATGCATGTGAATGAGATGTCAAAGTAGCACCACAGATCCATTGGAGGCAAGGGCAGATGAATTCTAGCTCAATGGCGGTGGAGATGCAGAGGCATGAAACCCTAGCTTGACGGTGGCAGAGATGTAGAGGTAGGAAACCTAAGCATTAGTGGCAGTGCGCGTGGCTATAGAGGTAAGGATGCAGGCGTGTGTATGAAACATGGAGGTCTAACCCTTTGGTTTGATAGGGGTGACAAGTGCGAGGAAACCAACCGCCCGATGAGATCTCTACGCCCACCATGACCTGTCACCATGTCATGTCACGAGGCGTGCGCATGCTACCTTTGTCTGTCCCCTTGAAAAATGCACCAGATGTTTTGCCTCCTTGAATGGGCCATGACCCATCACAAGTAAGAGGGATACAGAGCTAAAAAGGCTCCTACAGCCCATCTAGGCCTAGGAGTTCAAAAGTTGGCCCACCGACAGGTTCGACAACTGCTTTGGACACCTTTAGAGTGAGGGGTGGAAAGGGATGGGCCCACTAGCAACTAGTACTAGGGCGCATGAGTGCCACGGGCATCCAAGCCCATGTTCGAGTCTCGATTGGATACAATCCATGGATTTTTCTCGAAGAAAGGTAGAGAGCCCTCGGGACTAGTCGAACGGAACCGAGAACTATATGGATTGACTGCTAAGAATCTAGAGTCGGTCACCAGCTGACCCAAGCTAGACCCCCATGAACGGGATGTTGGGGCCCCACTCGGACTAGCCCATTAACAGCTCACCGAGTACCATGATTCGTCCATAGAGGAAAATCATGGCACGGCTCAGCCCCTCCATTTTTATCAAAAAAACAATTGAGGGAGGATGATCACAAAGATGAGCCAACCCTCGACCAGAACCCTACTATGTGCGGGGGGCTCGAGGAAAGTTGGACTCGCAAGGAGACCAAACACACCATCATAGAACGACGGAAGGTCGGCCAGAACCCCGTAGGGGTCAGAATCAGGAAAGATCTTTTCCGACCCATCGAATCTCATGACAATACCCCCGAGAGGTCCGATCATGATGAAAGGGAATCGCCGTCGCTAGGATGCGCCATGGGCGACAAAAGAAGTCCAAGGCCCTCAGAGTCCTCCCATTCAGAAAAGCATCCAAAGGAGTATCCTACTCCTCCACAGGCAGGGGCTACACCCACTGGGTGCGCTCATGCGCACCCACTAGCAAGTCAAAGAATCCCCCGGGCGATTCTACCTAAATCACTCGGGGTCTCGGGGACTACTATCGGAGACCAGTACTAGGGTACCCAAAGAGGAGGAGCTAATGGTCATCAACATTGATTCACCCGAGTAGTCAAGTGCGTGACTACAGCTCCAACCATCCCCCAGGTGCATAGGTTCCACCTTGCCCAATCATTGGGGCACGGGCTCTAGCTCGCTCGACCACTAGGGACGGGCTCTACCTCGACTGACCTCTAGGGGTGGGCCTCACCTCGCCTAACCTTTGGGGGTGGGCCTTACCTTGCCTAACCTCTGGGTTAGGGCCTTTGCCTCGCTCGACCCCTCAGGCGTGGCTCCTTATGGAAGCCCATACAGCTACCAACCACTACGGGCTAGAAAGTACAACCCAAGGTCAAACTTCTGGTACCATGTAGGGAGCGAGCACATCTCAACATGACCTGTGCCCATGACATGTCACTCTAGGGAATTCACATCATCAATAGTGATGGACGCATGGTTACTATGCTACCTACTCCCTATACGGCCACTGACCAGCACGCTGGTTCGCCATGTTGCCCCCTAGGACAGAATGGGAAGCCACGACCGCTGACAATGCCAAGGTGTGGCATCAGCAGTGAACAGGCGCCTGGCATGGAGCAGTCTCTGTCACCATCTGCAGTGTCGATGCGACCCACATAAAGGATAAGAAAATCCTGGCGATCCTAGAAGCCTTCAAATCCTTGGCTCTTCTCCCTCTTTCTCTCTGTAACATGCTCTTCCCCTTCATCTATAAAAGGGGAAATAGGACGCCCCATGAGGGGGGAGATATGGCTGTACACCACTCTACATAGTTGTAGACATCAAAACACACAACCTAACACGCCTTAGGAGCACACGCACATCAGAGACTTGGGATCTGTCCTTCTCTCGCCCGTTTGTAACCCCTACTACAAACTTTTAGTGCTAGTAACATGAGCAGTAACAATGAACTAGATGTAGGGACTTTCTGCCTAAACTAGTATAAACCTCATGTCTTCTAAGCACACCATCCAAGATAGACGTGCAATACTAGAGATTTACTAGTTGGTAACTTGAAACACCGACACACACCTTCTGCTCATCAGTCACAGTGAGTAGCTAAAACTTCTGCACCATAATACGAAGCCAATGCTCTACGTCCAAAGGCTCAGCAGTCAGCGTGAACGTGTGTGGGTGCATCCCCAAGATGTCATGGTAGGAATAGGGCTCTCAGGACCATGGGCACCACCCCCATTTCCACCATTGCCACCGGGGCCTCCACGGGCGAAGCAACCAATAGCCTGTGCCTGCATCTCCAAGGCACAGCCTGACTCATGATGAGCAGCCAACATCTTGACCATCATCTCTGGATGAGTCATCGGAGGCAGTGGTGGCGGCGGTGGAGGACCAAGGAGTGGGGCCTCGTGGCTCTCTGTTGGCATTGTTGTTATCCTCGCCACGACCATTTTTGCCTTGATCTTCACCAAGACCACGGCCTATCCTAGCATTAGTGCTTCCATGACCAGACCTCTGGTTCATCTATAAACAGATAGGAACCCACCGTTAGAGAAAAGGCCCTAGATTAGGAACAAAAAATTAGAGAAATGATAGGGCTTGATAAGTTGTGGAATGATAAGACTTTTCAATAAGAGGGGAAGCATTTCTTTTTATTTATTAACCTATCATATTAACTACCCAAAAATTATACATGAAGGGAAGTTTAGCTTAAACAAGATTATCTTTTTATGATGCATGCATCGACCTATTTGTTCGCTCAAGCCAAAATATAGCGGCATTTTCAAAAAATTTTGGCACAGCACACACTCACTTCCCGTACACTAATGATTCTTATGCAGCATAAGTTAGTGTACCTACAGAAATTGATTAGATAAAATCAGTGCTACTATCCTAGATAGACCATATTGCTAGGGCTTATACTTACTTATGTAAATTTATCGCATCCTATTTTTCACAAATCTCTTATTGGTCATATTTTAGGTTTTTGAAAAGAGTTCTTAAACCCGTATACTAATTATTGGCTCTGATACCACCTATGGAAGAACCACCTAGAATAACACACTTTCAGAGGAGCTTGTCTTCCACTAGACACTAAGCACCCTAAAAGTGGATTATACCGGACAGTTTCGTCGAGCACACCTCAAGGGAGAACTTGAAATAATCCATATTTTACATCTAGAATCTAATAATCAATACGAGCTTACAATACTTAGTCCATTTCATACAACATAGAGTCTTGAAAATTATTTATTACAATACCAGAGTTTAGAGTGCGATAATTAAACAGCGAAAATGTAATAATCATCTAGCAGAAATGATACACAGATCCATCTGTGCCCACCAGAAGAATCCTCCACACAAGAGATAACTCCTCAAGTTGCACCTGCAATAGGGTAAAATAAACCCTGAGTATATAATATACTCGCAAGACTTACCCGACTAGTGGGAATAATTTCCTAACTCTCAAGGATATGATAGGCAATATGGTCTGCTGGTTTCTTTTGTTTGCAGAAAGCATTACTAATAGTGTGTCCTTAAGGTCAAGTTTTATTAGCAGATATGATTACTTTATTAGCTAACCATTCTAGGTAAGCACATGTTCTACCTTCAAGCAAGGGTTGAGCAATCAGAACTATTTTACCATCTTTCATATTCCAGTTTTTACTACCATGCTAGACCATAGCCAAGTCATACTGTCACACAGAAATGGTGATTTGTGAACCAATGTATCCTAGCTGGGTACCCCAAAACACACATCTCGCTTGTACCCCAGTCACAAATGAGACCAACCCATTCCACTCATGTCGAGGGGTCTAGGTCCCCATCCAAACTTGGACTCTAAGCCCCCACACTTGATTCCTGGTCTCAGTATGGTGCTTAGACCTCCATCTTTCCCGCCTCCAATCAGTCAGTCCAGAAAGAGCCAGAACCCACGACAAGAGCGCAACAAACCTTCCTGCTCCCATAAGCAAGTATGTGCTCAGGATAATAAGTTTGTGACCTGACTACCATCCACAGCAATGGATAGTCCTCAATCGACATGTATAGGGAAAACTGTGTAAGCAAGCTAAGCCCCATGGCCATAGGACACAACTTGTCACATCCACCAATAACCCATGCCATATCCCTGCCCGGTCTCCATTTTCTCTTCATCATTTCATTATGAGAGTAATAATAATCACCTATTGTGAGCAACGGCATGTTACTCACGCTACCAATAACCTAAGCATAGCAGCTACTCAAACCTACACTAGTAGGACTCATAGGGTAGATATATATATTCATGTGGTTTCCATAAAATTCCTGCAATGTAAATGCACAACACACACACACATATATATATATATGGTGGATATGAAAAATAGAGGTTATGCACCGGGGCTTGCCTTGGGCAGGCGTGGTGTCAACTATGTCAGTCAATGGTGGCTCTGGGACCTCCTCCTACACAAGAATCTCCTCCTCATACTCCTCGATGATCTCCTCGAACTCGAGATCATCGGTGGTCACGATCTCCGCCGACTCGTTCTCTATATGCATGCGATGATGATGATGCAATAATTTAGTATTTAGGCAATAGCAACTCTTAAAATAAGAATACACATGTTAAGCTACTAAGCTAGCTCTAATGACAAAGATACTAAGCTAACTATCAGCTTTATCAAATCAAGTGTCAAGCTCACCCTAACAAGTGCTTAATTTCCTAAATCAATGTTATGCTCTTATTCATATTAAATGTTTAATGGATATGTAGCTACCCTAATAAACAAGCTATATTAGGGCTACAAAAATTACAGTAAGCACACAATAATACAATGAAGCTACTGTAAAAATTTTAGGATCAAACCTATCACCAATTTACCACAAAAATTCCTACAAAAATTACCCTAATAATATTAAGCACTTTCAAACAATTTAATAGCCCTTAGTATCAACATATATATGCATGATCTATCTATACTACCAGATAGATCACAATTGTAGGAACCTAACAAAATTTGTTTTGCAAGTTTTGGACACCTACACGAATTTATATCAATTATACAAATCTAGCTCAGAAATTGAAATGGAAAACTATTACTAATTCCTAAGAAAAAAAAGCGGATTCAACCGTGTGGCCCACCTACGCGTGGCCCGTGCTGACACGGCCCACGCGTGAGACGGCCCATAGTGAGGGAGCTCGCGCGCGCTGGTGTGTTTGCAAAAGAGCCCTCGGACTTCTCCTAAACTACACCTAAGTCCTAACACTATTTCTTCCTCTCTCTAACGAATTCATTTAACCCCCTGAGTTTTTCCTAATTTCTCCACACACACCCCTGAGCAACTCTATGCATCGCAGCACGGCGAGCAGCGGCACTAGGTGGCTATGCCGGCCACCTAGGACCTACATGGACCCATCAAGTGGGTTGATCACCATCCCTGACCTAAACTACTGTGCTGGGTGGCGATGAGGGGTGGCAAGGCTCACTGGTGAGGGCTGCAGCGACACTCGACCATCCATGATGGTGGCACGACCGTTCTAGTGAACTAGGGTAGCTATAGACCTAACCAGCTAGCGGGTGAGCATCAGGAGCTTATCGTGGACTCAGCTAAATTGATAGTCGGGGTAGAGGATGGCAGAGGAGGGCTGGCCACATGCGACCGAGCTGTGCGGCGGCACACCGCGATGGACATGACCGCATCAGCAGCGCCAAGGTAGCGGTAGCGGTTTGGCTGATGAGCATAGGGTGAAGAGGGAGTCAAAGAGGAGCTAATGGTGCAGCTGGACCGGTCTCTCACGGCTCCTTTGGGGAGTTGCCACCCATGCCAGACGAGCGTGGCCTTAATGGCCCGGCAGTGGGGAAGTGGCCAAATTGAGGCTTAGCCGGGCTCAACTCATGGCGGGATGGGGTTGGGTGGCTAGGTGGCTTAATGGCGAGGCCATGGATGAGTTGAATCGAGTTGAGGTGATCTCTCTCTGGTGGATTTTTTTGGCGTGGCTCAGACAGCAGAGACGGCAGGGAGGAGGCTAGGTCCAAGATCTAGCCGTCCTCGCCTTGGCGACAAGCGGCGGGCTAGACCCAAGACAGCACCTACACGCTCGCTATGAGACAATGCAGCTAGAAAACATGCGCGTGCATAGGCAGTTGGGGAGCATGGCATGTGTGGCCAAAGCGCCATTAAGGCGAGGTGACGGTGCAAGGCAGCAAGGAGCCAACCCACGTGCGCGCAGTGATGAGGCGAGCAACACCAACACAGCATGGTGCCACAGCGGCAGCAGCAGCAGCACTGCACGGCAGTAGCCAGAGGCATCTAGTGGCCCATGGCTGGCTAGGCAGGTGACCAGCGGTAGGCATGACGGCCAGCAACGCGGTAGCGAGGTGGTGTAGCAGCACGGCGGCTAGCAGCGGCCTAGCCATAGCCTGCCTCGGCCGGCCAACATGCGGCACCGCACATGCACATGGGTGGCCAAACATGACGACATCGCACTCCCGAGCGTGGTGACCGCGCCCACCCAGCCAACCAGCCCGAGATGATGTTCGTGCATGGATTTTAAAGAGTTTGCCAAAACTAAATCGATTTGATTGAGGATCGACCACCTAAACCATGCTAAAGAGGATACATCAAACTACCATATGGAACAAAAATATAGCACCAACCTTTAGCTAAATTTTTCAAAATTAATTTACCAACATAGCCTTATCACACTATTTTCAAACTTAAGGATTTTTCTAAGTCTTGATCTAGATTTGATTTCAAGTTCCATTTCTAAGCTATTAGAAATACTAGCTAGCAATATTATTTTTCTAAGACAAAAGTTGCATTGTCATCTACAAAGTTTGTACTTCAAACTTTATTTAAATGTCACATACATGTTTTATAACATTTTTGCTTAATAAAAATTGTTTTATAAGCCTACTCGATAACACACAAGCACTACAACCTTTCGTAACTAAATCTTTGTTGGGCATTTTTAGTACAACCAAAATTCTATTTTCACTTTCTCACATGTTCTAACACATAAACATGATGCTCATGAGATGGTTTAGTAGTTGGTTTAGGGCATAACACCGAGGGTGTTACAGTTACATTCATCATTGGAGCGTGATGACACCATGTGACGAAGGTAGGTGACTGTGGTGGTCTTTTCTTCGTGCTTGAAGCTTTCCTTGCTTGAGCTGTTCATGAACATCTTGTCTCCTATATTGTATTTCTTTCTTATCCTTTTATCATGCCATCCTTTTTGTCCTTTCTTTTGTGGATCTTGGCACTTTGTTTGGACCTTCTGCTCCTTTTTTGTTTCTTCTCTGCAAAGGATTAGTAGACAACACATACCTGAAGGAATATACAAATGATTCAAAGCAAGGATAATGTTGCCATAGAGTTAAAGGTCATCCTCTATGCTATAACAGAGTTGGTTTTAACATTTTAATTAGCATAGAATCTTTATCCCATGTTTTAAATAATGTGCCTTTATTGTTCACCACTACTTCAAATTTTCAACAATGTTAAGGCAAAGATGTGTGAAATTGTTTTGAAGAATCCCTCAAACCTTGGTTTGTTTCTACAAATGATCTCCTAACATTCCCTATCTGTACAACCAAATTCTATATAAGTATGTTTTGATCCAATGATTATGTTTGAATAGTATTCCAAAACATACTTATAACAGAACAAGGAAGCTTGAAAGGCTCAAGAGATTTATTCAAGTAGAAACAAGAATATGTATGGTGAACCAAAGGAGCATGATTATTTAAATTTTTACTTGTTAGAGATTTAACAAGCTGAGCACATCATAAAGGTAGGGATGACCAAGACAACCTAGCAACATGGCATGAGATGTTTTGAAGAACTCCATCCCCCATACTTGAATTTTGCAAAATACAAAATCAAGTTTGGATGATAGAATTCTCCTATCAATGTGATTCTATGTTGCATAATGCTTGGTTGGATATACCTTATGTTTTCCTTTTTTATTGAAATAATTAGTGACAAACATACCTGAAGGAGGTTTATCCGATTTACCTTTGGGCGAGAGCTCATCGTCTGTTGAGCAGGACCATTTCTTGTATTAAGCTTTTCTTTGCAGCATTTGGATAGTTGCATGATCTTCTCCCGTCAACCCTTCTTTGATTTATGTTGATTCTTGGTTGACGAGTTGGTGTTCATTAGAGATGTGAACTCAAGTTCCTCCTTGATTGTCTAGCGGCATGCCGAAGAGTTGCTCTTCTTTGTTTGTTAGTGATTCGCCAGCCATCTTTATGGTCAAAGAAGGAACCTCATCGGTACTTGTATGAAAGCTTCATCTCAATGACTTAGGGATGTTGTCTTGCGACCTTGGTCGCAGCCTTACGAGACACCGTCGACAGACCTCCATTGATTACTAATGTTTGTTGATACGAGGATGCATGCCATGATATAGTGGCATTTGTCATTCTAGTCCTTGATATCGACATGCGAGTTAGTATTTTTGAAGGTGATGAAAGTAGGCATATTCTGGCTAATATGAGGTGGGTTACATCTTGCTTCTCATCATCATCCTAGCTTGAGTCTAGGAAAGGCTCAATGCTATGTTGTCTTCGACTTTGCTCATGTCCTGTTGATTTGTCCATCCACTTTCTATGAGTGAGTGCTTTTTATGGCACTCGTCTTCTTCCTTCTTTGTTCCATAGCTGAAGTGGTGGTTTGGCAGGTTCATACCAAACCATGGACAGGCACAACTTATATTCATTTTTTCCTACAAAATATTAATGGACACATACCCAAAGGAATACAACAAATTTAAAATATGGGTTGTTGTCCATAATTTTTGAGATTTTCATCTATGATAATGAAAAGGTGGGTTTTTAGAATTATCTTAGCATAGATTTTGTTTATCATATTCTTATAGCAATTTTTTATGTGTTTGTTGTATTCTAGCATGGTTCAAGGCAAAGATAACTTGCAACAAAAGATAAGTGAATAAACCTTGGTACTCACAGTTCTTCCTTCCATGAAGAATGAGTTGGGTCTTGTTTGCGCAAAGTTATTGGAGTTCATCACATGCCTTGATTCATCTTTGATGTGAATTCATCCCAAGACTTCCCCAGTTTGAGTTTGAGAGTTTTCTGCAGGGGTTAGTCCAACAAAATATCCAATATCTGCTATAGCAAGTTTTAGTTCAATAGCCAAACTAAACTCATGTCTAATTTGATTAAGGAAAGTATTTTAAGCTAAGCACCACACTTAATTTAAAAGGCCTTTGGAAATAAGATCACACACCTCTTGATTTAAACTAAGCACCATACTTAATTTAAAAGATGTATAAAGATACTTCCAAACCTAAACAAACTTTAGCAAATAAAGGTAGCATGAAAGCACTATAGAGATTTATTCAAATAAGGATGAAAAAGAGTATGATCATGGTGAGTATTTTTTAATAAACATGCAAGTGGGATGGATATATGAACGGAACTAAACATGTTGTGGATTTGATATGAGAAAATTTAAACTAAACGAGATGGATGCATGGATTATTTAAAGTAAACAAGTAGTGTAATACAAAAATTAAAAGATAATTACTCATTAAGTTTAAAGTCCATGAACAATACTATCTCGCCTTTCTTGATCATACTTACCATGACTCACATGATAGAATTTGTGAGTAGTGCAGCGTCTGTTTCTGTCACTTGAGATGTGATTTGAATTCTTGTGATGACGACCTTTTTCTCCAATCTACACATGGTTAGAATAATATATATGTTTATACAAACCTGTGAGATGACAGAGTTCTAGTGTTGATGGATCTTGAATGTCTAGGTACCCTGGGGTTCTTCAATGTTTCTTCTTTTCTTATGGAAGCTTGTCGGAAGGTCGAAACGGTGTTTGTTGTCCTGTCTTATTCCACAACTCAATAGAATAGGGGTAATCCTACTAAAGGTAGTGGTATGTTAATGATCTAAATCTTACGCCAATTGTTTCCCGATAGCGGCGTCAAAAATGTTTGTTAGTATTTATAAGTGCAAATAGAATATGAAGGATTCCACAAGTGCACAGAATACTATTATAGCATTTTACCGGGAGTATTCCAGGTATCGTTATTTATATTTTACCATAGGGAAACAATAGAGTAAAGATTTATTGGATAACAAAGGAATGTCTACTAATCAACATACCAGTATAGCTAAAGCAAGGGGTAAAGGTAATGATAGGAATTAAGCATAATGACACTCAGGGGATAGATCACTAAGATAATGTAAACTAGTCAACTCAGGAGAACAATGGGTGAGGTAGATTCCTATGATATTCTTATTACATGGTTAAAGTATATATACACCCAACTATAGCTAAGACTAACTCTACTTTTGTGCACTTCGGTACGCCGCTTAGACAGTAGAGCATCCGCAAAAAATAACTCTACTAACGTGACTACGGTCCTACAATTTAAGAACCTACTCAATTCAGTATGGACTACAAAGGATAGATGAGGCTGTCACCTCCCACTGCTACCATACAACCAGAGAAAAGGGTGTACTAATAGGCAGAGCATCTATAAGCACCATGCTTACACGAGGCTTGGCTACTTAACCCAACCATGGTAAACTAGTAGGCTAAGCGCTCTATGAAGCCTCGCACAAAAGTAATGATAACCTCAACTAAACAAGATACATATTAAAAGTAAGCATAGCCATGTAGATAGGAATATAATGAATTGATAAAGTCTTATAAGATGTAGAAGTGAAGATACAAGGCTTTGCTGAGCCTCCAAGACTAGATCTAGAACTTGAGCATGAGCCCAGCTCGACCCTCACTCCTGAGCTACTAATCTACTACATTGGAGAGTTCTAGACCTAATCCTTCTGGTGTGTGTTGATCTAAATGAGAGGTATGAATTAGGGTTTCCAAGATGGCTTTAGGGAGGGGGGTAGGGGTTGCTATATATAGGGGCGCCTGGCACCCTCCCCCTCTTAATAGCCTCATTGGTACTAAATTTTACACCATATCTCATTAAAATGCACATGGGCCTTTATGGGCCAAATTATGAATTGAGCCCATAAATGCATAGCATGGCTCTATCTCATCCCTCTATTTGAACTGACGTTGAGCAACGGCGTAGATTGATCCTCAATGGCGGTGGAAGAACCGACGTCGAAGCGAAGACTGACCAGCGGGGCCCATAGGTCGGCCGGTCTACAGGTGGGGCCGGTTAGCCCCATATGTCAGCCTCTCGAGGTCTGCTTCAGTGGGTTGCCTTCTGGTGTGTTCTAGATCCTTCCCAATTAGTTTTTGTCACAGATAAACATGATGTAATCTGACATATAGATCCTCCTTGATGGTTTTCTGGATAAACCCTCCTGCATTCACATATTCACCAAAACTCGTGGGATTGATTAGTTTAAACCCCTATACCTATGTTTGGTGATGGAGTTAAATATATATGTAGGACATGTTGATGGTTTATAATTGATGTTAACGACCATCAACAATGCACAGGGGTTGCGTCTGGTTGCAGGTGACGTACGCTGACGTAGCAACGCGGTGGCTCGGTGAGTGTCGTAGTGAGGACCGGACTCGGGCATGCATCCGGTCACCCTTGACTTGACGCGCCCGGTCACGAAAAACCCTCTTGGGGGTGCTTACGAGAGTTGATCAGACGCTAGCTGGCGGCGCGTCCGGTCGATGAGTCCGGTCTCAGTGTTGTGACTACGAGGACGAGGGCGAGCGGACGCTGGCTCATTGAGTCCGAACGGTGACCGACGCGTCCGGTCAATGTTTGACTGATAACGTTGACCATTTTTTATTGTTGGCGATCGATGTACGAGTTTCAAAGAGGGACACGTGGACGACCGAGGGCGACCGAACTTTGGCCGATCGGACGCTGGGGTGCGTCCGGTCAGTGAGTTCGGTCACGCCTCGAGCTCCCAACGGCTCTCCGATTCTTGGGGGCTCTATAAATAGAAGTGCTTCGGTTTGGGCTCACTCCCTTGGACATTTTTCACCTATGATACATCCTTGTGAGCCTAAGCAAACACCTTCCACTCATCTCTTTTATTGATTCATCATCATAGTGAGATTGGGAGTGATTCCAAGTGCATTTGCTTGAGTGATTACATCTAGTGGCACTTGGGGATCATTGTTGCTGCGGATTTCTTGTTTCTCTTAGTGGTTGTCGCCACCTAGAGGGCTTGGAGTAGCGGAGGAGCAGCGGCACGAGTTGGTGATTGTTCGTGGCCGTCTCCCGGTGATTGTGAGGGGTCTTGTACCTTCCCCGGCGGAGAGCCGAAAGGTAACTCTAGTGGATTGCTCGTGTCATTGAGTTACCTCACTTGTGGGTATGTTCTTGTAGCGTCCATTTGTAAGACTAGGTTTGTGAAACACCTATTAGCCGCCGAACCACCAAGTGTTGGTCGACACAACGGGGACTAGCGTGCCAGCAAACACGTGAACCTCGGGAGAAAATCTTGGTGTCCATTGTGATTGGAATTCTCCCGGTGATTGAATTGGCTTTCTATTGTGATTGGTTCATTCCTCGACACGGCGGTATAATCACCCTACTCACTTCCTTACATTATGCAAACTAGTTGTGTAGCAAGCCCTTTAGTGTAGCTAGTTTTGAGAGCTTGCTTGTTAGTTTAGTTTCACCTAGTGGAGCTCTTTAGTGTAGCCTTGTTGAGAGCTCTTAGTGAGTAGAAACTTAGCTTCTTGTGTGCCTAGTGATCATAGCAACTAGAATTGTTGGATAGATGGCTTGCAATCCTTGTAGAGCTAGAGCAAAATTGTATTTCACCGTTCAGCGTACTAATGAATTGCTCTAGTGATCTTGTAGAGTTTTTAATAGGCTATTCACCCCCCGCTAGCCCTTTTAGAACCTTTAAGGGGGGCGCCTTCGACGCGCCACCCCGTCCTAGCCTCGCCCAAAGGTTGAACCATCGACCGTTCGTTTCCTTTACATCCAAGGAAGCTGCTGGCATGTCTCTTTGGAAAATTTTAGACATTAGCCAGCTACAGGCCAAATAAAGGTGACACTATTCTTTTCTAGTCACAAGTGTGGATAGGTCAGGATCAAGGTTTAAAAGACTTATACCCACACCTATACTCCTTCACCAAAAAAAAACCAAATGCTTAATACAGTACTTCATTGAACAAGCTGCAAATCAACTGGAAGAAATTGAAAACTACATACAAGAATCAAAATTTGATGAATATCACAATGATATTTGGAGTTATAGTAGGGGTTCTCCAAAGTTCAGTAGCAGCAAAGCATATAAGATCCTGCAAGGGCACACTGAAGCATCACCCTCTTTTCATGGCTTTGGGCCTCTAGCAACTTGGGAAAACACAAAATTTTCTTCTGGCTGCTTCTTAGGGACAGGTTGAATACTAGAAATCTTCCGAGGAGAAAAAACATGGAACTTGAAGACTACAGCTGTGTTTTATGCAATACAGGGCATGAAGAAACAAGCTTTCTCATCTCTTTTTTGAATGCTCCTTCAGTCAATCCTGCTGGAACACGATTCCTACTAGTTGGAACCTGAACTTACAACCACTTGGCATGGTAATAGAAGCCAGAGAAGCATTTGGGAATAACATATTCATAGAAGTTTTCATCACTGCTTGTTGGATCATTTGGTTGGCCAGAAATGGAGTTATCTTTGATAATGGACAAATCAATATCAATGCCTTGAAGAGACAATTCAAGGAAGAACTTGGCTATGTGTAAGCCTGGGCAAAATTAACCAAAACTGAAAAACTGAACCGAAAGAACCGGAACCGGAACCAAAAGAACCGGAACCGAAAAATGCGGTTCCTTATTCGGTTCCTAATATTGAGGAACCGAAATAACCGAAACAAATTCGGTTCCTACTCTCGATTAACCGAATTAACCGAAAGAACCGAATTATATCAATTATACTTCACTTACTTGCATTTTGTAAGATTATGTTTGGTTTATGCGTGATATTTCATATTTGAACTATTATATATTTGTGTTGCTATATTGGTATTGTTCACTTATGAATTATTATTATCTAAAATGTATATAGCATTGCATAAATTTTCTTTAGAACATGCATATTTATCATTGTCTTAGCCTCTCCTGAAAAAGTTCGGTTAGTTCGGTTAGAACCGGAACCGAACCGATATAACCGAAAACCAAAATGGTCGGTTCCGGGAATTTTTGAGAACCGATCGATTCCCATTTTCTAAGAACCAAATTTCTTAAAAACCCGAGGAACGAACTGAAACCGAACCGAGAACCGAATGCCGAAGCCTAGCTATGTGTGTACAAAAGCCAAACCAGCAAGACAAACCCAGCTCAATTTGTGGAGAGATAGCTATACATGATGTAATTTTCTCTTTTTTCTCTTGGGCCTAGTTGCCTTGTAACTCCTTAACTTGTACGGTCATTCTTTCATTTAATTGAAAAGCAAAAAAAATAGGTAGGGGTTCCCCTACTGATTCGGTCAAAAAAGCTATTGGCATGTCTCCATCCGCCGAGGCCCAAGGATGACCCTCGGCGAGGCCCTCACCGCCTTGCTCAGCGGCACTCTCGGTGAAGGATGCCGCGTTATCGCTCCCAACCTAGGTAACTTTGATCCTGTCATTGCAGGTCGAGCGTCGTTCGTGAGGTCTTTCGAATGAGAAGAAACCCTCACGGTGTTGGCTCTATGTCGTGAGGTGGAGGACGAAAGACGGTGGTCCCTAGAGATGGAACTCCCCACGCCGTCAGAAGAGTAGTTGGAGTGGGTGCGTGGAATGTCTGATGTGCCCCTGTACTCCTGTAGTGTAACGTCCTGCCAAGCAAGGGCAATTTGTAATTCCATCGTGCCCCTGGGTATGCCATATAAATACCCGGTGGGTGGTACATTAACAGATGATGAATTAATAGCCATTTACTCTTAAATTTATTGTGATTCCCCTTTTGTCCTTCATCGTCCAACCCTCACTTTACTTCTCCTGTGGGGCACCCTCGGCCTCCTCCGCGTTATTCCTTAGTGAGGGCAGAGGCCAAGGGAAGCCCCCACGACCCACATCCAGAAAACAACATAATTCAGTCATCTAAATATACATTTAAGTTATCTACCCATATTATTATGAAACGTAAGCTAAAATAATTAAATTATGCACCATGCCTTTATGGTAGATAATCCAAGCAACCCTTTAATTTTGCATCTAAAATAGCACTTTTGTCCGGTGGCGAATCTAGGATTTTAGTTTAGGGTATGTCGTCCAAAAATTTTCATATGCAATTCAGTAATCCATTTTAGCCAATTCGGTAATAATTGTAAATTGTGTAACTTGATTCGGTATACACGCACTAAGTAACTTGATAAGTTTAAATTCAAGGATTAAGTTAAAATCATCCACTAAATACAATATAAATAGTTCAAAAGTCATGCCGATAGTTCAAATATAGGCATAGAAGAGTACCAGAGACTTACAATGTTATTTTTCTCACTATTTTATTCGACGCTTTCGAATGGACCTGAATGTCTTGACGATATCATCTTCATCAACTTCAAATAAATATTCCCCTCAATAAAAGTGACTAGATTGTAGCAGCAACCGCCGCCGCCTTCTTTGATGCAAGCTTCTAACATAGATAGAGTTGCAATATCCGAGTTTCTCTTTATAATTAAAAACAAATTACGAATTACCAAATAATTAAACAATTTAGTATTTATGATGTTAGCAAATTAAGTAGACAATAATTTTCTAAAAAAGATGAAGAGCAAAGATTAAATTTTACATAAGAAAAATAGCGAATCAAGACGATAAGCCCTAACAGGCGTGACCGTATATACTGTAGAAGAGACGTATGAAATAGATGACGATCCTCCGACTCAGAGCAGGGCGGAGGGCGGCAGGGCACCAAGGCCAGGGCGGCAGGGCGTCACCAACTCACTGGTAGGTGGTGACGCGACGTGTTCCTCCGTGGCTCTGTACTTCCCAATCGGGATTAGATTAGGAAATTGTGAAACGAGTCGGAGCTCACATACTAGACGTATGGAGTTCACTTGCCCCGTGGGCCACGTTACATGGGCCTCCCGTCATCACGTTATGGCATCCAGGTAAGTTTTTTTTCTTTTTCTTTCTTATACAAAAACGGTGTATATACTATTATATAGTATATATATACTGCTTGCCGCTGGTTTTGCAGGGTATGCCGTGGCTCAAGCCATTGCTTTTGCCAGTATAAAAAAGTAAAGTAAAAATAAATCTGATCAAATCTACGTCTAATTAACAACACATATCATTATAACAATAGTAAATCATACATACTTTATTCCTTTGAATGTTTTTAAATTACCGGGTTCTATTATGCTAAGCTAAGGAGGCATATATGTTCTGTGATCACGCATAGTCAAATATACATGCATGTACAAACGTAAATGTATATTTTGTGGCTTATGAATCGTGAAAAAAAATCCTTAATGAATTAAATACCAATGACACTAAAAATTATCTTTACATAGCACTGTCCGTTAGTATTATGTCTTTTCAAACTAATGCTATGAGTCTATGACTTTGGCCAAACCAAGTCAACAGTCAGCACTCATCAAATTTCCAAATCGCATATATGGTTACAACTACCCCATATCTGCCCCGGCCCCAGAAGTCCAGAACATGCAGAACATGGCTATGGGGCGCGGTGCGGTCTCTTTCTTACGAGCAGAGTGCTCGCTGGAGGCTGGAGGTGTACTCATCTTCTCTGCTGAACCTTGGTGCGTGGTGTCATCTGCCTAACGGTGAACATGAGTTAAATGCGTCCAAGGTCTATGTATCTGTACAGAGTTTTAAGTTAGGTTCGTCAACTCTAAAAATTAATTTTAAGGTCCATAAAAAATTAAGTTATTCATTACAGGTTTTTTTTTTTCATTTGGCCCTTAGATCTAACGTGCATACATAACGTTAGCGTAGCATTTAAATTCCATTTAACCTCTTTTTCTCAACCCATCTCCCTTTCCTTGGCCTCCCGAGCCGCTGCCGCTGCCGTGCTCTTGCTCGTCGGTGCCCCCTCCTCCACGCCTATTGCACTCTTTGGCCTGTGCTCACGGGCCCATGCGCTCACTAGCCCTATGCGATTGTTCGATAGCCACGGCTACGCAGCGGTCTAGACCCCTGCTGCACTCTATGATTGTGCTCGTTGGCTCCTCTCCTCTCCTCCCTTTCCCCCTCTTCCCTGCTCCCTTCTTCGAGAGGCAGCATGCATCACGTGGAAACTGGCAAGCTACATGAGCGCTCCACCAACAAGGCAACAAGCAACACCGCATGTTCTTAAATGCAATTTAGACGCTATGCTGGCGATGGCTTTACATGCCACATCAGATCTAAGGGTCAACGAAAAGGTATGGACCTGTTGTGAGTAACTTAAAAAGTTTATGGATCCGAAATCGACTTTTAGAGTTGAAGTTTGTGGACCTAATTAAAACCCCTGCATAAGTTTGTTTGGATACCCTGTGATTATAATAATTAGATTATGGCCCCGTTCGCTTCGCTAAAAAAACAAGCCGAAACACTGTTCCGGCTGATTTGTTGTGAGAGAAAAACACTGTTCCGGCTGAAAAAACAAGCTGAAAAGTACGAATTATAAGACAAGCGAACAGGGCCTATATAATCAAATTATGATCTTAACATGTTTGATCATATGATAGATTATTATAACCAAAATCCCTTATTATCATAATCTAGGTGAGACCAGATTTTAGGAGATTATGGGTGCTGAAAGTCTAACTTGCCCCAATCAATTGTTCAACCTGCCAAAATAAAGAATAAAATAGAAATTTCTCATTTTAACCGACCATAATCAATTGTCATAATCTAGGGATCAAACACTCTGATTATTATAATACATAATTATTTTCATTACAATAATTATATGTATAATCTAAATTGTAATAATTTAATTGTGATCCAAACGGATGTCTAATGGGCCTAGCGAATTTAACTCTCTGAAGAATGAGTATATTTCGGCTTCTCTCGATGATGTGATTGGGTTCTTGTGGTGGAACTTGCCCACCTGGGTTTAAGTCCTCAACTTTGCATGGATGCTTATATTTTTCTGAATTTATTCCAGGCGTTATGCTTTTAGTGTTAGGTGACGTTGCCGTCGACAACAAGGTACCTGTGGTGACTTCATGAATCTGGAGATCTACCGGCTCAGGTGCTCATAGGTGTGTGTTTACGTATGTGTTTTCATATGGGTGAGTGTGCGGGCGTGTTGTAAACGTCTACGTTGTACCGTGTAATGAAAAAAAAAAGAGCAACAATCCATTTGTGAAGGGATTTTCCATAACATATTTTATCTGCCAATGGCCCGTTATCCAATTCAATCAGTTTTAACTCCTGCGGTCAAGTCATCGAAGATTCGTTGGTCCATCAAGGAAGCTTCGTGGTGGCCTGTGGCTGTGGGGTGTTGCCGTGTGTGAAGGGGGTTCAGATAGGCCGTCCCGGGAAAATTCGAGGCCCTGTACCAAGCTAAAAAATGTGGCCTACTAGTCGCTGCAGGCTCAGGTTGTCGTCAGTTCCTCACGCTCGATGTCGATGGCTCGTGATACGCGGCCGATAGCCGATACGGCATCAGGGCGATGGCAGCGGTAGGGGACGAGGAGACCGAGACCTAACTGCTGCGAATTGGGATTGGCAAAACAAAATGATGCACTGTCCAGCGGCCGGCCAACAAATCATTTTTTATTGGGCCAGACTGTTGCTGTGCAAGCTGCCGCAATATGCTTGCTAGCTAATGGGCCAAAAGCCGAAGCTTCAGCTGTGCTGATCTATTTAAGTACTCTATATTTGAAGGCCTACGAGATTTGGAGGCCCTGCGCCGTCGCTCATGCTGCACATGCGCAGGGACGCCCCTAGAATCAGATTCTCTAACTTGCTGAACGAAAGTTACCGGTGACTTACTCCATGCCCGATGCCATCCATTTCACGTCCAACGGCTGATAGAAGATGCAACTTTTCCACCCCAAGCAGCAAAGCCCAGCTATGGTTTTGGCCCAAATATAGCCAAACTCGGGATTATTATATATGAAACAGAGAAATAACAGATAGTTTTACTAAGTATTTTCATAGCAAAATTAAACGGGCATTTTGCTAAGTATTTTTAATGAGCAATACTATGGTAACCTCTTTACTTACTAGGAGGTAGTACCTCAAATAAATCTAATCCCTTGATTTTTATAGTTTTTTGAATTAATTATTAATTAATCTATGAAAAGAAAAAGAGATATAGTCAAATCCTCCTAATCAGCACCTTCCTTGCCGCACCTTTTCTTGTGCTCGCCATTTGTGAAGGAAAGCCACTATCTGGGATCCCATCGGCGGCGACGCCATCACTACGTGGGCAGTCACTCTATCACCTTCTCCTTTGAGGGTTACTACTTCAACGGCACCACCTCCGGCTCCGGGGAGCTTTGCATGACTGGCACAGGCTCCTATTCCGAGGAGAACGGCTCCACCGAGCGCCTCCGCAGCGTCTCCCTCTACCTCCGCGTAAGGATGGCAATGGGGATCCTGTCGGGTATCGCCGGGACATTCGCTTCTCCGCTACGGAGAATTCATCCCGTCCACATCCCCATTAATTGTCTCGGGTATAGATTCTTGCCCATCCCCATACCCATCGGGTATCGGTCGGGTAACAGATACCCGACGAGTACTGCATACCCGATAAACAAGGACACTTGGGGTCGCAGCTTTGCAATCGGAGACGTTTGTTTTTCACCCAGGTATAAGTGTCGGAGTCTCGGAGATGCCGAGGAGAAGGAGCGAGGTTGCGAGGAGGATGAGCAAAGGTGGCAGAGAGACCGAACTGAGGAAGCGAGGGGCACGAGCTCTCGTGAGACATGCGTGCTTGTGCTGCTGGCGGAGATGGTGAGGAAAAATTGAACGAGGGTTCCTAGAACACACAAACTATATATATATATATATATATATATGGCTGTTCAGATTTGGACCAAAATACCTATGTTGAGTTTCTTTGGACCTAATACTCGTATGACAGCTCAAATAGTCGGGTTCCTCAACGGGTAACGGGGACGGGTAAACAGGGAACGTTCCCGTACCCGCTATACCCGTCGGGTATGGATTCTTTCCCATTTAGATGCACACGGGTAAAGATATGATTCCATCTCTATCCCCTAATGGATCAAATACCCGTCGGGTATCGGGTATCGGGGGCCGTTGCCATCTTTACCTCCGCGTCCCCAACCCCTCCAGCATCACGGACCCCTTCATCACCGGCAGCCTCGAGGGAACTGGCTTCAAGACCATCTCTCTCGTCGCGTACGACGAAGACGGCACCTACCACTATGGCAAGCGCGCCTCCTGCCCGCAGCTGCCGCCATCTTCTGCCGCGGCAACGAGGGGCGCGCTCCAGGCGCGCGGCTCCAACTTCTCGTGCACGCACCTCAAAGAGCGTCTCACGACTTCTTACAAGCTGCAGGACGGCGACGGCGCGCACCCGCTGAGCTCCTCGCCAGAGCGGCGCCTGCACATCAGCGAGGTGCAGTGCACAAGAAACGGGTCCGTGCGCGCGTACGCGGCGTTCTCCAACGACACGCAGATGTGGAGACGTCTGCAGCCACGCCCACCCTTCATGGTCAAGGACGAGGTGGTTGTCGCCGAGGGGCACTGGGATTCAGCTCGGAGCATGCTCTGCCTCAGGGCGTGCCGTGTGGTGAGCTCTGGGGCGTCCATGCCGGTGAACAAGGAGTGCGACATGGGCATGAGCTTCTGGTTCCCGGGAGTCTTGACGATTCGGGATCGGAGTGCCGTCGCCGGCATGCTTTGGAACTCGAGCAGAGCGGCTGATGGCGCCAACGATGCCTCTGGTGTCAATGGTGTGAAACGACTGTCGAGCATCGATGTCAGCATCCATAGAGGCAACTTCTCAGAAGTGAAGTACGACTACACGATGGTGGAGGAGGCGAAGAAGCATTATCTCTAGGATCCTGTATCGGGCAAGCGCAAGAAGAAGGTTAAGGGGCCGTTCGTTGCTCCTAACTACACCGATCATGACTTCGAGTTTCATTTCTACGAGACTAAAAGCATGATGATGCTGAGTGGAGACGCCTACCCGGTTACGATCGGCTCGGCGATGGTCTATGGTGATCAGCTGGCCGCCGACGATTCCTTCTCCCGGCACGCCGTGGTCGACATGAATTCGCAGGAGCTGTTGACCGTCAGCTACGACATCCGTGAGCAGTTTCCACCTGCGGGGGCTGGGTGCGTCCCAAGAACGGGACGTACGGGGTCACCCTTGAAGAACGGCGAATGGCAGCAGAGGGTGTCTTTGATCCGAAGACGGGCATCCTGTGCATGATCGCCTGCCGAGAGTACAACAGCTCGACGACGGACTGCCAGATACTGGTCACCGTTTATTTAGCCTCGCTGGACGGGAAGGCGCAAGGCCATGGAAGGGGAGCGATCAGCAGCCTGAGGAACAAGACGGACCCTCTCTTCTTTGACAAGGTCGACATCAGGTTGTTCGGGATGTACTCCGACCAGATCTCGGAGTCGATCTCGAGGATGGACTTGGAGAGCATCCTGCTGGTGATCTCGACGACGCTGCCGTGCGTCTTCACCGTCCTCCAGATTTTCCACGCCAAGAGGAGACCCGAGGCGGCGGCGGCCACCTCGGTCGCCATGCTCGTCGTCCTGGTCCTGGGGTACGTCGCCCCTCTGGTGGTCAGCTCCGAGGCTCTGTTCCTGAGCCGGAGGAGGCAGTACGTGCCGCTGCCGTTCCAGAGCTACGGGCCGTACGAGCTGAGCCAGGCGATGCTGAGGGCGCCCACTCTGATCGCCCTGCTGCTACAGCTGCGCCTCATCCAGCTGGCCTTGTCTGCACGGAAGGCGGACGCCGACCGGAACAAGGCCGAGGCGTCATCTTCGGTCGCCGAGAGGAGAGCGCTCTGGCTATGCGCGCCGCTGTACCTGATCGGCGGCGCACTGACCATCATTGTTCACTTCGTGGACGCAGCGCGGGAGGAGTCCCTGGCCGTCCGCGTCAGCCCGGAGCCGGCGACGCTGTGGGAGGACCTCGTGTCCTCCGCGGGCCTGGCGCAGGACGCGTTCCTGCTCCCGCAGGTCGTCATCAACGCGCTCTCGCCCGGCGCCAGCAGGATCAGAACCCTCTCCCCGTGGTTCTACATCGGCGGCACCGTGGTCCGCGCGATGCCCCACGTGTACGACGTGATCAGGGCGCAGGGCTACGTGCCGAGCTCGAAGCGGTCCTACGTCTACGCGAGCCCGCGTTACGACCGGTACGGCGTCGCCTGGGACGTCATCGTGCCGTGCGCGGCGGCGCTGCTCGCCGTGCTGCTCTTCTTGCAGCAGCGGGTTGGTTCGGCGGCACCCTTGTTCCGTTCGCGGAGGAGGTTGGGTGAGTACCAGATGGTCTCGCCACTTTAGACGATGATGATGGCTTTTGCTTGGCACGTTATGGTCTACGTCTCGCGTGTCTCTTCCACACCATCGTCGTTGGCTCGTTGCCACGGTGCATTTCTTTATCGCACTCGCACCCGTTTGTCGTCATGAAAAGTCTTCGTTGGATAGTGGAGCACTATCCGCTATGCAGTAATGTAGTGTAAGAATAATGTATATTTTATTTGAGGAGCCTCTGTTATTTTTCTCGAGTAGCGGCTTTATGACTGAATAGTTGACGTTTACTTTGAAAACCAAGCAGCGTAGATTATAGTTTTCCAAACGTGCCGGCAGGGCACTACACGGCGCTAGCCCGTCCCGGCACGGCATATCTGGACACGGCACGCTAGGCACGGCTGATGAACCGTGTCGTGCCATGTCGTGCCACCGTGCCCGACTTTAGGTTCAGGCACGGCACTATCATTTCTGGAGCGTGCCGTGTCGTGCTGTGCCGACTTCAGGCTCAGCGTGCCCGTGCCAGCCCAGGCACTAAACTGGCAAAACCACTCAATGAACTCAGCACAGCAATTCAAAGAGATCTAAAATGACTAAGTTCACAAAAGATCAAAAACAGATCAGAACACAGCACAACAAAGAACACAAACTTTTGAAACTAAAACTAATTTAAGTAGGAGATGTGCAATGGCTGCCTCATTAAAAACCTGTTTAGGTAAAACTCACCCCTGTGAAAAACCCTAAATAAAAAAAAGTACAGCCAGCTCCTAGATTAATTGTTCATTACATCCATCACCATAAGTTCAAGTCTCAATTATTACAGAACCATTATATAAATGAGAAGCGAACTAGTCGACATCAAGATAAAGACCAGCAAAGGCCTCTTCCAGCTCCTTGTCCTCCACTATGTGCTGCAGTCTTGTCTCAGCATTCTCCCAATCCTTGATGTAGGTAAGCGCCTCTACAGTTTCAGGGTTCAGCCTCCACCGCCGCTCCTCTATGATCCTGCCAATTAAGCTAAAAGTAGACTCTGAAGAAATGGTTGACACATGCACTGTCAAAATATCTTTAGCAAGAACAGAAAGTACTGAATAAGTAAGCCTGTGCTCATGCCACCACTGCATGATGTCAAACTCATCATTCAACTGGCTTACTGTGTCACAGTCCAGATAGCATGCAAGCTCACTAGAGTTAGAACTAGCAGTTGCTGCCTGTAGCAAGGAAGTGATGGAAACACTCCTAGAATAATCAAGACTAGAAGGGAGGGAAGAACAGTCAGCTCCAACATCCAACTCATCATCATCATAAATTTCAGTCCAAGCTGTTCTTTTCTTACCAGACAGGGATGGAGGAACAACCCTTTCAGCCTATTAGAGCCATACATTACATCATACCTGTTATACATTTTGAACAGAATAGCTCTGGTGTCCTGCAACTTATTAGTGTAGTCAATATTAAAAAGAGAATGTAACTTCCTAAGCACTTTGGTAAATCCCTTAATTTTAGCTCTTGGATCCAATATGAATGTAATAGAATAAAGATCAGGTATGTTCTTCCAGTACTTATTGTATTTGTCAATCATAGGTTGGATAATAGATCTTAGATGTTCATCATGTTGATACCTATGCAGGTGTATAGCAATCTTAACAAGATGATGAATCATAAGTGGAGAAGTAGGATAGTAAACACCAGACAAATCAACAGTTGAGTCATAGAATAGTTCAAGAAATTCCAAGATTTTATTTGCCATAGCTCAGTGATCATCAGTCAAAAGGAAACTACTACCTCAACATCTAGGATAATTGGTCTCAATGAAAGTACTGAAAGTACTCCTATGAGGCAGCAAGTGCTTAAGCATTAGGTAGGTAGAGTTCTATCTAACATCCATGTCTAATCCAAACTCCCTAGGTCTAACACCACTAGCAATGCAATAACTCTTGTATGCAGTAATTCTTTGATTAGAGGAGTTCGTAAAAGAGATTGTTGTTCTAAAATCCTCAATAAGAGGATTCACAGCAGCCAGTGCTTCTTTCACAATCAAGTTAATAATATGACAAGTACATCGTTGATGCAAAAATAGATCAGAACCCAAATATTCTTTAAGTATAGGTTTCAGTTTATCCATAGCATTTTTATTTGCAGATGCATTATCCAAAGTTATAGAAAAAACCTTGTTAAGTATACCATACTCAGCAAGGACAGATGCAACACGCTCAGCAATGTTCTCAGCATTATGGGACACATCAATCAACCTTAAACCAAGTACCATTTTCTCTAAGTGCCAATCAGCATTAATGAAATGAGCCACAATAGATAAATAATCTTCTTTAACCTTTCCAGACCATATATCAGAGGTAATAGCGACAGATGAAACAACATTATCCTTTAAACAGATCATCAGTGTCGCAGAACTGACCAATTTATAAGAGTACAAGTACAATGGCAGCCCGCAAGCGGTCGCACTGTCATACTTGAACCCATATAAACCCGGTAGTCCATCAAGTACCACGACGGGTCTCGATAAACGATTTACAACAACCAAGATCGTACAGGATTCAACATACATGCCACATATTACATAAAGTTCACAGATACATTTCATCATCAGAGTAAGAATAAAAATTATTACAAACCGAGTTTGATAACTAAAGCGGAAGCAATTAAGTTCGAAAATAAAGTTTCCAACATAGTTTGATACAGTGCCAAATAGGATCATGGTCCACAAAAGCAAAGATAGGAATTAATAAAGAAGCCCGCCCAAGGCTTACTCCTCATCCACGGCGGGATAGAAGCAACTCTTGCAATAACCGTGATACACAGTGCCATCTGCAACAATGGGAAAATAAACCCTGAGTACGAGAAAGTACTCAGCTAGACTTACCCGTCATGAACTAGAAATAAAATGACTCCAAGGATTATGCAAGGCTGTATAAGTGGACATAACTCGACAACATTTTTGCATAAAAGCAATTGAATCATGGTACAATTACAATTTCTTTATCAGGTTAATTATAACTATCCATTTCTAGATTAGCAACTATCCTATGCCAAACATGTGGTATATCATTTAGAAGCATACAATAGTAACCATAGCAGGTATTGTAATTCCATATTCATCTGAACCATCATGTTTCATAACACAGTTGCTACGATGTTGGGACTAGCCAAGTTTCTCACTATCCGGGAGAGACGGCGATTCGAATCGATTTCAACCAGCTGGGAATTTATTTCTAACACAAACCTAGGTCTACCAGCCACGATAGCCTTAGGTCACCGTTGGTACAACTCAGGTACACATTTCATGGGTCCGTACCGCACCGCACAATCTAGAACACCAGATGCTAGGATGCTCAGGCCAAGCCTGCCCTTGGGCTCAGTCTGATCGTTCCCCGGAAGGAGCGCACAACAGAACGGGTCCTGGCCTGAGTTGAATTACTCGACTTCGCGGTCGGAACGAGTTATCCGACCAGCTAAGTGAGAGGCATGTGTTCAATCTTGTCAGAAGCGCCAACAACGGTACGGTCTTTAATCGACACAGACGAGGATAAATCCACACCCAAGACCTCCATGTCTTGTTGCTTCTCTATCGACTTCCCGTCCGGTCTCGATTTACTTTTACCCCATGGTTCTGTTCCACGATAGCAGATATAGCCAACCGTGCTCTGGTATCCACCTACATCTCGCAGGTGATAGGACATCACCCGACTTCTACCGGTCTAAGCATGGCTAAGCATATATTTGATCCTAGACCTATACCGGTTAAAGGTGTAATATCTGGACAAGGAATTTATATGTATCAAGTGGTTCCATTCAACTCTTATAACCTAATGCATCAATCATAAGTACTTAAGTAAACATTTGTAAATTACGGGGAGACTTATAATGCTCCAGAGCTTGCCTCACAAAAAGGAAGTAGGGCGGTGGTCAGGACACTCCGGAAGCTCTTCAGGGTTCTGCTCCACGCCTTCGGGAGCTGCGGCTTGCAGATTCTCCTGCTGGTCCCCTTCCTCCGCTTCTTCGAATTCCAGCAACGTTATCTCTTCCTCTGATCCTAGATGCATGAATATGGCATAAGTATTACGAATGCATATATGTTAACAAGTGCATCATGTTTATTGAGTAGGTGCATATCTCTTCTCGATTATTTAATTAACTACTTCCACAATGCATCGATTATACCACAAAACAGTAGCTACTTGTTTCACTCATAACTGGAGTTCTACTAATCCAAATATAGTGATCCTGGACTTTCTGGAAAGCTTATCAAATTTTATACAACTTTTTTATTAACCATTTTTACAGTACACATCATTTTCAATATGCAACTCATCAAACTCTAGAATCTGTCCGGAAACTATTCAATATGCAATACAAAGTAACAATACTTCTACTTCATGTAATCATTCAAAATTTGACAACATAAAATCTACCAACAGTTTAAGCATACCAATTACATTTAAGATAATATAATGGTGAAGCTCAAACTATTTATTTAAATGCCTTTATTATTTTACTAAGATATTTAGGTTAAATAATAAACATATATCAGATGTACTTCATAAATTCTCAAAAATTTACAGTGCCTTATTAATGCTATCAAAGGACTACTATAAAAATTTCATATCATTTTACCCAGTAGAACATCCTATACAAAAATGATAAGGCAGCAAGGCATGAAATAGCATAAATGGAAAACCCTATTGAAAAGTGTCAAGCAACAGATTTTCTATTTTTCTTAGCATCCATATACTACTAGGATTATCTCCAAAAATTTCATGAATTTTGGATTCATAAATAATTTATAAAAATTTACACAAGGATTAACTATTTATAAAAGAAAAATCTATAACTATAAATCTACACATGCACTGGTCCTCAAATTTTTACCAGAGTTCATATATGCTATGACTAGCTTACCACAAAAATTTCATAATTTTTGGAGCACAGGAACTCTAGATATAAAATAAACAAATTTGAATGCATTCAAAAGCACATTTCAAATCCCTATTTAAATCTCCAAAAATTTCTACTGTAAATGTTAAAAACATATTTTTTCTGAATACTACACTTCCTAAGGAACACTAACAAATTTATTTCAAAATTTTTGGAGCTATCAAACTGAATATATAAAAATCACAAAAGAATTCAAAAACTGGATCAAATGAACTATCACACACTCTAACTGTCGCTGACCGGTGGGACCCGCTGGTCAGGGGACCCCACGAGTCAGTGACTTGAAACAGGGCAGCGGCGCTGCACAGCGCTGGCGTGGCTAGAGCTCGTCGCCGGTGAGTTCTCCGGCGAAACCACGGGCACTATCGTGATCTACTACTCAAGACGCGTTGGATGGTCTAGGTGGTGACAGTGCTAGTGCGGCGGAGCATGATCGTCGCCGGCCATGGCGGCACGGCGGCGCTGCTCAACTCTGTGCCGGCCGTCTTCGGCCATGGGAAAGCTAGGAGAGGCGCGCAATAGTACCACGGTGTCCTAGTGACTTTATTTCAGCAACAAATGCTTCACGCAAAGCTCCGACGACGCTTGACCACGACGCGGTGGTGCGGGGGTTAGAATGCGGCGGCGCGGGTTGTCGCGTTCCCCACCGGCGGGCTCACTAACGAAGGTAACGTCCTAGCACCGACTAATACACGTCCTGACCAAACGCTAACGCTCAAAATCAAAGGAAAAGCGCCTATGAGCCGAGCCATGGCCAGCTTGCCGTGGGGGCGGCCATGGCGACCGAGAACTTTGGCGAGAAGGAAACGGTGAATACGCCCTCACCGAAGCGTGACAGCCGCTGCAATCAAGAAGAGGGGTGGAGGGAGCTGTGGCATAGCTATGGGCGAGATGGAGGCGGTGGTGTTGCGACGTAGCGCACGCAAGGCGACGGCAGAGCTGCTTGGCGCTGCGGGAGCTCGGCGGCTGCGCGCAAGGACAAAGGAGGGCCGGGAAATGCGAAACAAGGGCGTAGACAGGAGCGGGCGGGTGCTGGCGTGATAGTGCCACGCTCCGGCGTGTCGTGGCCTGCGCGGTCAGGGCAATGGCGACGCGCGGCCATCGCGACCTCCACGCGGCGCGCGGTTCCTGCCGGTGTCGGCCACTAAAGATTTCGATTCAGTCGATTCAGTTAAGCAAGGCCGAGCCTGACGACGAGTTTTGCAATCGAGTTAACTGAGAATCCGTGGCTTCGTTGTGCAAACATCCTAAACCGAATTGGTAGACCTATGTACCAGCTTCAACTATTGTTCAATAATCGTGTTCTAATTCCCAACCAACATCGAGTAAAATCAATCCAAAGTCGGGCTGACAGCACTGTTAGTGATCAAGACTTAGTAAAATTTTGTTAAGTGCTGAAATCTTGATTCTTCTTACTTTTGTGGGACCAATTCAAGCATGTTAGAAGCTAAATTAGTCAATGACCCAAAAATAAAAGTTGTTCCTTATGTCAAACACTACAACTTTGCTTTAGTGATCTCCTCCATGCAAGGTCTCTAACACCTAGTTCAAACTTGGTCAAACAAGCTACATTCAAATGATGATACATACTCAAACTGTGACTTAATGACCTAATTAGCCCTAGCCCTAAATACCAAAGTTGTTCATGATGATATTCTAAACATGTTTAAGCTATTTGCAAGGTCACACAATCATCTACATGTTTACACTCATGATCATATGCACATACACATGGAAACATGAAATAATAAGAATGTTGCACATGTTTCAATCGAATGTTTCAAATGTCAAAGCTTGTATATGAATGCTTTATGATCATGCTCATGCTATGCGAGTCAAGTTATGCAAGGCTAACACCCGAGGTGTTACAATCAGTTTATCACGTTTCTCGTTGTAGTATTTAAATAGATCTCTACCAGTGGTTTGCTTAGAGACAGGTGAAAAATTAGGGTTATGAGCAGTTTTAATATAATCTTTAAATGCCTCAGTTTCACCAATCATAAGAGGTAGGTCCAATCTAGCAAGCATACGAACAAGTTCAACACGAGCTACCTTAGCACTGTACTCCCAACGATGAATAGAACCATCAGAATTAAAAGTAATATGAGTCTGAGTCATGCCCCGGGTCTTCTCAAGTTTCTTAGGACACTTAGCAAGATGTCGAGTAAGATGCCCAGTGCCACAAGCAGAATAAGCAAAGTAGCGCTTATGGCAATGAAGGCAAGTGGCAGCAAACCTGATCTTTCTACCTTTCTCAGTTTTGTAGTGCTTCTCAAAGTCCTCCCAGACAGCAGACGTGGAAGGGCGATTAGAACCGACAGGGCTAACCTCGCTCTAGCCACCGTCGGCATCAGCCACGTCGACTGGGGGGTCGGAGTCATCAACAGGAAGGGGGTCAGCAACAGAACGGCCAAAGAGCATGACAGTGTCCTCGCGGACATCATCGTCCTCATCATCTCCGGCCATCCCGCACATACACAGCTCATCGTTCTGGGAGTGGTCAAACTCCCCGTCGTCGTATTGCCCGGCGCCTGGGGCCATCTCTGCCGTCTTTGGTTCCTCGACGGCTACCACAATCAATAGATAAAAGCAGGGTTAGGTTGGGGATTAGGGTTAGGGTTAGGGTTAGGGTTAGGGTTAGGTGAAAGGGTAGAGATGGCGACTAGAGGGGGGGTGAATAGTCCTTTTTAAAACTTAATCACGTTGGCTAACCGAAACAAGTGCGGAATTAAAACTATTGGTCTAGCCAAGACTACACCCCTCTATCTATGTTCACTAGCACCTTGCAAAGATACTAATCAAGCAACAAAGGTGCCGGGCCGGCTAGAGCTCACCTAACCAATTCTAGAAGCAAGGTCACACAAACCTATGCCGCTAGTACTTTAAGCAACAAGGGAGCTCCTACACATGCTAGTAAGCAAAAGCACAAAGCCAACTAAGCTCAATAGCAATGCTCAATAACAAGGCAACCAATGCCAAATTAGAGAGTGCAAATACTTAGCTACACAAACTAAGTAATGTGACTAACAAGGTTACACAAACCAAATTAGCCACGCAAGGGAGCTACTTCTATGCTACACAAGCAAGAAGGTAATTAGCAAGCTACACAAGTTATCTAATTACAAGAGCAACAACACAAGCTCAATATATATAAAAGTAATTGCAAGCTTGTGTAACGGGGATGCAAACCAATGGGAAGAACAATGTTGACACGATGATTTTTCTCCCGAGGTTCATGTGTTTGCCAACACGCTAGTCCCCGTTGTGTCGACCGCTCACTTGGTGGTTCAGCGGCTAATTAGCATCACCCGCTAAGCCCGCACGTCGGGCGCCGCAAGAACCTACCCCTTGAGTGAGGGTAGCTCAATGACACGCTTTACTAAAGTTGCTCTTCGCGACTCCCACGGGGCGAGCACAATGCCCCTCACAAGCTCTTCTCCGGAGCGCCACACAAGCTTCTTGCTGGCTTCGACAGAGACCACCACCAAACCATCTAGGAGGTGGCAACCTCCAAGAGTAACAAGCACCACCGGCTTGCAACTCAATCACCTAGTGCTACTCGATGCAACCTCACGATGCAATCGTACTAGAATCGCTCACTCACACAATCGGATGATCACTATCAAATATGTGTGAGATGGAGGGCTCCTAAGCACTCTCAAGCATGGACACAAAGTCCCCCAAGGTGCTCAGCACCAGCCATGGCCAAAGCCCACTTCTATTTATAGCCCCAAGGGCTAAACTAGCCATTACCCCTTCACTGGGTAACTGTCGGGTCGACCGGACGCTCCGGTCGTGTTGACCGGACGCTGGACCTCAGCGTCCGGTCGCCCGATGATAGCCACGTGTCACCTGCGTTCAATGGCATTCTTCCGATCTCAACGATCATCTTCTGACCGGACGTAGCATCTTCAACTGACCGGACGCTGGACCCTCAGTGTCCGGTCGTTTACAGTAAGGTACCGACCTTGACTGGATGTGTCCGGTCGCATGTGATCGGACGCAGCCCAGCGTCCGGTCACACTCTAGCTCCTGCGTCACCATGCGTCAGCCTGACCGGACGTGCCCTGCCAGTGTCCGGTCACTTCCAGTGCCAGCGTCTGGTGCACTCAGTGAGACACTATCTTTTCTGTGTAGGGCGCCGGTGGCACCGTCGGACTGTCCGCACTCTACGGGCAGACACTCCACCGGTGGAGTTTCTTCACCGAGTTGATCCACATCAACTCCAACTTCATCTCCTTTGTAAATGTGCCAACACCACCAAGTGTACACCACCATGTATATGTGTGTTAGCTTTTCACAATCATTTCCCAAAGGGTTAGCCACTCAACTTGCCACGCCACTCAATCCTAGCGACGATGCGAAGTTAGATCACTCGAGTGGCACTTAGATGACCGATATGCAAACAAGTTTGCTCCTCTTGATAGTACGGCCATCTATCCTAAATCCAGTCATAAACTTCTCTACACACCTATGACCGGTGAAATAAAATGCCCTAGGTTATACCTTTGCCTTGCGCATTCTATTCCATCTCCTCCAACGTCGATGCAACACATGCACCAACACGATCAACAATGATATGATCCACTTCATATCATCACGTGATCATATTGGTTCATCGATCTTGACTTCACTTGCTCTTCACTGTTGCCATCGTCCATCGGCGCCAAGTCTTGTTCAAGCTTCACAGCCACGTGGTCCATCACTCCAAAGCCTTCGACTTGCCCTTCATGCTTGCAACCGGTCCATCAAGCCAAGTCTTGTCTTGATCTTCTCCACCTTGATCACATAACTCAATGTCATGTCTCATGTGCAATGAACTCCTTCATCATCACATGTGTGAGCTTTGCAGCATCTCCAAGCCATTTTCACCTTGATGGCATATGTTGCTCACACACATGTACATGTGGACTAATTACCTATGTATCTCACATAAACACAATTAGTCCACTTAGGTTGTCACTCAATTACCAAAATCAAACAAGGACCTTTCAATCTCCCCCTTTTTTGTAATTGATGACAACTCTACAAAGATATTGAAATTAAGCTCTTTTGGATTCATGTTGCTTGCCCAAGCAATTTTTACCTTGTGAAAATAATTTTGGACAAGTTTCATGAACCTCAAATGGTAGCAATTACTCCCCCTACATATGTGCTAAGAGTTTGGATTGTAGCTTGCACATATGCATAGATTAAAAATATGGGAGAGTAATTACTACAAAATGATGCTAAGGTGTATAGAATAAACCTTTGAAGCGTGTACCAATCGGAGTTGCACCTTTAAGTTCATCCTTGGCACCATGGTTAGCTAGATATCACTTGGCAATAAAACACTAGATACCTTGTGAGATCAACATTAAAAGCAAGGTACTAGCATTATTTGAAAAGCATACCAAGTGTCTAGCTATCATCCTATGCATGCTAGTTATCAAAACATCATTCAAGCTTTACAACTAGCATACACCACACAAGCATGCATATTGAATTTAAAAGCTTATGCAATGCAAGCAAGCACATGAATATGCACATATCAAATGCAATCAATCAAAGTTCATGAGCTTGCTCCCCCTACTTGTGTGCTTCTCTTGTCCAAGAATTTTGATCAATCTCTTTTCTCTAATGTTTCTCCCTCTTTGCCCATGTTCATGTCCAACCTCTATTTGTTTTATATCTCATCTCTCCCATTGTACAATCTCTACCCCATTCAATCAAGCTTTCATATCTTTGTATAATTTCTTCCCCTTTGTCATCAATTTCCATAAAAAGGTAAGCTTCATATTGATGCAAAGGTATGCATTTGGGGTAGATGGTTGAGTCTTGAATCTTGCATTTTTTATGGACATCACTTGATTGTTGGAATGACACCACTTGTAGATACCACTTGTAACTTATACCACTTGAATCTTGTGTAGGGCTTCTTGAGATACCACACATAAGATTTTTTGATCTTGATATCAATTTGTGGGACACCTCCCCCTATGTGATAGCATAGGTCATCCATTTGATACACTTGAGCTCTTGTAGTTGAGGGATGCATTCTTCAATTGATGATCACTTAAAGTTGAGGATCACTTGTGGAACCATCATCTTGCATGATTGATACTATGTATAGATACCACTTGTAGGAAGTGAATATCATTTGAAAGAATCTTCTAGTATGGAACCACTTATTTGATTTATCAATAAAGACCATTTCTTGAACATTTTCTATCTTTATAAGTACCACTTATAGGATATCACTTGTGAGTTGATCTAGACATTATTTGTAGATTCTTGATAAAATACTTGAGTCTAGATACCATTTGAAACATACAAACTAGATATCCATTTGCATTGTTATCTTGTGCTTGTACTCTTATCACTATCATGAGCTTCTATGATTGACTTGAACTAAAATGATTTGCCTAAGCTTCCAAGTTCGGTTTGAACCAATGACAAGCTTCTTCACACCTCTTGCAAGGGTTATCTTGCTAATGTTGTACTTGTCACTTGTTAGCAATCCAAATTAAGTCAAGTACTTGGGTTCACTAGCTCATGAACAAATTCATGTACTAACCACTAGATCAAGTAATCATTCAAACAATAGTGGTAGGCTATGAATTTAAACATTTCATTTGTTATGCATGATCTTATGAAGTGTGTACTATATGCACTAACCGCATACTAGTAAGGGATGAAATGATCATGCACATTACAATGATACCTTTGCTATGTTGGAGTAGAGGATAGTCACATAGATTCCAATTCATTACTCCAATAGCAATGTGAAGTCCAATTATAAGCTTGGTGAAGACCAATAGATACCATGTTGAATTTCATTCTTCACCCATATGAAATGAATACTACTTATGATCAAGTGCACTTTCTTGTTGTGGTTGACTTGCTTTATCTTTTGATCTTTGCTTGCATGAGAGTATCAATTTGAGAATACCACTTGAAATATCATGATTAGCTCTCTTTTGGGTGTTGCTTGCTTTTCTTGATAAACCCTTTTGATTGCTTCAACTAAGCATCTCAAATGTTCCTTGGATCACCACTTCCATGTTAGCCTTCTAAGTACCATACTTGGTTTACCTACACATAGGCGGCAAGCCCCTACACTAGGGAGAAGTGACCTCTCTCCAAGAATCATTCTTCATACTCACTTGAAATGACTTGATTGATTGATCCAAGTGATGGACTTAACTTGGTGAGTAACCTTGATTCCTTCTTTAAGTCATTTTCTTTATTCTTGTTTAAGTTATTTTCTTTCTACCAAATGATTTCCAATAGTCACTAGAACTTAACCTTCAACTTCATCTTGAGTTTGATCATGATCTTCCAATTTGAATACCAAAGGTGTGCAAAGTACACTCCACAATCAAATGGCCTTGTACTCATATCTTATCATGCTTCTAGATCATCTCAAAACCAAACTTAGGTACCTCAAACACTTTTAAACATGTTTCCAACTTGAGGACCTTTCAATCAAAGTGACTCTAGATCAATCCAACATTTGTTACTTTTCTGACAGATTTTGTACCCTTCAAAGGAATGAGCATATTTTCCAAAGTACAAATCCAAATACCACTAAATTTGGTGGAGATGTTCTTTACTAAGTTATCTAGCAGCTGTACAAATTTGAGCTTCATTTGACTTCTAGATTGCTGCCACATTTCAATTCTTCCACCACTGCTACATGCTGAAAACTGCTGCACTATAGCTGACAAGATCCACTCCAAAACTGAAGCATTTCATATCCAATTCTCATGAAACTTTTGCAGCATCTTATACCATAAGTCTAGAGCATGTACACCAAATTTTATGCCAATCCAATAAGTTTTGTTCACTCAAACATGGCTAAGATCATAGCTAGCTCAGAATTTGCAATATAGGACATATTTCAACAATTGAGCTATACTTCATCAAATATGAATCAAACTTGAAACTAACTAGTTTGAATACTTCCATAAGACATATATCCATTCAAACCACTTACTAAAAGTCATCTTATGAACTTATCCAACACAAATCAATCTAAACTTGATTACTAAGCAATTATCCATTCAATCAACTTATAGCAATCAACATTGCATATTTATCCAATTCAATCAACTCACATGCACCCAAATGAAATAATCAACAAGAGATATACCTTGGTTGGCTCATGATCATCCAATTAGCAAGCTTCAACTCAAATATTTGCAAGCCATCAAATAATATCCAATGAATTACCAACAACTTGAATTATAGCACTTGTATGTTGATAGCGCTTGGACTTCACTCAATTTTCTCTTGGCATTGGGTTCGGATGTGCACTAAGCTTCATAACTTGATTCAACATATGATGATTAATTATGAAAACAGTTTGAATCAAGCCTCCAATGCCATGGTACCTACACACATTCATCCACTTTTTGATGGTACCCAAACAATTTTGGATCCTCTCAAGTTAGGAGCAACATACTTAGGCGATGCCTTAGTATGAGTAGCGGGATGTTTTGCAATAGCAACCATAGAGGTACCATCACCATCCTTTCGAAGCATATCATGATCATCAATTGAAAGAGGCTTAGAAATTTACCTAGGGGACATGAATGTGCCATGTGTCCCCTTTCCCGGCATGAGTAGCACCTTCTCTTTGCTTGAGCCTTCTCTTCTTTGCTCATGTGGTGCTTCTCATTGCCTTGCCTCTCATGGATTGCTTGAGCCTTCTTCTCAAGCTTGGTAGGACACTTAGAGGCAAAGTGTCCCATACTTCCACACTTGAAGCACTTGATGTGAGCATAATCTTTCTTCTCATCTTCATTCTTGCTCATCATCTTAGCATCTTGAGTTTGCATTGGATGCCTTGCCTTTCCACCCCTTCTTGTTTTCTTCTTCTTTATCATCAAATCACCACTATCTTCATGGTTGATCTTGATTTGCTCTTGGGGTGTCTTCTCTTGCTCAACTTGTGGCTTTGGTTGAGGCTTCACTTGTTGCTTCACCAATTGCTTGGTTGGGCACATTGAGGTAAGATGACCCCAAGTGCGGCACTTGAAGCACTTGACATGCTTGAGCCTCTCATCTTCTTTTATATTCTTGAGCTTCTCAATGTTAGGGCAACCATTTGCAAGGTGTCCCGCTTCATGACACCGGTAGCACATGGTATGAGAGAGCTTTCTTTGTTGTAGCTTCTTCATCTTTCTCTCTCTCTCTCTTTCGCCCTTTGTCATCTTCTTCTTGAAGCCAAGGCCACACTTATCACCATAGTTTCTTTGAGTCTTCAACATGTGCTCAAAGGTGACTTTTGAGTTGTAGCACCTCTCCAACTTGTTGCTTAATTTCTTCACTTCATTTTTGAGCTCATTGTTCTCCTTCAAAAGGTTAGTCTCACAAGACATAGAAGTAGAACAAGCATCTAATTGTGAAGAGCATGGCATATCTAATAAATCATCACAAGAGGTGGATACATGCTTCTTGCCTACATCACAAGGGTTAGCAACATTTTGCGATTTATCATTTGATCCATGTGATGAGCTCTCATTGTTTTTAAGTTTCTTTGTAAACACTTTAATGAGAGAAGCATGTTGTTCTAATAATTCATCATGAGATGCAAGTAGTGTCTCATGATTCAATTTTAGCTCATCAAGTGAAGATTTATAAGCATTATATAATTTCTTATGTTCTTCACAAGAGTTCTTTAGAAATGAGTTTTCATTTTCTAATTTCAGTGTTTTAGCTTTCTCATTTTCTAAAGACATGGTCATGCTAGCAAGTCTACTAACAAGCTCATCATATGAATCAATATGATCAACCACATTATCATTTGATACCTTGGTGTCACCTTGTGACATGAAGCAATGTGGTGATGTAGTCAGAGAGCTTGTAGTAGCATCTTCATCATGGCTTGAGCATGAACCATCATCACCATCAAGTGTACATGGGGTAGCATCATCACTTGCAACACTTGTGGCATCATCATTAACCTTGTCAAGTGAACTTGTAGTGGATCGATCATCATCATCATCACTTGACCATGAGGTGGAGCAATCTTCCACAATCACGAAATTGTGGTTATGCTCAACACACTCATGTGCCTCCTCCTTGAGCTTATCATCATCATCGAAGACCATCCCATACTTCTCATTGAGATAACTCCAAATCTCATGGGCAGTCTTCATGTCCATGATCTCTCCAAATATGCAATCATGCAAAGATCTATACATGATGTTAGTAGCATGGATGTCAAGATCTAGGCATTTCTCTTGTGCTTGAGTTAGATTATCTTCATCCAACACATGAGAAAAGCCTACATCTACCATCCACCACATTTTAGGGCATACATACTTAAAATTACATATCATCCAATTTTTCCATCGTGTAAAGTGTGTGCCATAAAAAATGTGTGGACAATCAACATCTAGCCCATAAGCCGCCATCCTCTCGGGTCGGTGAAGACCACAAATGAGAGACCTAGCTCTGATACCAATTGAAAGGGTCGAGATGGCGACTAGAGGGGGGGTGAATAGTCCTTTTTAAAACTTAATCACGTTGGCTAACTGAAACAAGTGCGGAATTAAAACTATCGGTCTAGCCAAGACTACACCCCTCTATCTATGTTCACTAGCACCTTGCAAAGATACTAATCAAGCAACAAAGGTGCCGGGCTAGCTAGAGCTCACCTAACTAATTTGTTGGGTACCATAAAACAGGGTACCCCGAGCATACACCAAAAGAGTCACTTAAACCCCATCAAAAACAAAGCCAGAAGGTAAGTCGTTGATTAACCACCGGCCCCATCCGAGCCCACCGGCTCTCTGCCTCGCCTTTGGCCTCGCACGGGAGGCCTCGATGGCCTGATGAATCTCCGCCTCGCGCGAGGCCTCTCATGGGAGGCCTCGACAAGGAACCCATTCTCCATCTCACCCGAGGCCACGCGCGTACAACCTCGAACGAGACAACAATTCTTCGTATCGCTCGAGGTCGGCTCAGCAATAACCCGTTGCTCCCACCTCGACCAGTCTTCCCGACAGAGCGTCACGTCCCATTAATGCATCAACCACTCCCGCAATCTCAGCCGGACGACGGCTCGACACCGTAGAGTGGCCGACGGGACAAGGAGTCGCATCAACACCGTACCGACTAGGACAGGGCGCAGCTGGGATTATCGGCCACTGTGTTCTGGTGTTGTGCCCACGATCAGCGCCTGCACTACACTGTGCCACGTAACCCCCGTGCTCGAAGACAATGCGGCATGGGGAGTCTAGTCCGAGTCACCATAGCCTCGGAATCAGCATACAAGACCAACTGTTCCCTCTTAGCCTCAACAATCTACATTAGGGTCTCGGCAACCTCGGGATTCACGTTGGCCAAGACCACCATGACAGTTTGGCCTCGACACCAAATGAGCCTCGGCTTCTCACGTAGTCAACACACAGTGACCCGCACGTCGACCGCCATGCCTGCTTCGAGGTAACCCTGGAGCTCCCACGACGCATAGGATCAGATGTGACCGGCATGTCGCACCAGTACTTCTAGGACAGACCACTCCGTCGGCCACGCCGCCATAGGAACAGGCTACAGGGCTCAGACACGCCGCCTCCGTTCGCACGACGCCATGTAGTTAGCGCATGTATTACCCTTGTCCCCCCTTCAACTATAAAAGGGAAGGACCGAGGCCATTTCTGAGGACAGGCGATTAGACCTAGGCTCACGCAATGAACTTACGCACAAATGCACGGACGAACACACGAGCTTTTCTATGGCTTGAGATCAACATCCCAAGCAATCCACACTGCTCCATGAAGAGACTTGGGAATAGCTCCCTCTCTCGCCCTGCTTGTAACCCCCTACTACGAGCATTTTGGTGCAAGGAATACAAGATCGACCCCTTGAACTAGACGTAGGGTACCCATTACCCGAACCAGTATAATCCTTATGTCTCTTTGCATCACCATTCGGGGCTGGGAACACATAGTACAAATTTACTAGTTGGTTGAGGACCCGCCGGTCCAAAACACCGACAGTTGGCGCGCCAGGTAGGGGCCTCTGCGTGTCAGCTTCGTCATCCCAACAAGTTCTAGATGGCAGACCCCGTACGACCACTACGTCTTAGCACGGTGATCTGGTTCGGTAGCCTAGAGTTCATGTCTCTAGGATCTGAGCACGACATGGTGCTCCTCACACCCTGAGCCCCACCGGCCGACGACAACGCCACGCACCGGCAGCCTAGGCGCAGGCGGCGCCCGGGTAGCTGCTCTCGTCGCACTCGCCAAGCGTGACACGGGCAGGACCACCACAACTCTACCCAAGCTTAGGGCGCCACGCCGCGCTCCACCGTCATCCCACGCCCAGCTGTTGGCATAGGATCCCTGGTCGGGGACCTATCTAGCCTAAGCTTGGACAAGGGAAAAACGCCGATGGTGCGCGGCGACACCCCGACATCAAGCTCCACTCCACCATGTCCTAAGGAGCTAACTCCAGCGGAGCAAAGCCCGGCAATGGCACCATCTCATACCCCTTCGGGTTGAGAAATGTCATCGCCTCCTACGCTTACGCCTACGCTTCCGCTCACGTGGATCCCCCAGGACGCCGCCAGCGCTTCGCCCTTGACTTCGACACCACCGCTTTGACCTACACCCACGCTGAATCCTCAGAGGAGGATGAGGCATGGGTTGGAGCGGATTTCTCCAAACTCCACGACCCTAAAACCATGCGCCGCTTCTTGGTCGCAAGCGACTACTGCTTCGGCTACTCCGACTCCGACGACGAAGGTGCTTACGACCCCACTCGCGAGTGCTTCCAGATCAGGCTTGGGATGCCAAGGACGGGCGAGGAGGACGAGGGGGCAGGTAGCCGTTCCCCGCTTCGCCTAGGTGTAGGCGCCGCCACACCTCCACGCATTGTCCTACCGGCAGCGCGGAACAAGAACCTCGCCCCCGCACGACCTCAATGCCCGGACCTAGAACAGCTCCGTGAGCTCTAGGCCAAGGTCGAGCAAGACCGACTCCTCCTGCAGCAGCTGTGAGATACTCTCGAGCAGGAGCATCGAGGTCGCGGCGAGGGAGGAGGAGCCCGACAGAGGAACCGCGACGTGCACCACCGCATCAATGAGGACGAAGGGAGTGAGCAACCCCCAATCTTCAATCGCGCTAGCCAGAACGTCGCGGCTGCAGTGATGCTAGTCCGCACGATGCCCGAGCCATCCACCATGGAGGGGCGACGGGTCCGCGACGAGCTCCGGGATCTCCTCGAGACCGCCGTGGTGCAGCAAGCCGAGAGTTCCACCTCTCGACGGCACGGGGGCGCCTTGGACCTTCTTATGGCACTGCCTCGGTAGAATAGGGAGGCCTCGGTATGTCCTGAGCCTGCTCGAGCACCAATAGCCCCCCGGGTCTCCTTTCTACTCGACCGCCTCGGCAACCAACGCGAGGCGTAGGGAGACCATGAGGTGGTCAGCAGGCGACGACGCCATGACAATGAGGGGCTCGCCTGGGGCTACCATCCACACCGAGGTGGCTGTTATGACAGTGAGGAGGACCGCAGTCCTTCTCCTGAACCGCCGGGCCCTTGAGTCTTCAGCAGAGCCATCCGCGCTGCTCATTTCCTGGCCCGGTTTCGGCAACCAGCCAACCTCACAAAGTTTAGCGATGAGACCAATCCCAAACTTTGGCTTGCCGATTACCGCCTAGCTTGTCAACTAGGTGGCGCGGACGATGACCTGCTCATCATCCGCAACCTCCCCTTGCTCTTTTCAAACTCAGCATGAGCCTGGCTCAAGCACCTTCCTCCCTCATAGATCCACGACTGGCGCGACTTGGAAACATACGTGCGCCCTGGAAACTCCTGGGACCTTAAGAGCTATCGCCAGAAACCGAACGAGTCTCTCTGAGACTTCATCCGGTGCTTCTCTAAACAGTGCACCGAGTTGCCCAGCGTCGGCGACTCAGAAATCGTCTAGGCTTTCCTCTCTGGTACCACCTGCCGAGACTTGGTCCAAGAGTTAGGCCGAAACATGCCACGCTTGGCTACCGCGCTCCTCGATATCGCCACCAACTTCGCCTCAGGCGAAGAGGCTGTTGGGGCCATCTTCCCAGAGAATGACGCCATGGGGAAGTAGAGGGACGAGGCCCCTAAGGCCTCGGCTTCCCACCTCCCCAAGAGAAAGAAAAAGGGTTGCCAGGGGAAGCAGGCCATCCTCGAGGCCAATCTAGTCGTGGCCACAGAACGCAAGAATCCCCGAGGCCCCAGGGGCCCCTAGCCTTTCGACGACATGCTTAAGAAACCCTGCCCTTACCACCAGGGCCGGGTAAAGCACGCCCTCGAGGATTGCTCCATGCTGCGGCATTACTATGCCAAGCTTAGGCTCCCCGACAATGATGCCAAGTAGAAAGGCACCGGTGACCGGGATGATGTCAAGGACAACGGGTTCCCCAAGGTGCACAACACCTTCATGATCTTTGGCGGACCCTCGGCATGCCTTACGGCGCGCCAGCGAAAGAAGGAACGCCGAGAGGTCTTCTTGGTCAAGGTGGCCACTCCCCGATACCTCGACTGGTCTCAGGAGGCGATCACCTTTGATCGAGATGACCACCCTGACCATGTCCTGAATCCCAGGCAGTACCCGCTCGTGGTCGACCCGATCGTGGGCAACACCCGGCTCACCAAGGTATTGATGGACGGAGCCAGTGGCCTCAACATCCTCTACGCCAGCACCCTGGAGCTCCTGGAGATCAACCGGTCGAGGCTCCGGGGTGATGCCGTGCCTTTCCACGGCATCGTGCTAGGGAAACGCACGCGACCCCTCGGGCGCATCGACCTTCCCGTTTGCTTCGGCACCCCCTCCAACTACCGCAAGGAGGTCCTTACCTTCGAGGTGGTCGGATTCAGGGGAACCTACCATGCCATCCTAGGGCGGTCGTGCTACGCCAAGTTCATGGTAGTCCCCAACTACACCTACCTCAAGCTCAAGATGCTGGGTCCCAACGGCATCATCACGATTGAGTCCACGTACGAACATGCATACGACTGCGACGTCAAGTGCATTGAGTACGCCGAGGCTCTCGTGGAGGCCGAGACCGTCATCGCCAACCTCGACCGGCTCGGCGGCGAGGCACCTGACTCCAAGCGTCATGCCGGGACGTTTGAGCCCATGGAGGCCATCAAGCTCGTCCTAGTTGACCGCGCCTGCCCCGACGACCGGGCGCTGAGGATCAGCGCCACTCTCGACATCAAATAGGAAGTCGTGCCCGTCGACTTTCTCCGTGCGAATGCCGATATGTTCGCATGGAGTCCCTCGAACACGCCGGGCATACCGAGAGAGGTCGCCGAGCACGCCTTGGACATCCGGGCCGGCTCCAGGCCGATGAAGCAACACCTACGCCGATTCGATGAGGAAAAGCATAGGACCATCGGCGAGGAGGTGCAGAAGCTCTTGGTGGCTAGATTCATTAAGGAAGTATCCCATCCTAAGTGGTTGGCTAACCCCGTGTTGGTTAGGAAGAAAAGTGGGAAGTGGAGGATGTGTGTAGACTACACCGGTTTGAATAAAGCCTATCCGAAAGTCCCCTTCCCATTACCTTGAATCGATCAGATCGTTGACTCCACTACGGGATGCGAGAAAATGTCTTTCCTTGATGCGTATTCCGGTTACCATCAAATCAAGATGAAAGAGTCCAACCAGCTCGTGACTTCTTTCATCACCCCATTTGGCATGTACTGCTATGTGACTATGCCTTTCGGCCTCAGAAACGCAGGGGCCACATACCAGCGGTGCATGACCCAGGTCTTTGGTGACCACATTAGGTGAACCATCGAGGCCTATGTAGACGACATCGTGGTCAAGTCCAGAAGGGCCGGGGATCTCATGACGACCTAGAGATAGCCTTCAAATGCCTTAGAGAGAAGGGCATCAAGCTCAATCCCGAGAAGTGTGTGTTCGGAGTCCCCCAAGGCATGCTCTTGGGATTCATAGTCTTGGAACGCGGCATCGAAGCCAACTCGGAGAAGGTCTCGGCCGTAACCAGCATGGGACTAATCCAAGACCTCAAGGGAGTGCAGAGGGTCATGGGATGCCTTGCAGCCCTGAGCCGCTTCATCTCGTGCCTCGGCAAAAAAGGCTTGCCTCTGTACCGCCTCTTGAGAAAATCCGAACACTTTTCTTGGACCCCCAAGGCCGAAGAAGCCCTCACTAAGCTCAAAGCACTACTCACCAATCCCCCCATCCTGGCACCGCTGGCCAGAGACGAGGCCCTCTTACTCTATGTTGCTGCAACAACCCAAGTGGTCAGCGCTGCCGTAGTAGTAGAGAGGTAGGAAGAGGGGCATGCTCTACCCATCCAACGACCTATCTACTTCATCAGCGAAGTGCTCTCCAAGACCAAAACATGATACCCCCACATCCAAAAGTTGATCTATGTCGTAGTCTTGGCTCGGCGTAAGCTGTGGCACTACTTCGAGTCACACCCAGTAACCGTCGTGTCATATTTCCCCTTGGGAGAGATAATCCATAACCGAGAGGCTTCGGGTAGGATAGCCAAGTGGGCCGTCGAACTCATGGGGGAAACCCTGACCTTTGCGCCTTAGAAAACAATAAAGTCTCAGGTCTTGGCCAATTTTGTAGCAGAGTGGACCGACACCCAGCTGCCACCAGCTCAAATTTAGACAGAGTGCTGGACCATGTACTTCAACGGGTCTCTGATGAAGACCGGGGCAGGCACGGGTCTGCTCTTCATCTTGCCCCTCGGAGTACACATGCGCTACATGGTGCGGCTCCACTTCACCGCCTCCAACAATGCGACCGAGTACGAGGTCCTCGTCAATGGCTTGCAAATCGCCATCGAACTTGGGGTACGGCGTCTCAACGTCCGGGGCGACTTGCAGCTCGTCGTCGATCAAGTCATGAAAGAATTGAACTACCTCAACCCCAAAATGGAGGCGTACTGCAAGTTGGTACGCCACCTAGAAGACAAGTTCGACGATCTCAAACTCAACCACATCGCGCGGAAGTACAACGAGGCCACCGACGAACTAGCAAAGATGGCCTCGGCATAGGCTCTGCCCCCCTGAATGTCTTTGCCAGGGACCTCCACAAGCCTTCCATTGACTATGCCTCAGCAGCAGAAGAGGGCCCACCGGCCGAACCCACCGAGGGGCTCGACGACCCCTCTGCTGCCGAGACTCCTTTGGCTGAGCCCGAGGTCATGGAAGTCGACATCGGGCCTCCCCAGACCGACCAGGACACGGACTGGCGAGTCCCGTTCCTTGATTGGCTCGCTTAGGGAGAGCTTCATAGTGACAGGACCAAAGCCCGACGGCTTGTGCGACAAGCCAAAACTTACGTCCTCTACGATGGCGAGTTGTACAGGCGAAGTCCATCTGGCGTCCTCCAACGATGCATCACCATCGAGGTAGGCCAGTCCCTACTTTGGGACTTGCATGCAGGCGCCTACGGGCACCATGCGGTGCCTTGGATGCTCGTCGGAAACGCCTTCCATCAAGGATTCTACTGGCCGACGGTAGTTGCCGATGCCACCAAGTTGGTACGCTCCTGCGAGGGATGCTAGTACTATGCTCGGCAGACGCACCTCCCGGCCCTAGCCCTCCAAACCATCCCCATTACATGGTCGTTTGCTGTATGGGGGCTCGACATGGTCGGGCCTCTGCAGAAGGCCCCCAGGGGCTACACCCATCTACTAGTAGCAATCGATAAGTTCTCCAAATGGATCGAGGCTCATCCGATCAGTCAAATCAAATCCAAGCAAGCAGTGCTATTCTTCACTAACATTATCCACAGGTTTGGGATCCCTAACACCATCATCACCGACAATGGGACACAGTTCACCAGCAAAAATTCTTGACATTCTGCGATGACCACCACATCCGTTTGGCCTGGTCGGCCGTAGGACACCCAAGGACCAACGGGCAAGTGGAACGTGCCAACAGCATGATCCTACAAGGCCTCAAGCCAAGAATTTACAACCGGTTGAAGAAATTTGGCAAGAAATGGCTCGCCAAACTCCTATCGGTCATCTAGAGCCTGAGGAACACTCCAAGCCGAGCCACAGGGTTCACACCTTTCTTCTTGGTCTATGGAGCCGAGGCCATCCTCCCCACTGACTTGGAATATGGTTCCCCGAGGCTACAGGCCTACAACGAGCAAAGCAACCATGCCACCCATGAGGACGCCCTCGACCAACTAGAGGAAGCCCAAGACGTCGCACTGCTGCACTCGGCCAAATACCAGCAAGCCCTACGGCGCTATCAGGCCCGGCGCATTCGAAGCCGAATCTTGAAGGTAGGCGACCTAGTGTTGAGGCTGACACAGAACAACATGGGCCGCCACAAGCTGACCCCACCATGGGAAGGACCATACATCATCGCCCAAGTGCTGAAGCCCGGGACCTACAAGCTAGCCAATGAGAGGGGCGAAATCTTCACCAACGCTTGGAACATAGAACAGCTACGTCACTTTTACCCTTAAATTTCCAAGCATTGTGTATATTGTTTCTCGGAATACAATTGAGAAGTGTTCTTTAGTTGTGCTAATTTTTCGAGAACCCCCCCCCCCGAGCCCATCGCGGGTCTCGGCAATACGATAACACTGTAAGGGAGACTCGACTCTGCCTCTGCAGAACCGAGCCTCCCTCGGGGGCTAGATGGGGGACTCCCCCCTATGTCTCATGCACATTTTTTAAGTCGTTTTTCAAAAAAAATTCCTACGCCAAACTCTCTAGCACGCTCTGACAAATCGGTTGTAAAAAACCCAAGGACTGAAAAGTCTGTCCCAGGGACCGAAAGCCAATAGAGTCACGAGATGGCCTACGCCCCCGGGCTATGGCACTCCCTCACCACCTTTCACCCAAGGGATGGCTTAGGTTCCAAGGAGGTTTTTTGCAAAAGAAATCTGATCAGAGACAACAAAGGGCAGAGGCTTGGAAACACAAGAAAAACAACTAAGAAACATGAGTATTTTAAAAAGAGGCCTCGACGGCCACAAGCATCACGATACAAGGTTAATCCCTATTCTATTTACATGGCCTCTTGGGCCCAGGTCAAGGCTCAGGACCTCCAGCATCGGTAGACGGCGGGGGAGGGACCACCTCCTCTTCGAACAACATTGCCAGCACCGTGCTAGGGCCTTCCGCCGCCTCCATCAGCTTTGTGACCGCCGCGTCGGCCTCCTCGTCATCATTAGGCAAGACGTAGCCATCGCTGGTGGCTTGGAGGTCAACACCGATGTAGTGCGAGGCGATGACGGCCAGCGTGCGCTTGACGCCCGTATGCAGCGCTCCTCAGAGCCGCTCGCGCACTTGACCACTCAATGCAATCAGATGGCTCCCAAGGGAGCTGCTTGACTGAACCCCCTCGACCCCCAGGGCCTCACAGGCGATACGGGCAGCATCCTTCAGCGCGTTGTGCTCCCCGATCTCGGTCTCGAGCACCGCCTGCACCGCGACAGAAGCCTCGGCTGCCCAGGTGACCTTCGCCTCCGACTCTACGCCATAGGAAACAGAATAGAGTTGAGCGTAAAGGAAAACAAACCAAATAGGGACGGAAGCCTACGGGACTCACCCTTAGCCTTCTGCTCCTAGCGTTGGGCCTCGACCCAAGAGACCTCGGCTTTCTCCTTCCAGCGCAGGGCCTTGGCCTGGGAAGCCTCGGCCTTCTCCTTCAGGCACTGGGCCTCGACCTGAGTACCCTCGACCGCCCTAGAAGCCTCCCTCCCCAGCTCTGCATCACACCAGAGAATTAGGGGGCGAATACAGGAAAAGTGAATAAAACAAGGGGAATAGGACTCACCCTCGGCCTTTCCCCTCTAGACCATAGCCTCGGTCTAGGAGGCCTCAACCACCGTAAGGGCCTCATCCAAGGTGCCTTTTGTCAGCTGGTGCGCACTCTGCTCTGCTCCTAGCTGCCCAGCAAGAGCCTTGCCCGAGGCCATGGCTTCTTCGGCTCGGGACCTGAAGGCATCCCGATCACCGGCCATGTGGGTGAGCTCCTCCTCCAACTCCTTGACCAGCGCCGCCAGGGGGGCGACCTGCTCCTGGGCCGTGGCCGCCTCGACCTTCGCATCGGCACAACAAAGGCGGAGGTCCTCCACCTCTATGCTCCATGCCGAAAGGAGCTCATTGGCGCCGGCAAGAAGGCCCTTCTGCCGCTGAAGCTAGTCCTAGATGTCCCTCTCCCGCTAGAGAAAGACCGACTTCCCAAGGGACCGGGTCTCGAGCTCCTAGGGGAAACAGAACAGGGGTCAATCCCTATAGGAAAACTCGGAAAAAGACAACACCGCGTGAGAAAAGAAAGCATGAACCTGGGCGACTTCGGGCAGATCGTCGGCCACCATGGACAGCGCCGTCCGTAGTGACCGCTCTGCTAGCTGGTGGTACTGCTCGAACGTGTCCCAGCACCCGCCCTCGACCGCGTCCTCGAGGGTGAACAAAGGCTCCACCTCAGGGTCATCCCAGCTCTACCACAGGACACATGGGTGATCCCACCTACGGGGCTCGGGTCGTACCCGCGCGAGGGCCGAGCTTCCCTCGCCCGGGGTCAGAACCGGCTGTTCCACGGTGCCGGCCACCTTGGCGTCGACCATCTCCTGCACCGGGGAAGTATCGTCGGAGGAGATCAGAAGGACCTCCACCTCTCGGGCACTCTCCCACAACGACGGTGGGCCTTGACCCAAGGGTGCCACCGAGGCCTCCATCGCCTCCATCTCCACTTCCTGGGCCAACGGCCTCGCCGCGATCACGTCAGCCTCGATGGTCCCAGGGGCTTCGGCCTCTACCATCGTGGCCTCGGTGGTCCCAGGGGCTCCGGCCTCCGCCATCGTGGCCTCGGTGGTCCTGGGAGCTCTGGCCTCCGCCGTCGTGGCCTCGATGGTCATGGGGGCTCCAGCGCCTGCTGTAGCAGCCTCGATGGTCTTGGGCACCCCGGCCTCCGCCGCCTCAGCCTCGGAGACCAAGGGGCCTCGACCTCGGTGACCTTGGCAACTGAGGGCACTTCAGCCCTATTCAACTCACGGGCCTCTCCCTCGTGGGGCGTAGGTGCTCCCTCCCCCATCCGTGTCGAGGCTGCATCGGTAGCCCTCCTTGGGTGGCCAGCTCCTTCGGGTCGGCCCTTACCAACACCGCGCCACGTTGTAGGGCGGCTTGCGCCTCCGCCACCTAGTGGGCGGTGGAACCGAGGGGTCACCTTGAGCGCCTTAAGGGGCGCCAGGGTAGGCACCTCCGTAGGATGCTTCTGACTAAGAACAGAACACTTGCAGGGTCAGCACGAGACCGAAGAACGAACGGAAAAACACTACGGCTCTGCCAAAAATTCGCTTACCTCGAGCGAGGCTGCAACCGCTTCGGCACGGCAACCCTTGTCTACAAAGGCGGTGGCGGTGGCAGAAGCACGACCTCTGAATCCGCCGGCACCGGCCGATCCTCGATGGACCCCGGCATCCCCTCCATCCTCTATGGGGGTGGTTGCGTCGCCCCTGCTGCCACCTGCTCCACTGCTGCCGTCGAGCCCACCAGGCTGACGGCACGCTTGCCCAGCGCCCACGCCTCGGGCATGTCGGCCTCGGCCTCGAGGCGAGCGATTGCTGACCCCAGGACAGCTCCTCCTCCTCCCCCTAGGAGCGCTGGGCTACTTGCCGACACCCTAGGCACCATCTCCCCTATGTCAAGGAGATGGTCTAGGGGACCCCGCCCCATCTCGCCCTTGTCATCTCCGTTCGAGGCATCCGTCGATAGCGACGGCGACGGGGACTCCTCCAACGGGAGGCCGTCCTACCTTTGCTACCGGCAACGCTCATCTAGTTTCTCATGTGCAAGAATCTGCTTCGTGCGCTTCGCCACCTTGGCGTCTTTCCGCTTTTTCTGTGCCTCAGCGTGCGCCCGGTTGATCGCCCATCGCCTTGCATCCTCGGGAACGGGCGGCGGGGAGGCTCGTACGTCCCTCATCCCCTATAGGAATGGTGAACGCGCATAAGGGAATGAGAAATGATGAGAAACAGAGAGGGCTCGGGGGCTATAGCGGCGCGCAACTAACCAGCGAGAAGAACCCCCATGACGGATGCATCACGGGGGTGGTCAGACCACCGCTCCTTAGCTTCACATCCACCGTCTCCCTCACTCGGTGAAGAATTTCCTCGTCAGAGAGGGCGAAGGCAGACATCCAGATGCCCACGATCGGCTCATCCGGCCTCATCTCGAACAGGCGCCGCTGCCGAGCCATCAGTGGCAGCACCCTCTGGTGGTGGAAGGCAGCCACGACAGCAGCCGCGGTAAGGCAGCGGTCCCGCAGCCTCTGCAGCCCCTCTAGGAGCGGCTGCAGCTTGGGCTGATCCTCCCTCAGGACACCATACTTCCACCTCTCCAGGCAGCTCCCCATAATCCGCCCAGTGTAGGGGGGAAGTCTGCCGTCATCGTTGCGGAGGTAGAACCAGCTCGTGTACCATCGACGATTAGTTGACGCGAGCTGGGCTAGGATGTAGAGGTGCTGGCAGTCCTGGCGCACTTGGGGAGTGCAGTCGCCGGCCCTCACCACCTTCCTCATGCCCAACGTGCCCGTCGGCTTGGTGGTATGCCCCGCCCAGAAGAGATGGAGCCACAACTCCCAATGGGGAGCAATCCCCAAGTACCCCTCACAGACAGCGATGAAGATGGCCGCCTACGCAATAGAGTTGGGGTTGAAGTTGTGGAGCTCCACGCCATAGTAGTGCGGGAGCGCCCGCATGAACCGGTCCACCGGGACACCGAGGGCGCGCTCGTGAAAGGACACGAAGCTCATGATGTAGCCGTCGCAAGGCCTCGGCTCTGGCTTGCCCGATGGAGCGATCCACTCCGGCCTGTTGGGGTCGGTCACCAGACGAAGGAGTCCGCCGTCGACGAGCGACTAAAGCATCTCCACGATGACGTCGGATGGATCCCAAGGGTCCACCTTGATGACAACGATGTCGTCCGCCATGAGTGTGGTGGAGGGTTCAAATGCGGCGGTGAGTCTGTCTCTCTCTCTCTCTCTCTCTGGCTCGCCCTTCTCCCATCTTCTTCTCGGTGCTCGCTGCTCTAGCGACGGCTCAATGAGGGCAGAGCTAATGCAGGCAAGGTAAGGTGGGGAGGGGTGAGGCTCGTTGCGTATTTATGTAGGGTGAAGGCGAAATGGACGGGCGGCAAAATTGGGGAAGTTTCCCCCTGATCCGGTGCGGTTAATCCTGATCCAATTTTACCGCCCACATGCCCACATTTTCCTCAATTAAATCGTGGGAACAGCTACGTCCCATCCACTGACACCACGTCGCATCCAACAGCAGCAGCGGCAGGCGTCGTTCCGCCTCCTCAGGAAAATCACCTCAAAAGGTGTGCCGGCCGCTGTCGAGCCGATGGGGGAGATATCCCCCCACCCTATTCCTTTCAAACGAAGGAACGAGGCGCCGAGCCCATTACGGTCCAGGGGTTCGAAGGCTGGCCCCTAGGGGTTTCGACAGCTGCCCCAGGGCAAAAGAGTCAGGGACGACCACGGGTGAGCCCATACGGGGCCGAGACCCAAGCAAGCAAAAACGCTTAGGACGCCCAAAGTCGTGTCCGAGACCGGCAGGAGGTCTCTGAATGGGATCCCATCGTAGGGAGGCACCGAGCCACTGAGGCCCAGCGAATAGCCTCGGCACCCACTAGAGAAACCCTCTAGTACTCTTGGAGTGCGTCTCTAGACCACTAGCCGACCCCTAGCGAATAGGGCATGGGCCTCCACTCGGACTTACCTGATAATAGCTCACCAGAAGTGCCACCGCTTGTGCCCACCGAGGGTAGCCTGGCACATTCCACCCCTCCTTTCGAGCGAAAAGGAAGCGCGAGGGTCGTACAAAAAGTCAGGGGAACCCCTAACGGCCCTCTTGCTCCGTGCAGAGGCTAAGGGGCTCTTCCTGCAACCTTGCCGAGACCTTGCGACCCCGGCTCGCACTCGAGGGGGCTCGGCAAAACAACCCCTCCTTCCGAGCAAAAAGGAAGCGCGAGGGTCGTACAAAAAGTCAAGGGAGTTCCTGACGGCCCTCTCCCTCTGTGTAGAGGCTAGGGGGCTATTCCTGTAGATATGCCGAGACCCCGTGACCTAGGTTCGTACCCAAGGGGGCCTCGGCAAACAAACCCTCACACGCGAGGGGCGTACAAAAAGCCAGGGGAACTCCCGACGGCCCTCTCACTCCGTGCAGAGGCTAGGGGCTCTTCCTGCAACCTTGCTGAGACCCAGCGACCCATGCACCCACCCGAATGGGCTCGGCAGACAACCCCTCCGTCTGAACGAAAAGGATGTGTGAGGGTCAAACAAAAAAGCCAGGGGAACCCCTGACCGCCCTCTCGCTCCATGCGGAGGCTCGGGGGCTCCTCCGGCACCCAAGACAAAGACAAGCGACCTAGGCCCACGCTAGAAGTTTTGTTAAAAACGCGATAAAGGGCATCGAGCCCGTTACGGTCTAGGGGTTCGATGGCTGGGCCCCCTAGGGTTTCGATAGCCGCCCCAGGGCAACAGAGTCAGGGATGACTATGAGCGAGCCCATGCATGGCCAAGGCCCGAGCAAACGATCGCTTGGGACGTCCTAAGTCGTGTCCAAGACCGGCAGGGAGGTCTCTGAATGGGATCCCACCGTAGGGAGGCACCGAGCCACCGGGGCCTAGTGAACGGCCCCGGCACCAACTAGAGAAACCCTCTGGTACTCTTGGAGAGCGTCTCCGGACCGCTAGCCGACCCCTAGCGAACGGGGCATGGGCCTCCACTCGGACTACCCAATAACAGCTCACTAGAAGTGTCACCGCTCGCGCCCACCGAGGGTGGCCTGGCATATTCCCCCCCCCCTCCTTCTGAGTGAAAAGGAAGCGCGAGGGTCATACAAAAAGTCAGGGGAGCTCCTAATCGCCCTCTCGCTCCGTGCGGAGGCTCGAGAGCCCTTCCTGCGACCTTGCCGAAACCCCATGACCCGAACTCGCACTTGTAGGCTCGACAAATGCAATAAAATCTCTCGCTCAATGTAAGAAAAAAGACCCTAGGGGAATGAATCCACTCCCCTAGGGCCTTAGGGGCTACACCCAGTGGGTACGCTCGTGTGCACCCACCGAGGCCTTAAAGTACAAAACACCATCCCGCCAGGGGCTATCGCAAGCCAAGCCTCGTCAAAACCACAAGGAGAGCGCTCACGCTCTCCCTAAGGCTCGGGGGCTACTGTCGGGTACCATAAAATAGGGTACCCCTAGCATACACCAAAAGAGTCACTTAAACCCCATCAAAAACAAAGCCAGAAGGTAAGCCATTGATTAACCACCGGCCCTGTCCGAGCCCACCGGCTCTCCGCCTCGCCTTTGGCCTCGCACGGGAGGCCTCGATGGCCTGACAAATCTCCGCCTCGCATGAGGCCTCTCACAGGAGGCCTCGACAAGGAACCCATTCTCCATCTCGCCCGAGGCCACGCGCGTACAGCCTCGAACAAGACAGCGATTCTCCGTATCGCTCGAGGCCGGCTCGGCAATAACCCGTCGCTCCCGCCTCGACCAGTCTTCCCAACAGAGCGTCACGTCCCATTAATGTGTCAACCACTCCCGCAATCTCAGTCGGATGATGGTTCGACGCCGCAGAGCGGCCAATGGGACAAGGAGTCACATTAACGCTGTACCGACTAGGACAGGGCGCAGCTGGGATTACCAGGCACTGTGTTCTGGTGCTGTGCCCACGATCAGCGCCTGCACTACACTGTGCCACATAACCCCCATGCCCGAAGACAATGCGGCATGGGGAGTCTAGTCCAGGTCACCAAAGCCTCAGAATCAGCGTACGAGACTAACTGTTCCCTCTTAGCCTCGGCAATCTATATCAGGGTCTCGGCAACCTCGGGATTCACGTCTACCAAGACCACCATGATGGTTTGGCCTCGGCACCAACTGAGCCTTGGCTTCTCGCGTAGTCAACACTCAATGACCCACACGCCGACTGCCACGCTCGCTTCGAGGTAACCTTGGAGCTCCCATGACGCACAGGATCGGATGTGACCGGCACGTCGCACCAGTACTTCAAGGACGGACCACTCCGTCGGCCACGCCGCCAAAGGAATAGGCTATAGGGCTCAGACACGCCGCCTCCGTTCGCACGACATCGTGTAGTTAGCGCATGTATTACCCTTGTCCCCCCTTCAACTATAAAAGGGAAGGACCGGGGCCGTTTCTGAGGGCAGGCGATTAGACCTAGGCTCACGCAACGAACTTATGCACAAACGCACGGATGAACACACGAGCTTTTCTACGGCTTGAGATCAACATCCCAAGCAATCCACACCGCTCCACGAAGAGACTTGGGATTAGCTCCCTCTCTTGACCTGCTTGTAACCCCCTATTACGAGCATTTCGGTGCAAGGAATACAAGATCGACCCCTCAAACTGGACGTAGGGTACCCATTACCCGAACCAGTATAATCCTTGTGTCTCTTTGCATCACCATCCGGGGCTGGGAACACGCAGTACAAATTTACTAGTTGGTTGAGGACCCGCCGGTCCAAAACACCGACACAATTCTAGAAGCAAGATCACACAAACCTATGCCGCTAGTACTTTAAGCAACAAGGGAGCTCCTACACATGCTAGTAAGCAAAAGCACAAAGCCAACTAAGCTCACTAGCAATGCTCAATAACAAGGCAACCAATGCCAAATTAGAGAGCGCAAATACTTAGCTACACAAACTAAGTAATGTGACTAACAAGGTTACACAAACCAAATTAGCCACGCAAGGGAGCTACTTCTATGCTACACAAGCAAGAAGGTAATTAGCAAGCTACACAAGCTATCTAATTACAAGAGCAACAACACAAGCTCAATATATATGAAAGTAATTGCAAGCTTGTGTAACGGGGATGCAAACCAATAGGAAGAACAATGTTGACATGATGATTTTTCTCCTGAGGTTCATGTGTTTGCCAACACGCTAGTCCCCGTTGTGTCGACCGCTCACTTGGTGGTTCGGCGGCTAATTAGCATCACCCGCTAAGCCCACACGTCGGGCGCCACAAGAACCTACCCCTTGAGTGAGGGTAGTTCAATGACACGCTTTACTAAAGTTGCTCTTCGTGACTCCCACAGGGCAAGCACAATGCCCCTCATAAGCTCTTCTCCGGAGCGTCGCACAAGCTTCTTGCGGGCTTCGACGGAGACCACCACCAAGCCATCTAGGAGGTGGCAACCTCCAAGAGTAACAAGCACCACCGGCTTGCAACTCGATCACCTAGTGCCACTCGATGCAACCTCACGATGCAATCACACTAGAATCGCTCACTCACACAATTGGATGATCACTATCAAGTATGTGTGAGATGGAGGGCTCCTAAGCACTCTCAAGCATGGACACAAAGTCCCCCAAGGTGCTCAGCACCAGCCATGGCCGAAGGCCACTTCTATTTATAGCCCCAAGAGCTAAACTAGCCATTACCCCTTCACTGGGCAACTATCGGGTCGACCGGACGCTCTGGTCATGTTGACCAGACGCTGGACCTCAGCGTCCGGTCACCCGATGACAGCCACGTGTCACCTGCGTTCAACGACATTCTTCCAATCTCAATGGTCATCTTCTGACCGGACGCAGCAGCTTCAACTAACCGGACGCTGGACCCTCAGCGTTCGGTCGTTTACAGTAAGGTACCGACCATGACCGGACGCGTCCGGTCGCACGTGATCGGACGCAGCCCAGCGTCCGGTCACACTCCAGCTCCTGCGTCACCATGCGTCAGCCTGACCGGATATGCCCTGCCAGCGTTTGGTCACTTCCAGTGCTAGTGTCCGGTGCACCCAGTGAGACACTGTCTTTTCTATGTAGGGCGCCGGTGGCACCATCGGATTGTCCGCACTCTACAGGCGGACACTCTACCGGTGGAGTTTCTTCACCGAGTTGATCCACATCAACTCCAACTTCATCTCCTTTGTAAATGTGCCAACACCACCAAGTGTACACCACCATGTGTATGTGTGTTAGCTTTTCACAATCATTTCCCAAAGGGTTAGCCACTCAACTTGCCACGCCACTCAATCCTAGCGACGATGCGAAGTTAGATCACTCGAGTGGCACTTAGATGACCGATATGCAAACAAGTTTGCTCCTCTTGATAGTATGGCCATCTATCCTAAATCTGGTCATAAACTTCTCTACACACCTATGACCGGTGAAATGAAATGCCCTAGGTTATACATTTGCCTTGTGCATTCCATTCCATCTCCTCCAACGTCGATGCAACACATGCACCAACACGATCAACAATGATATGATCCACTTCATATCATCACGTGATCATATTGGTTCATCGATCTTGACTTCACTTGCTCTTCACCGTTGCCATCGTCCATTGGCGCCAAGTCTTGCTCAAGCTTCACTTCCATGCGGTCCATCACTCCAAAGCCTTCGACTTGCCCTTCACGCTTGCAACCGGTCCATCAAGCCAAGTCTTGTCTTGATCTTCTCCACCTTGATCACATGACTCAATGTCTTGTCTCATGTGCAATGAACTCCTTCATCATCACATGTGTGAGCTTTGCAGCATCTCCAAGCCATTTTCACCTTCATGGCATATGTTGCTCACACACATGTACCTATGGACTAATTACCTGTGTATCTCACATAAACACAATTTGTCCACTTAGGTTGTCACTCAATTACCAAAACCAAACAAGGACCTTTCATTAGGGTTTACCCTTACCTCTATGGTCGGAGCCCCGTAAACGACGACGATGAGACAGACCGATTGCACACACCTGGTACCTCAACGAAGACCAGAACCCTAGAGGTGGTGGTAGCCAGCGATGTGGACGACGGACAGATGACGGAGATGTGGTGAGGATGCTGAGAACGAGGCTCAATCGACGTTTAGGGATGAAGAATAAGGAAATAGATGGAGATTGAGGGCGGGAACCACCGGATCTGAGGGAGAAGAGGGAGATTGAGGGCAGAGAGGGAGAAGAGGGAACCATCGGCCATCGGAACTGACCCCTTACCCGCCGGAAGACTCCATGGCGACGAAATGAGCTAGGGTTTGGAAAGGCTCTAAGCCAGGAGCGACGGCTGGCTTATAAAGCTGTCCCACCTGATGATCTAGACCAAAGAGCAAAAAACCAAGCAAAACACAAATATCAGACCAAAGAGCAAAGATCAGAGATGAGCTAGGGTTTAGGGTTTGATAATAGGGGGCTCACCTCTATGGCCGAAGCACCGGAGACGCCGGAGAGGTCAACGACACATAGATCTAGCCCCCTGGTACCTTGACGGCCTCGCCTTGGCAAAAGACCTGCGAAAACAAACAAATCAAACCATTAAAACATGCTTATAAGTCTCAAAACAACCGGATCTGAGAGAGATTAAGGGTGCAACCCACTTACCGGAGCCCCAGAGGTGCCGACGACCGACGAGGTTGACGACGGAGAGGAGACTCTAATGCGGCCAAGATGCGGAGGATGAGGCTCAATCGACATTCAGGGATGAAGATGAGGGGCAAAGATGGCCGTGTCATGTGCCCGTGCTAGCCACCAGTGGCTCAACCAGCCACCGGAGGGCGAGAAGAAAGAGAGAGGCTAGGGTTTCCACCGGCAGGAGAGAGGAGAGTGACGAGAGAATGAGCTAGGGTTCCAGCGCCGGGGGAGCGGCCATGGCGGGGAGGATTATATAGCCCTCATGCCCCCACGGGAGGATCCAATGGCTAGGAGCGGGGGGAGGGGATCAACGGCAGGCACCCGTGCCACCCCCGTGCTGCCCATTGGAGCGGGCCATGCCCGTGCCGGCACTATGGGCCGGTGTGTAGGCCTAGGCATGGGCACGGTGGTGGGTCGGGCTAGGCACAGGCACGAGCCAAGCCGTGCCGCACCGGGCCAGTGCCGTGTTTTTTCGCACCGGGCCCGTGCCGGCCCAGCGGGCCTGGCCCGTTTGGAAAACTATAGCATAGATAGAGACCGATGGACTAGGTCGGTCAACTGGGGCAGACCAAGGTGTTACCAGGCAGCAAATATGCATAATTAATCCCCTCATCTTGTAACGAACAATGAGGGGCACATCTACTATCAGATTAGCAGTGTAAATTTAACAAATTACTTGCACAATTGACACGACGATTTACGTGAAAAACTTTCTTAAGGTGAACCACGGGACCAATCGGTCCACTCCAAGCTTCCACTATCATCAATAATAAGTACAACAAATCTTCTCTATAGCATCTAGAGGATTACAACAACACATTCATCATGTTACAAGCTTGGGATAAACTACAACCACAACCTTCTAACAAGAGGAATGACAACACCAAATAGAGAAATCACAGATTATGTCCCTGTCAGAGATATGGGCTAGGGGTACCTGCACCGCCCGTATATATGACTACCACCAAGCTATCGGCCCAACAGCCGTCAAGAGGGAAGCCCACAAGGGCTGACGCGATCAACCAACATGGGGATCAAGGCAAACCAAGGCGGGTGTATCTAGACGATAGCTAGGATCAATCTATTGCGCATATCGTGTAACAAACTAGGAACACAATCTGCTAGCCCGATCGTCCTCCCTGTAACCCTACCTCTCCTGCCTATATAAAGGAGGGTAGGGACCTCGGGCATGGGATCCAATCTTCCACATATTCCATATGTCTCGTAGCTAGGAGCAACAGCCCTTGTAACTGAGCATACGAATACAAGAGCAGTCACACCACTGGAGTAGGGTTTAGCGTGCATTGTGTCCTAAACCAGTATAAATCTTTATGTCTCGTGTGCTACCATCTGATTCCGTCTACGCGATCACGTTGCTAGATATTACCGGAGCAAAACAATCTAACAGTCCCACTCGGTAATCAGTTCATATCTCACAAACTATAGCTCCAATGTGCACTAATTTTGGTAGGCATGTAGATCTATAAGTGCCCTAACCACTAACCAAGTTTCAGCTCAATCAAACACCGTTTCACCACCCAAATCAATCATCTACCAAAAATACTTTGTCTTGAAACTGTTGTAACTAGAGCTAACAAAACCCTCTCGAATTTTATGCTTTACTCAACCAATCTTCAAACCAATGGAATAGATCAAAGTAGTCTAAGTGTAGAATGAGCTCACCAAAATTTATGCCTATCCAAACACATTTGAGCCTTCAATCACAAGCTTGAAGACAATTGGGTCAGAGCCACCAAATCTGAACAGATTTGCTTCTCCTTTTTTTCCTCTCTTCTCCCTCACGTTGTGTTGTGTGTGTTCTACTCCCTCACTCTCCAAGTGCAGCAATAGGTGAAAAGGAGTTGGGGGTTTATGTGTTTCACACCCTTCTCAACAAATTATCTCAACCAAAATCATCTGTGCACAAGCACTGGTCTTATGCGCTGTTTTTGCTGCGCTCCAAATCATCATCCATGTGGTGGGATAGCTCAACAGTTATTGCTACTCCCTCTATCCATAAAAGGATGTAACTATGAGATTTATATATAAGTTAAACTAGCTTAACTTTTACCAAGTTTATAGTAAATAATATTAACATTTATGTCTCCAACTAAGTTTACTATAAAAATATATTTCATAGTTAATTCAATGGTACTTATTTTGTAGAGTTAAATGCACCAGACGTCCATTAACTTGTGAGGAGGTTTTGGTTAGGCCATCAACTTCCAAAGTGGCTTTTTTGGTCCATAAACTTTATATGCCGTATCACTTAGGTCCATATCCCGCCACGCGGGCTTCTCATGCTGACGTGGTCTGCTAACATGTCCTTCTAAAGCAGCTCTTGGCAATGCATTTTGTCAAACCGCTTGTGGGCAACGGTGACAGCGTCCCCAGCGCGCCGAGTAGCGAGCCCGACAGTGCGTTGCTGCTCACATCGACATGGGCGAGTCATGGGAGGAGCCCGACGCCTCCAGCAGGTCGATCAGTGGCGCCACATTAGGTGCACCATGGACAGCTTCACCTCCTGCAGCGTGATCCCAAACTGGAGCTCCGGCGGTGACTCCATCCGTGGCGACCGCTAGAAGAGGAAACGCCGGTACAGGTGCACCATGGATAGCTTCACCTCCTACAGCGTGAACCGTTGCCCCATGCACGCCCGTGGGCTGATGTCGAAGGGGATGTGCGTGCACGGGTGCCGCCCGTGTTGCTCCTTGCTCATCGGGTCGAACCGCTCCAGCCGAAACGCGCCGGGGTCCGGGAAGTTGGCGACATCACGGGACAGAACGCCCGGCGCCATCCACAGCCACATGCCCTGGCCGCGGTGAACCATGCATGAACAGGACGAACACCATGCCAATGCCAATGCCCAACGCCTGGTGGTGAGATGTGCCCGTCTATACCTTTGGGAGCGTGTGGCCTCCAAGCTCGGTTTATCGAGACGTCACCCTGGCGATCAGTGGCGACACTGTGTAGAATCTCATGGCCTCCTTTATGACCTGCAAAGATGCAAATGGAAGCTTAAGGGCCTATTTGGCAGGGCTCTGGCTCCTCTAAAAATGGCTCCGGCTCAGGCTCCTCTGAAGGAGCAGCTCCTCTGGAGGAGTTGAAGCCGTTCTGGAAAACGTTTGGCAAAACGGCTCCTTCGCACTAGACGACGTGAACCCACAACAAGGAGCCGCGCGAAGCTCGTTTTTTAGGCTTCTCCTGCGCAGGTAAAAAATGGCTCCGGCTCTTGACCGGCTCCCCATGCGGAGCCCTTTCCAAAATAGGCGTTTGGCACAACTCCTGTAGGAGCCGGAGCTGAAGCCCCTGCAGGAGCCCTACCAAAAAGGCTCTAAGTTCACGCCCGTTGTCCTACTCTTACACGTGACGCTGCGTTGTCATGTCACATGCCTGATCAAGGTAGGGGAATCGGTGCTACAGGTCGTCGGCGGTCGGCACGGCGCCGCGCGGCCCAAAGCCGTCGACCTCCGGGTGGCCGGCGATGAGGTACACTGCGGACGAGAGCGTGAACGTCGTGGTGGCCGACCCGGCGAGGAGGTGCTCGTAGGTGAGCGCGCTGACGTGGTCCGGCGTGAGCAGCTCCCGCAGCGCCGCGCTGCGGTCCCGAGCGTCGAGCACCGCTGACAGGAAGTCCTTCCTCCCTTCGCCATGGTGGCCGTCGTGCCCGCATTGCGCCCAGCCTCAGCAGGGGTCCGGCACCGCGTTGGCGCGCCCGTGTCCTCGCTGGGAGGGTTCGACACGTGCTTCAACACCACCGCCATGGCGTGGCCACCAGTGACACTGTTGTTCGACGGCATGCAGGTGACACTACCGGAGGAGAACGTGGTTATCCATAGCACATACGGGACCATCAGCTGCCTGGCCATGGCCGCGACGCCCGACGGAGCTCCGGCTCATGGAGGTCCGGTCGCGGCCTCGACGCCCGCCCTCCCCGCACAGCTGCTCGACGCCATGGAGCTCCGGCTACGGCCGCTGGACGCCGTGGAGGTCCGGTCACGGCCTCGACATGCGTGGTGCTAGGATGCTGTCGGTGCTTCTGCTGGTGGTGGTCGCGGGCGGCGCGGCCACGTCGCACTCGAGCTTGAGCTCGTCGTGCCCTGCGACGCCGCCGGCGTCGTCCCCACCATACAGCACTGCATCGAGCGCGCCGCGGACGCAATACTGGCGGCGGGGGTTCAGGAGAACGGCGACGTCGACTTCTCCGACCTCTCGCTCAAGCTGGCCACGGACATCATTGGGCAGGCGGCGTTCGGCGTGGATTTCGGCCTCACGGCGAGCGGTCCCGGCGGCGAGGTCGCGGAGTTCATCAGGGAGCACGTCCACTCCACGACCTCCCTGAAGATGGACCTGTCCGCGCCGCTCTCCGTCGCTCTCGGCCTCGTTGCGTCCGCGCTGCAGGGCCTGGTACGGCGGCTGCTGAGCCGTGTCCCGGGGACGGCCGACTGGAGGGTCGTGTGGACCAACGCGCGGCTCCGCGCGCGGGTGGACGAGATCGTGGCGGCAACGCGCTGTCGGGTTCGCTGCTCAGCGCGCCGGGGACGCTGTCGCCGTCGCCCACAAGCTGTTTGACAAAATGCATTGCCAAAAGCTACTTCAGAAGGACATGTCAGCAGACCACGTCAGCATGAGAAGCCCGCGTGGCGGGATATGGACTTAAGTGATACGGCATACAAAGTTTATAGATCCAAAAAACCACTTTAAAAGTTGATGGACTTAACCGAAACCTCCTCACAAGTTAATGGACCTATGATGCATTTAACTCTATTTTGTATCATAAATGTTAGCACTTTTTAGTTGAATTAAATTAAGTTCAGGCCAATGGTGACAGCTTAATTTAGTTCGGCTATTGAAGGGTCAATGTGCTACACTTTGCCGCTCTTGTACAGTATGTGCAGGGCTCTGACTCCGCCCAACACCAACTTGCCAACATTAGGAGTTGCTGAAACCAATGTTTTTGGCTTTCCACTGTTGTAGCGGAGCTAGAGCCTTGAGGAGCCTGACAAAAGGAGATCTAAGAGCAACTCCACCGGATTGAACATCCATTCTCCCTAAAATGTCAGTATAGGAGATTGAGAAAATAAGATTAAAGAAGAGAGGGAGTGTATGTTGAAATAGATTGAGAAAAGGAGAGTGTTTGGTTGTCTGCCACCACTAGCCGCACTACAGTAAAGTCTGCCACACCCTGCTAATGTTGTTGTTTCGTTGCCTATTCAAGTTCAGCATGTCATTGATTTTGTACATGCTCTTAGTAGTATTTCTCGCCACTTGTGTGCTGTGAGTTTTTGGCTCCACAGACTCTGGCGCCGCCATAAACTCTGGCGCTTGGCATTGCTCGCTGCATCCAGAAACCAAACGGGCCCAAGATCCACCCCTTTTCATCCACAAACATATGGGACCAACAAGTCAGTGGTTCATTACATTATTTTTCTTCCACTCCTTTCCTATTCTCTTTCTTCTCTCACATTGCACAACACTCGACGGCCAAGGCGGTCTCGATGGCGCTGCTAGCCTCCTGCGCGCTACACGGGGGCGGACAAGCACGGTGTGATGGCTCACAGTTGGGCACACCGATGTCTGTTGCCTACGACGCTGTACCGCTGCTCAACGGTTGATGCGATAGGCCCGCCTGCCGCATAGCAGGGCCTGCATGGCTCGCCCACTAGACTCTAGCACTTTTGTTTTTATTTAATAATTAGTGTTCAATTATGGACTAATTAGGTTCAAAATGTTCGTCTCGTAATTTCTCACCAAACTGTGCACTTAGTTTTTTTTCGTCTACATTTAATGCTCCATGCACGGACCGCAAACATTCGATGTGATAGATACCGTAGCACTTTTTAAGAATTTAGAGTAGAACTAGACAAGGCGCAAATCTCTGTCTCGGATTGACTTGATCAAGCGATCAAGCGGTGGCGTGAAAAACCTGTTGTGGAGGTGGAAAGGGATTGAGCTCATGTTTAGTTTCAACACAAAATTCTAAAAAGTGCTACAGTAGCTATCACATTAAATGTTTACGTTCTATGCATGGAGCATTAAATGTAAACGAAAAAAATTAATTGCATAGTTTGATAGAAAATTACGAGACGAACGTTTTGAGCCTAATTAGTCCATATTTGAACATTAATTACCAAATAAAAACGAAAAGTGCTACAGTAGTCCAAAATTTCAACTTCCTGAAACTAAACACGGCTTGAAGCAGTCTCTCCTTCCTCGTGCATGGGAGGGAGGAGAGATTTCAGAAGATTGAGAAAAATTTATGGAAAGAGGATGAGAAAGGGGATCTAGAAAAGCTGTTTTTTTATTTTTAAAAAATCAAAGTGACACATAATTTGGAACGGATAAAGTATAAACAAATCACAAGATAACAAATACGACGTGGCTGTGCCACACAACCAACACGTCACCTGATGTGACTCAAGTTTTCATGACGTTTAAGAAAATTGGTTTTTTAAAGCTTATTCTCCTATACGATGGTTTTTAGAGAAAGAAGATTTTTTTTCTCAATTTGATGGACATGCTCTAATTAGCCAGGCTGATGTTTGCATGGAAAAGTAGTATGCATCTCGTGTGCGTATATAACTTAGAGCATGTTTGGTTTGTCTAGTAGCTACTAAATTTAGTAGCTTTTAGTCACTTTAGTAACTTTTCAACCAAATAATATGATTAAAAGTTACTAAAAGGACTTTAGTCGTAACTCTAGAGTTACTAAAAGTGACTAAATTGTTTAGCAGCTACTAAAGTTTAGTAGCTCGAACCAAACACCCCTTATACGTTCTCCATCGGGTTCGGGTCCTGCGAGACGCTGTCAGTTTAATGTTTAAGCTAGTCGGGTTGGTCTAGCGCTCCTGCGTCAACCCGCTGGCCGGGTGTCGGTGTTTCGGACCAGCGGGCCCTCAACCAACTAGTAAATTTGTACTGCGTGTTCCCAATTCCGGATGGTGATGCAAACAGACACAAGGTTTATACTGGTTCGGGTAATGAGCACCCTACGTCCAGTTTGAGAGATCGATCTTGTATTCCTTGCAGCGAAGTGCTCGTAGTAGGGGGTTACAAACAGGGCGAGAGAGGGAGCTAGTCCCAGGTCTCTACGTGGAGCGGCGTGGATTGCTTGAGATGTTGATCTCAGGCAGCGGGAAAGCTCGAGCGTTCGTCTGCGCGTTTATGCGTGAGTTCATTGCATGGGCATAGGCCTAATCGTAAGTGCCCGATCCTAGAAACGGCCTAGGTCCCTCCCTTTTATAGTTGTAGGGGAGGACAAGGGTGATACATTCGCTAGCTACATGGCGTCGTGCGGACGGAGGCGGCATGTCCGAGCCCTGTAGCCTGTTACGGTGGCAGCATGGGCGACGGAGTGGTCTCGTCCTTGAAGTACTGGGGCGACGCGCCGGTTACATCCGATCCTATGCGTCGTGGGAGCTCCAGTGTTATCTCGAAGCGGGCGTGGTGGTCGGCGTGCTGGTCACTATGTGTTGACTGCGCGAGAAGCCAAGGCTTAGTTGGTGCCGAGGCCGAGCCATCGTGGGAGGCTCGGCAGACGTGAATCCCGGGGTTGCCGAGACCCTGAAGTGGATTGCCGAGGCTTGGAGGGAGTAGTTGGTCTCATACGCTAATTCCGAGGCTATGGTGACCCGGACTTGACTCCCCATGCCGCGTTGTCTCTGGGGCGGGGGTTAGGTGGCACAGTGTAGTGCAGGCGCTGATCGTGGGCACAGCACCAGAGCACAGTGCCCGGTAATCCCCACCACGCCCTGTCCAGGACGGTATGGCGTTGACGTGACTTCCCGTCTCGTCGGCCACTCCGCAGTGTCGAGCCGTCGTCCGGCTGATATTGCGGGAGTGGTTGGCGCATTAATGGGACGCGACGCGCTGTCGGGAAGATTGGTCGAGACAGAAGCGACGGGTTATTACCGAGCCGGCCTCAAGCGATACGGAGAATCACTGTCTTGTTTCGAAGCTTTACACGTGGGGCCTCGGGCGAGACAGAGAATTGGTTCCTCGTCGAGGCCTCCTGTGCAACACCTCACGCGAGGCGGAGATTTGGCAGGCCGTCGAGGCCTCCCATGCGAGGCCTCATGCAAGGCGGAGAGCCAATGGGCTCGGACAATGCCGGAGGTCAACCGATGTTTCACCTTTTGGCTTTGTCTTTGATAGGGCTTAAGTGATTCTTTCGGTAAATGTTCGGGGTACCCCATTTTATGGTACCCGACAGTAGCCCTCGAGCCTCAGGGAGAGAGTGAGCGCTCTTCTTGAGGTTTTAACGAGGCTTGACTTGCGATAGCTCTTGGTGGAATAGTGTTTCGTACTTCGAGGCCTCGGTGGGTGCGCGCGAGCGCACCCGCCGGGTGTAGCCCCCGAGGCCCTGGGGGAGTGAATTCATTCCTCTAGGGTCTTTTTCTCACATTGACCGAGGGATGTTATCGTATTTGTCGAGCCCACAACTGCGAGTTCGGGTCGCAGGGTCTCGGCAAAATCACAGGAAGAACCCCTGAGCCTCTGCATGGAGCGAGAAGGCGATCAGGAGTTCCCCTAACTTTTTGTGCAACCCTCACGCTTCGTTTTCACTTGGAAGGAGGGGTGGAATATGCTAGGCTACCCTCGGTGGGCGCGAGCGGTGACACTTCCGGTGAGCTGTTATCGGGTAAGTTCGAGTGGAGGCCCGTGCCCTGTTTCCTAGGGGTCGGCTAGCGGTCCAGAGACGCACTCCAAGAGTACCAGAGGGTTTCTCTAGTGGGTGCCAGGGCCGTTCGCTGGGCCTCGGTGGCTCGGTGCCTCCCTACGGTGGGATCCCATTCGGAGACCTCCCTGCCGGTCTCGAACACGACTTAGGATGTTCCAAGCGTTTCGCTTGCTTAGGCCTTGGCCCCGTACGGGCTCGCCCATAGTCATTCCTGACTCTGTTGCCCTAGGGCAGCTGTTGAAACCCTTAGGGGCCCAGCCTTCGAACCCCTGGACCATAACGGGCTCGATGCCCTTTATCACGTCTTTTTGAGTCTTCAAGTGCGGGCTTGGGTCGCTCGTCTTTGTCTTGGGTGCAGGAGAAGCCCCCGAGCCTCCGCACGGAGCGAGAGGGCGGTCAGGGGTCCCCCTGACTTTTTTATTCAACCCTCGCACATCCTTTTCGTTTGGACGGAGGGGTTGTTTGCCGAGCCCACTCATGTGTGAGCCTAGGTCGCTGGGTCTCGGCAAAGCTGCAGGAAGAGCCCCCGAGCCTCTGCACGGAGCGAGAGGGCAATCAAGAGTTCCCCTGGCTTTTTTATACGCCCCTCGCGCATGAGGGTTTGTTTGCCGAGCCCCCCTCGGGTGCGAGCCTAGGTCGCGGGGTCTCGGCATATCTGTAGGAAGAGCTCCCTAGCCTCTACACCGAGCGAGAGGGTCATTAGGAGTTCCCCTGGCTTTTTGAACGACCCTCGCGCGTCCTTTTCGCTCGGAAGGAGGGGTTGTTTTGCCGAGCCCCCTCGAATGCGAGCCTAGGTCATTGGGTCTCAGCAAGGTTCCAGGAAGAGCCCCTTAGCCTCTACATAGAGCAAGAGGGCCGTCAGGGGTTCCCCTGCCTTTTTGTACGACCCTCGCGCTTCCTTTTCGTTCAGAAGGAGGGGTGGAATATGCCAAGCTACCCTCGATGGGCGCGAGCGATGGCACTTCCGGTGAGCTGTTATCGGGTGAGTTCGAGTGGAGGCCCGTGCCCCGTTCGCTAGGGGTCGGCTAGCGGTCCAGAGACGTACTCCAAGAGTACCAGAGGATTTCTCTAGTGGGTGTCGGGGCTGTTCGCTGGGCCTCGGTGGCTCGGTGTCTCCCTACAGTGGGATCCCATTTGGAGACCTCCCTGCTGGTCTCGGACACGACTTAGAGCGTCCCAAGCATTTCGCTTGCTTGGGCCTCGGCCCCATGTGGGCTCGCCCACGGTCGTTCCTGACTCTATTGCCCTGGGGCGGCTGTCGAAACCCTTAGGGGCCCAGCCTTCGAATCCTTGGACCGTAATGGGCTCGGCGCCTAGTTCCTTCGTCTGAAAGGAATAAGGTGGGGGGATATCTCCCTCGTCGGCTCGACAATGGCTGGCGCGCCTTTTGAGGCGATTTTCTCGGGGAGGCAGAACGATGCCTACCGCTGTAGCGGTCAGACGCGACATGGTGTCAGTGGATGGGACGTAACTATTCCCACAATTAACGAGGAAAAGGTGGGCACATGGGCAGTAAAATTGGATCAAGATTAACTGCGCTGGATCTGAGGGAAACTTCCCCGATTTTGTCGCCCATCCATTTCGCCTTCATCCTGCATAAATACGCAACGAGCCTCGCCCCTCCCCTCCTTACCTTGCCTGCATTAGCTTTGCCGCCTTTGAGCCATCGCTAGAGCAGAGAGCCCTGGGAGGAAGAAGGGAGAGAGGCGAGGCGGAGAGAGAGAGGGAGAGAGAGACTCACCGCCGTAGTCAAACCCTCCATCGCCCTCATGGCTGGTGACATTGTTGTCATCGAGGCAGACCCTTGGGGTCCATCCAACATCACCGTGGAGATGCTTCAGTCGCTCGTTGACGGTAGACTTCTTTGTCTGGTTACCGACCCCAACAGGCCGGAGTGGATCGCTCCGTTGGGTGAGCCGGAGCCGAGGCCTCGCGACGGTTACGTCATGAGCTTCGTGCCTTTTCATGAGCACGGCCTTGACCTTCCGGTAGACCGGTTCATGCAGGCGCTCCCGCACTACTACGACGTGGAGCTCCACAACTTCAACCCTAATTCCACTGCGCAGGCGGCCATCTTCGTCGCTGTCTACGAGGGATATCTGGGGATTGCTCCCCATTGGGAGCTATGGCTCCACCTCTTCCGGGCTAGGTATACCACCAAGCCGACGGGTATGTCGGGCACAAGGAAGGCAGTGAGGGCCGGCGGCTGCACTCTCCAAGTGCGCCAGGACCGTCAGCACCTCTACATCCTGGCCCAGCTCGCGTCAACCAATCGCCGATGGTACACGAGCTGGTTCTATCTTCGCAACGACGATGGTGGACTTCCCCCCTACACCAGGCGGGTTGTGGGGAGCTGCCTAGAGAGGTGGAAGTATGGCGTCCCAAGGGAGGATCAGCCCAAGCTACAGCTACTCCTGGAGGGGCTGGAGAGGCTATGGGACCGTGGCCTTACTGCGGCTGTGGTCGTGGCCGCCTTCCATCGATGGAGGGTGCTGCCGCTGATGGCTCGGCGGTGGCGCCTGTTCGAGATGAGGCCGGATGAGCCGATCGAGGGCATCCGGATGTCTGCCTCCGCCCTTTCCGACGAGGAAATTCTTCGCCGAGTGAGGGAGACGGTGGAGGTGAAGCTGAGGGGTAGTGGCCTGACCCCCTTCGCGATGCGCCCGTCGTGGGGGTTCCTCTCGCTGGTAAGTCACGTGCCGCTGCAGCCCCCGAGGCCTCCCCGTTTCTCATTGTTTCTTGTTCTCTTATCCGTGTTCGCCGTTCCTGCAGGGGATGAGGGATGTGCGAGCCTCCCCGCCGCCTGTTCCCGAGGACGCAAGGCAGTGGGTGGCCAACCAGGCACACGCCGAGGCACAAAAAAGGTGGAAGGACGCCAAGGTGGCGAAGCGCACGAAGAAGATCCTTGCGCGCGAGGAACTGGAGAAGCGCCGTCAGCAGCAAAGGAAGGACGATCTCCTGTTGGAGGCGTCCCCTTCACCGTTGCTATCGACAGACACCTCGGACGGAGATGATGAGGGCGAGATGGGGCAGGGTCCCCTGGACCATCTCCCTGACATCGAGGAGACGGTGCCCGAGGCATCGGCAAGCATCCCGGCGCTCCCAGGGGGAGGAGGAGGAGCTGCCCCGGGGTCAGCAATCGCCCGCCTCGGGGCCGAGGCCGACACGCCCGAGGCACGGGCGCTGGGAAAGTGTGTCGTCAGCCCAGTGGGCTCGACGGCAGCGGTGGGGGCGATGCAACTGCCCCCGCAGAGGACCGAGGGGGCGCTAGGGTCCATCGAGGACCGGCCGATGCTGGTGGATACAGAGGCTGTGCCTCTGCCACCGCCACCGCCTTTGCAGACGAGGGTCGCCGTGCCAAAGCGGTTGCAGCCCCGCTCGAGGTAAGCGTATTTTTTGTGGAGCCACAGCGTTTTCCGTTCGTTCTTCGGTCTCATGCTGACCCTGTAAGTGTTTTGTGTTTAGCCGGAAGCAACCTACGGAGGTGCCTACCTTGGCGCCCCTTAAGGCGCTCAAGGTGAACCCCGGCTCTACCGCCCACTGGGTGGCAGAGGCGCAAGCCACCATACAACATGGCGCGGCGTCAGCGAGGGCCGATCCAAAGGAGCTGGCCACCCAAGGAGGGGCTACCGAGGTGACCCTGACGCAGACAGGGGAGGGAGCACCTCCGCCCCACGAGGGCGAGGCTCATGAGTCGAATGGGGCCAAGGTGCCCTCAGTTGCCGAGGCCACCGAGATCGAGGCCCCTAGGGTCTCCAAGGCCGAGGCGACGGAGGCCGGGGCGTCCAGGGCTGCCGAGGCCGCCACGACGGGGTCGGAGCCCCCAGGACCACCGAGGCCACGATGGCGGAGGCCGGAGCCCCTAGGACCACCGAGGCCGACGTGATTGTGGAGAGGCTGTCGACCCAAGAAGTGGAGATGAAGGCGGCGGAGGCCTCGGTGGCACCCTTGGTGCAAGGCCCGCCGTCATTGCAGGAGAGCGCCCGGGAGGCGGAGGTCCATCCGATCTCCTCCGACGATACTTCCTGGGCGCAGGAGGTGGTCGACGCTGAGGTGGTCGGTGCCGTGGAATAGCCGGTTCTGACCTCGAGCGAGGGAAGCTTGGCCCTTGCGCGGGTACGGCCCGAGCCCCATGGGTGGGATCACCCGCGTGTCCTATGGCAGAGCTAGGACGACCCTGAGGGGGAGCCTCTGTTCACCCTCGAGGACACAGCCGAGGGTGGGCGCTGGGACACCTTCGAGCAATACCGCCAGCTGGCGGAGTGGTCACTGCGGACGGCGCTGTCCGTGGTGGCTGACGATCTGCCCAGAGTCACCCAGGTTCGCTCTTTCTTTTCTCATGCGGTGTCATCTTTTTCCGAGTTTTCTTATAGTGAGTGACCCCTGTTCTGTTCACCCAGGAGCTTGAGACCCGGTCCCTTGGGAAGTCAGTTTTTCTCTGGCAGGAGAGGGATGTCTGGGACCAGCTTCAGCGGTAGAAGGGCCTGCTTGCCAGTGCCAACGAGCTCCTGTCGGTGCGGAGCATAGAGGTGGAGGACCTCCGCCTTCATTGTGCCGATGCGAAGGTCGAGGCAGCCATGGCCCAGGAGTAGGTCGCCCCTCTAGCGGCGTGAGTCAAGGAGTTGGAGGAGGAGCTGACCCGCGTGGCCAGTGATCGGGATGCCTTCAGGTCTCGGGTAGAAGAAGCCACGACCTCGGGCAAGGTCATTGCTAGGCAGCTAGGGGTGGAGCAGAGTGTGCACCAGCTGACGAAAGGCGCCTTGGATGAGGCCCTTAAGGTGGCTAAGGCCTCTCGGACCGAGGCTGTGGTGTGGAGGGGAAAGGCCGAGGGTGAGTCCTATTCCCCTCGTTTTATTCGCTTTTCTTGTGTTCGCCCCCTAACTCCCTGGTGTGATGTAGAGCTGGGGACCGAGGCTTCCAGGGCGGCCCAGGCTACTCGGGTCGAGGCCCAGCGCCTAAAGGAGAAGGCTGAGGCTTCCCGGGTCCAGGCCCAGCGCTGGAAGGAGAAAGCCGAGGCCTCTCGGGTCGAGGTCCGATGCTGGGAGCAGAAGGCCAAGGGTGACTCCCGTAGGCTTCCGTCCCTATTTGGCTTGTTTTCCTTTGTGCTCAACCCCATTTCATTTCCTATGGCGCAGAGTTAGAGGCGGAGGTCACCCGAGCATCCGAGGCTTCCGTCGCGGTGTAGGCGGTGCTCGAGACCGAGATCGGGGAGCACGACACGTTGAAAGGTGCCGCCCGTATCACCTGTGAGGCCCTAGAGGTCGAGGGGGTTCAGTCAGTCAGCTCCCTTGGGAGCCGTCTAATTGCGTTGAGCGGCCAAGTGCGCGAGCGGCTTCGAGGAGTGCTGCACACGGGCGTCAAGCGCGCGCTGCCCGTCATCGCCTCGCACTACATCAGCGTTGACCTCCAGGCCATCAGCGATGGCTATGTCCTACCCGATGATGACGAGGAGGCCGATGAGGTGGTCGCGAAGCTGATAGAGGCGGCGGAGGGCCCTGGTACGGTGCTGGCTAAGCTGTTCGAAGAGGAGGTGGTCCCTCCCCCGTCATCTGCTGATGCTGGAGGCCCTAAGCCTTGACCTAGGCCCAAGAGGCCATGTAAATAGAATGGGGATTAACTTTGTTTCGTAACGCTTGTGGCCGTCGAGGCCTTTTTTAAAGTACTCGTGCTTCTTAATCATTTTTCTTGTATTTCCGAGCCTCTGCCCTCTGTTGTCTCTGATCAGATGTCTTTTGCAAAAAAAGCCCCCATTGGAACCTAAGCCGCCCCTTAGGCGAAAGGTGGTGAGGGAGTGTCGTAGCCCGGAGGCGTAGGCCGTCTCACAACTCTACCGGCCTTCTGGCCCTGAGACAGACTTTCGGTCCTTAGGTTTTTTCACAACCGATTCGTCAGAGCGTGCTAGAGAGTTTTGGCATAGGAATTTTTTCGAAAAACGACTAAAAAATGGTGCGTGGGACTTAGGGGTGAATCCCCCATCTAGCCCCCGAGGGAGGCTCAGTTCTGCAAAAGCAGAGCCGTGTCTCCCTTGTGACGTTATCGTAATGCCGAGGCCTTTGATGGGCTCGTGGGGTTTCTCGAAGAATTAGAACAACTGAAGAACGCTTCTTAATTGTATTTCGAGAAACAATGTATACAATGCTTGGAAATTTAAGGGTAAAAGCGACGTAGCTGTTCTATGTTCCAAGCGTTGTTGAGAATTTCGCCCTTCTCGTTGGCTAGCTTGTAGGTCCCGAGCTTCAGCACTTGGGCGACAATGTATGGTCCTTCCCACGGTGGGGTCAGCTTGTGGCGGCCCTTGTTGCTCTGCCTTAGCCTCAACACTAGGTCGCCTACCTTCAGGTCTCGGCTTCGAATGCGCCGGGCCTGATAGCACCATAGGGCTTGCTGGTACTTGGCCGAATGTAGTAGCGCCACATCTCGGGCTTCCTCCAGTTGGTCGAGGGTGTCTTCGCGGGTGGTGCGGTTGCTTTGCTCGTTGTAGGCCTGTAGCCGTGGGGAACCATATTCCAAGTCAGTGGGGAGGACAGCCTCGGCACCATAGACCAGGAAGAAAGGTGTGAACCCTGTGGCTCGGCTTGGAGTGTTCCTCAGGCTCTAGATGACCGATGGGAGTTCGGCAAGCCATTTCTTGCCGAACTTCTTCAACCAGTTGTAAATTCTTGGCTTGAGGCCTTGTAGGATCATGCCGTTAGCATGTTCTACTTGGCCGTTTGTCCTTGGGTGTCCTACGGCCGACCAGGCCACACGGATGTGGTGGTTGTCGCAGAATGTCAGGAATTTTTGGCTGGTGAACTGTGTCCCATTGTCGGTGATGATGGTGTTCGGAACCCCAAACCTGTGGATGATGTCCATGAAGAATAGCATCGCTTGCTCGGATTTAATTTGATTGATCGGGCGAGCCTCGATCCATTTGGAGAACTTATCGATTGCTACCAGCAGATGGGTGTAGCCCCCGGGGGCCTTCTGTAGAGGCCCGACCATGTCGAGCCCCCACACGGCAAACGGCCATGTAATGGGGATGGTTTGGAGGGCCTAGGCCAGGAGGTGCGTCTGCCGTGCGTAGTACTAGCATCCTTCGCAGGAGCGTACTAACTTGGTGGCGTCAGCAACCGCCATTGGCCAGTAGAACCCTTGGCGGAAGGCATTTCCGACGAGCATCCGAGGCGCCGCATGGTGCCCATAGGCCCCCCATGCAAGTCCCAAAGTAGGGCCTAGCCTGCCTCAGTGGTGATGCATCGTTGGAGGACGCCAGATGGACTTCGTTGGTATAACTCGCCATTGCAGAGGACGTAAGTTTTGGCTTGTCACGCAAGCCATCGGGCTTTGGTCCTGTCAGTAGGAAGCTCTCCCCGAGCGAGCCAATCAAGGAACAGGACTCGCCAGTCCATGTCCTGGTCGGTCTGGGGGGCTCCGTGTCGACTTCCATGACCTCGGGCTCGGCTAAAGGAGTCTCGGCGGCAAAGGGGGCGTCGAGCCCTGCGATGGGTTCGGCCGGCGGGCCCTCTTCCGCTGCCATGGCGCAGTCGATGGAAGGCTTGTGGAGGTCTCTGGCAAAGACGTTTGGGGGGACCGGAGCCCATGACGACGCCATCTTTGCTAGTTCGTTCGCGGCCTCATTGTATTTCCGCGCGATGTGGTTGAGTTCGAGGCCGTCGAACTTGTCTTCTAGGCGACGTACCAACTTGCAGTACGCCTCCATTTTGGGGTCGAGGCAGTTTGACTCCTTCATGACTTGATCGACGATGAGCTACGAGTCACCCCAGATGTCGAGACGCCGTACTCCGAGTTCGATGGCGATCTACAAGCCATTGACGAGGGCTTCGTACTTGGCTACGTTGTTGGAGGTGGCGAAGTGGAGCCGAACCATGTAGCGCATGTGTACCCCAAGGGGCAAGATGAAGAGCAGACCCACGCTAGCCCCGGTCTTCATCAGGGACCCGTCGAAGTACACGGTCCAGCACTCCGTCTGGATTTGAGCAGGTGGCAGTTGGGTGTCGGTCCACTCAGCCACAAAATCGGCCAAGACCTGAGACTTTATTGCTTTCTGAGGCGCAAAGGTCAGGGCTTCCCCCATGAGTTCGACAGCCCACTTGGCTATCCTACCCAAGGCCTCCCGGTTGTGGATTATCTCTCCCAAGGGGAAAGACGACACCACGGTTACTAGGTGGGACTCAAAGTAGTGATGCAGCTTGCGTCGAGCCAAGACTACGGTGTAGATCAACTTCTGGATGTGGGGGTAGCGTGTTTTGGTCTCGGAGAGCACTTTGCTGATGAAGTAGACAGGTCGTTGGATGGGTAGAGCATGCCCCTCTTCCTGCCTCTCTACTACCATGGCCACGCTGACCACTTGGGTCATTGCGGCGATGTAGAGTAAGAGGGCCTCATCCCTGGCCAGCGGTACCAGGACGGGAGGATTGGTTAGCAGTGCTTTGAGCTTGGCGAGGGCTTCTTTGGCCTCAGGGGTCCAAGAAAAGCGTTTGGATTTCCTCAAGAGGCGGTACAGAGGCAAGCCTTTTTCGCCAAGGCGTGAGATGAAGTGGCTCAGGGCCGCAAGGCATCCCATGACCCTCTGCACTCCCTTAAGGTCTCAGATTGGTCCCATGCTGGTCACGGCCAAGACCTTCTCCGAGTTGGCCTCGATGCCGCATTCCGAGACTATGAATCCCAAGAGCATGCCTCGAGGGACCCCAAACACACACTTCTCGAGGTTGAGCTTGATGCCCTTCTCTCTGAGGCATTTGAAGGCTATCTCCAGGTCATCGATGAGATCCCTGGCCCTTATGGTCTTGACCACGATGTCATCCACATAGGCCTCGACGGTTCGCCCGATGTGCTCGCCAAAGACCTAGGTCATGCACCGCTGGTATGTGGCCCCTGTGTTTTTGAGGTCGAAAGGCATAGTCACATAGCAGTACATGCCGAATGGTGTGATAAAAGAAGTCGCGAGCTGGTCAGACTCTTTTATCTTGATTTGATGGTAATCGGAATACTCATCAAGGAAAGACAGGGTCTCGCATCCCGCAGTGGAGTCAACGATTTGATCGATTCAAGGTAATGGGAAGGGGACTTTCGAACAGTCTTTATTCAAACCGGTGTAGTCTACACACATCCTCCACTTCCCATTTTTCTTCTTGACTAACACGGAGTTAGCCAACCACTCTAGATGGGATACTTCCTTGATGAATCTGGCCGCCAAGAGCTTCTGCACCTCCTCGCCGATGGTCCTACGTTTTTCCTCATCGAATCGGCGTAGGCGCTGCTTCAGCAGTCTAGAGCCGGCCTAGATGTCCAAGGCGTGCTTAGCGACATCCCTTGGTATGCCCGGCATGTCCGAGGGACTCCATGCGAACATATCGGCATTCGCGTGGAGAAAGTCGACGAGCATGGCTTCCTATTTGATGTCGAGAGTGGCGCTGATCCTCAGCGCCCGGTCATCGGGGTAGGCGGGGTCGACTGGGATGAGTTTGACAGCCTCTACGGGCTCAAAAGTCCCAGGTCGACGCTTGGGCTCGGGCAGCTGGCTGCCGAGTCGATCGAGGTCGACGATGAGGGCCTCGGCCTCCACGAGAGCCTCGGCGTACTCGATGCACTCGATGTCGCAGTCGTATGCATGTTCGTACGTGGACTCAATCGTGATGATGCCGTTGGGACCCGACATCTTGAGCTTGAGGTGGGTGTAGTTGGGGACCACCATGAACTTGGCGTAGCATGGCCGCCCTAGGATGGCATGGTAGGTTCCCTTGAACCCAACCACCTCGAAGGTAAGAACCTCCTTGCGGTAGTTGGAGGGGGTGCCGAAGTAAACGGGAAGGTCGATGCGCCCGAGGGGTCGCGTGCGTTTCCCCGACATGATGCCATGGAAAGGCGCGGCATCACCCCGAAGCCATGACCGGTCGATCTCCAGGAGCTCCAGGGTGTTGGCGTAGAGGATATTGAGGCCGCTGCCTCCGTCCATCAACACCTTGGTGAGTCGGGTGTTGCCGATGATCGGGTCGACAACGAGTGGGTACTACCTAGGATTTGGGACATGGTCGGGGTGGTCATCTCGATCAAAGGTGATCACCTCCTGAGACCAGTCGAGGTATCGGGGAGTGGCCACCTTAACCGAGAAGACCTCGCGGCATTCCCTCTTTCGCTAGCGCGTCGTAAGGCACGCCGAGGGTCTGCCAAAGATCATGAAGGCGTTGTGCACCTCGGGGAACCCTTCGTCCTTGTTGTCGTCCCGGTCGCCGGCGCCCCTCTTCTTGGCATCGTCATTGGGGAGCCCGAGCTTGGCGTAATAACACCGAAGCATGGTGCAATCTTTGAGGGCGTGCCTCACTGGGCCCTGGTGATAAGGGTAGGGCTTCTTTAGCATGTCGTCAAAGAGCCTGGGGCCCTTGGGGCCTCGGGGATTCTTGCGCTCTGCGACCGCGACTAGATCAGCCTCGAGGATCTCCTGCTTCCCCTAGCGACCCTTTTTCTTTTTCCTAGGGAGGCGAGGAGCCGAGGCCTCGGTGGCCTCGTCCCTCCGCTTCCCCTTGGCGTCGTTGTCAGGGAAGATGGCTCCAACTGCCTCTTCGCCTGAGGCAAAGTTGGTGGCGATGTCGAGGAGCGCGGCAGCCGAGCGCGGCATGTTCCGGCCTAACTCTCGGACCAAGTCTCGGTAGGTCGTGCCAGAGAGGAAAGCCTGGACGATTTCTGAGTCGCTGACGCTGGACAACTCGATGCACTATTTGGAGAAGCGTCAGATGAAGTCTCGGAGAGACTCGTCCGGTTTCTGGCGATAGCTCTTAAGGTCCTAGGAGTTTCCAGGGCGCACGTATGTGCCCTGGAAATTCCCGACGAAGATCCTAACCAAGTCGCGCCAGTCGTGGATCTGTGAGGGAGGAAGGTGTTCGAGCCAGGCTCGTGCCAAGTCTGACAAGAGCAAGGGGAGGTTGCGGATGATGAGCAGGTCATTGTCCGTGCCACCTAGCTGACAAGCCAGGTGGTAATCGGCCAGCCAAAGCTCGGGGTTGGTTTCGTCGCTGTATTTCGTGAGGTTGGCCGGTTGGCAAAACTGGGCTAGAAACTGAGCGCCGAGGATGGCCCTGCTAAAAACTCAGGGGCCAGGCGGTTCAGGAGAGGGGCTACGGTCCTCCCCACTGTCGTAGCAGCCACCTCGGTGTGGATGGTAGCCGTGGGCGGGCCCCTCATTGTCATGGCGTCGTCGCCTACTGACCACCTCGTGGTCATCCCGTGCCTCGCGTCGGTTATCGAGGCGGTCATGCAAAAAGGGGACCCTGTTGATTGTCGACGCTCGAGCGGGGTTGGGACAAACCGAGGCCTCCCTATCCTGCCGATGCGGTGCCGAGGGGAGGTCTGAGGTGGCTCCGCACCGTCGAGAGGCGGAACTCTTGGCCTGCTGCACCGCGGTGGTCTCGAGGAGATCCCGAAGCTCGCCGCGGACCCATCGCCTCTCCGTGGTAGAGGGCTCGGGCATCGTGCGGACTAGCATCACCACAGCCACGACATTTTGGCTAGCGTGATTGAAGATTGGGGGATGCTCGCCCCCTTTGTCGTCGTTGATGCGGTGGTGGACGTCGTGAGCCCGCTACCGGGCTCCTCCGCCATCACCGTGACCCTACTGCTCCTGCTCGAGAGTGTCTCAGAGCTGTTGCAGAAGGAGTCGATCTTGCTCGACCTTGGCCTGAAGCTCACAGAGCTGCTCCAGGTCCGAGCGTCGAAGTTGTCCAAGGGCAAGGTTCTCGTTTTGTGCTGCTGGTGGGACAATGCGTGAGGGCGTGGTATCGCCCGTTCCCTGGCGAAGCGGAGTACGGTTGCCTGCCCCCTCATCCTCATCGCCCATGCTTGGCATCCCGAGTCCGACGTGGAAGCACTCGCGAGTGGGATCGTAAGTACCTTCATCATCAGAGTCGGAGTAGCCAAAGCAATAGTCACTCGTGGCCAGAAAGCGACGCATGGCTTTAGGGTTGCGAAGCCCAGAGAAATCCGCTTCGGCCCACGCCTCGTCCTCCTCCGAGGAGTCGGTGTGGGAGTGAGTCAAAGTCGCGGTACCGAAGTTGAGGGCGAAACATTGGTGGTGTCCCGAGGGCTCCGCGTGAGTAGAAGCATAGGCATAAGCATAGGAGGCGGCGACATTTCTCAACCCGAAGGGGTACAGAGATGGTGCCATCGCCTGGTTCTGCTTCACCAGAGCTGGCTCCTCAGGAGGTGGAGGGGCAGAGCTTGATGATGGGGCGTTGTCGCATGCCACCGGCGTCTTTCCCTTATCCAGGTTCAGGCTAGACAGGTCCCCAACCAAGGACCTTGTGCCAACAGCTGGGCATGGGATACCGGTGGAGAGCGGCATGTCGCCCTGAGTTCGCGTGGTGTCGGGGTGACCCCGCTCGCGTCGTGCCTGGCGAGCGCGGCGAGAGCGGCCGCCCGGGCGCCGCCTGCGCCTGGGCTGTGGGTGCGTGACGTCGTCATCGGTCGGCGGGGCTCGGGGTGTGAGAAGTACCATATCATACTCACATCCTAGAGACATGAACTCTAGGCTCCCAAACTAGATCACCGTGCCGAGACGTAGCGGTCATACGGGGTTTGCCATCGAAACTTGTTGGGACGACGAAGCTGACACGTAGAGGCCCCTACCTGGCACGCCAACTGTCGGTGTTTTGGACCGGTGGGCCCTCAACCAACTAGTAAATTTGTACTACGTGTTCCCAATCCCAGATGGTGATGCAAAGAGACACAAGGTTTATACTGGTTTGGGTAATGAGCACCCTACGTCCAGCTTGAGAGATCGATCTTATATTCCTTGCACCGAAGTGCTCATAGTAGGGGGTTACAAGCAGGGCGAGAGAGGGAGCTAGTCCCAGGTCTCTACGTGGAGCGACGTGGATTGCTTGAGATGTTGATCTCAGGTAGTAGGGAAGCTCGAGCGTTTGTCTACGTGTTTATGCGTGAGTTCGTTGCGTGGGCATAGGCCTAATCGTAAGTGTCCGATCCTAGAAACGGCCCAGGTCCCTCCCTTTTATAGTTGAAGGGGGACAAGAGTGATACATTCGCTAGCTACATGGTGTCGTGCGGACAGAGGCGGCATGTCCAAGCCCTGTAGCCTGTTACAGTGGTGGCATGGGCGACGGAGTGGTCTCGTCCTTGAAGTACTGGGGCGACGCGCCGGTCACATCCGATCCTGTGCGTCATGGGAGCTCCAGTGTTATCTTGAAGCGAGCGTGGCGGTCGGCATGCTGGTCACTGTGTGTTGACTGTGCGAGAAGCTGAGGCTTAGTTGGTGCCGAGGCCGAGCCATCGTGGGAGGCTCGGTAGATGTGAATCCCGGGGTTGCCGAGACCCTGAAGTGGATTGCCGAGGCTTAGAGGGAGTAGTTGGTCTCATACACTGATTCCGAGGCTATGGTGACCCGGACTTGAATCCCCATGCCGCGTTGTCTCTGGGGCGGGGGTTAGGTGGCATAGTGTAGTGCAGGCACTGATTGTGGGCACAGCACCAGAGCACAGTGGCCGGTAATCCCCACCACGCCCTATCCAGGATGCTATGGCGTTGACGTGACTTCCCATCTCATCGGCCGCTTCGTAGTGTCGAGCCGTCGTCCGGCTGATATTGCGGGAGTGGTTGGCGCATTAATGGGACACGACGCGCTGTCGAAAAGATTGGTCGAGCCAGAAGCGACGGGTTATTACCGAGCCGGCCTCGAGCGATACGGAGAATCACTGTCTCATTTCGAAGCTTTACACGTGGGGCCTCGGGCGAGACGGAGAATTGGTTCCTCGTCGAGGCCTCCTGTGCGACACCTCGCGCGAGGCGGAGATTTGGCAGGCCGTCGAGGCCTCCCGTGCGAGGCCTCATGCGAGGCGGAGAGCCGGTGGGCTCGGACAATGCCGGAGGTCAACCGATGTTTCACCTTTTGACTTTGTTTTTGATAGGGCTTAAGTGATTCTTTTGGTAAACGTTCGGGGTACCCCGTTTAATGGTACCCGACACTTGGGATCGAACCCTCTCGAAGGCGATTTATGCTGGTCGGAGGGGAAAAATTCCCTCGTCTGCTCTGCATTTTCCAAGTTACGAACCGGCCCACTCATAGGGTTATGGGCCCCTGTGTGGGCAGGGTATGAGATTCGGAGGTTTTTTCGACCTACGTGAGTGGTCTTCTTGTTAAAACACAAAGCTCCGGGGCTGTCTAGCCATCTGAGGATCGAGTTTTTTTTAAGCACGCGCAGACTGAACAAAAGATAGGTACGCAGAGCAGATGGTCTCTCTGCTTCGTTTTTGCTCGTGACGTAACTAATTGAGTAATCGTGGGGAGGGATGAAAATGGATCGGATACGGACGGATATCACCGATATTACATTTGTTTTTATATTTCTGTCCGGATTCGGATTCGAATACGGATAGTGTCAACTATGCCGGATAGGATACGATTGGATATCGACATCATAAATATGCGATTTGAGTATTTGGATACGGATACGATATCGGATGTTGGATATCCGGACTCGGATACGGATAGATCTCAACCCCTCTAAACGGATTCGGTTTCGAATACGGTCGGAAAATATCTGTACCGTTTTCATCCCTCTGGTGGATGCATGAAACCATGCATGTGAGATTTTTTTTATTTTTAACACTTTTTGTAAATTATTTCTAAATCTAACACGGTTTGTTTTTTATTTCCAAATCTAACACTTTTGGCCGCGCCTGGCGCGGCGAAACGCCTGTGCCGAGTCATACATGATGGCACGGCGGGAAGATGACGTGACGAAGACGGGAGGCGCTGACCGATGACGTGGCAGAGTCTGTCGCGTCACCGATCTTGGCGCGACACTAACGCGCTCTGATCGGTGGCGCGACAGAACCGTGGCATAGAAGGTGGAGCAGTTGAAAGCGGCAGAGGCATCGATGGCTTGACAAAGAGAGAGCAGCAGAGACATGGGACAGAAGGTGGAGCAGTTGAAAGCGACGTATGTGAGCATGTGAGAGAACAGTGGACCCAGAAACGAACTGGGTGTTTGGCTGGCTGGTCAGTCAGCCCACTCATGAAACAACTGTTCACGAGAACCGTGTTTTCGGGCAGAACAATATTTTTCTCTCACAGCAATCTGTCGGAATAGTATTTTGGTTTATTTTTCGGTCCTACCGAACAGGCTAGAAGAACTAGCGTGTAATGCATGTATTGTACAGTGCTGTAGCCTCGGTACCTACGTGGTGATTAGCTTTTTCTTGGAAGCACCAACTTTTCTCCACCGCGTTCGGCCTGCTCTCAGCAGTTTAGGACGCCATAATATGTTCGGGCCAATCATTTCTAGTAGATCCTTTTGATAAAAAAGAAATCTTAACTAGTACTTGCCCCTGTTAATTTCGAATCTAGACACATAAACCTTGAAGATATCCGAAGTTTGTGGTTTCTATAAGAAAAGGCATGAGATCACATATTACCGGCAGTAAATTTTAAGTTATGTTCAGTGGCATAGCTCCAAAACATACGACCTAATCGGCACTAGCAGAGGTTGGGCACGAAATAAGGAGGAGACAACGTGATATGAAATGTAATGAGAGGGGGCATATTATTATTTTATTATGACTTAAAGTGGTGAAATTAAAACATTCATTACCAATTTCTCTAGCTTAGGGGGCCATGCATGGCCCCAGCGGCGAATTCAGGAAATATTTTAGGGGGGACTGAACAACAATGCTGCTCGATCTTAAGTCTCAGCCCTCTACACTATAGAATTTTGTCTAAAAATTTATAGGGGCTCTATAGTAATTTGCACTGCTTCGGTTTGGGTAGGGGCGGCTTGAGCCCCCCCCCCCCCACACACACACACACACACACTGCTGGATCCACCCCTGCATGGCCCACTATGACCTAACTAAGCTCCGTCGGTGCTAATCGGCACAATGTGCTCGCTCGGGCTAGCTACAATAATTAAGCGTTGGGTCCGTTATTGGTTATGTTTATGAGCATATATTATAGGCCGAATTATTTATTCAGTTGTTCTCTAAAAAAACATTTTTTCAGTTATGTAATTTGTTCAAGTGTATGCATGCTCCCATCACTGCTGAGAATAATAGCCTGGAGCGAACGTGACCAGTGAACTAGCTTACAAGATGCGCATGTGACGGCCTGCCTGACGGGCATGGATGGATGCTGTGGTGGGTGCCGTACTACACATTTTATTTTACAAAAAAAAAGGGTCTGATGCGCACAAGTGGAGCTAAGGTAGAGTTTAGTTTCCAAAATTTTACAAAAATTTTTAAGATTCCCCGTCACATCGAATCTTTAGACGCATACATGAAGCATTAAATATAAATAAAAAATAAAACTAATTACACAGTTTAGACGAAATTCACGAGACGAATTTTTTAAGCCTAATTAAATTATGATTGGACACTAATTACCAAATAACAATGAAAATGCTAGAGTATTATTTTTCCAAAAAAAATTCACCAATTAAACAAGGCCCTAGAGAAGCCAACGCTGCGGCGACGGAGACCTCTCTAACAAACTGTGCACGCAAAAAGGCAGCAAAATTATGTGCTGAGAGAGGGTGGATTAGAAGGCAAGTCACCATCAATCGTCAACCCAAATTCAACCTGGTCCCGGCCCACCCATGACTATATGAGCTCAATCGTGAGGGTTTCGTGATTTCGTCTTCATAATTGGCTTGCCGAAAAATCTGTTTGCTACTGTCAGTGCCCACATTTTTAGCTTCATCCATTTGATATGTGCGATCAAATCTTAGCCGTGCATATTGGCCATGTTTGCTTGTCTTCTAATTCGTATTTTCAGCTTGTTTTTTAACCTGGAATAATGTTTTTCTCTCACGACAAATCAGCAGGAACAGTGTTTCGGTTTTTTTTTTTTAGCGAAGCGAACATGACCAAATGGTTGTTGAACTGTTTGTAACCGGTCCAATTCTCTTTGCTTATTAATACGATGATGCACAGTTCTTCTAAGTATTGAAAAAAGGCCATGTTTTTTTGGGGTGACTCCATGTGCATATGACTTGGAAAATTATGTTGACATCGACCAAGCATTGAGCTTATTGGATAAAGCATACAATTAAACTGCACTATTCTGAGTGCCGGTGTGAACCAGTGAATGGAGAACAGGTCTTGTCGATGACTTCAGACTTTGAAAGAGCCTTTTTTCTGATTTGCCTTTTAATTCTTCTAGATTGATGTAGCAAGATATAAATACTTCTATGACTAATTGTAGCATAGTGCTAAGTCAAATTATCTTAATTTTGACCAAATTTATATAAAAAATCAATATTTATCATACTAAACAAGTATCATTATATTTTTTATGGAATATGTTTTCATAATATATTTATTTAAACTCATAAATATTGATATTGCTTTATTTAACTTAGTTAAAGAAAAGATAGTTTGACTTAGACCAAACTTAGAATTGGATGGAGGTATTAGAAAATTTGAACAATAATTGTTGGTCACAAACACTGTTTTCTTTTAGCAAATGGCGGCCGAATATTCATACGGAGAAAAGACGATGTTCTATATAATACATAATGCTGTCCCCGTCAATGGTTTTCAGTATCTACGACTAAACAACGTAGGAGACATTGTACGTAAGAGGATTTTTAGCTTAATTCTACACCACCCAATTAAGCACAAATAGCATATGTTCTTCCACAACCAAGACGACAAGGTGACAGCCAAAGTTATGCCCAAAAAGAGCAATGATGTAAAGTTGGCGGAGAAAAGTTGGTGGTTCCAAGAAAAAGCTAATCACCACGTAGGTACCGAGGCTACAAGCAGGTTTGAGGCTACATCACTGTGCAATGCAGGCATTACACGCTAGTTCTTTGTTTCTGGGTCCACTATTCTCTCACATGCTCACATACGTCGCTTTCAACTGCTCCACCTTGTGTCCCATGTCTCTGCTCTCTCTGCCAAGCCATCGACGTCTCTGCCGCTTTCAACTGCTCCACCTTCTGTGCCCATGGCTCTGCCGCGCCACTGATCAAGGCGCGTCAGTGTCGCGCCAAGATCACTGACACGTCCTGATCGGTGGCGCGGCAGACCCTGCTACGTCATCAGTCAGCGTTCCCGGTCTTCGTCACGTCATCCTTCCGCCGCGCCACCATGCATAGCATGACGTGGCATATACGTTTCGCCGCGCCATGGCAACAGGCGCGGCTAAAAGTGTTAGATTTGAAAATAAAAAACAAACGGTGTTAGATTTAGAAATAGTTTAAAAAAAAGTGTTAAAAATAAAAATAAATTCGCATGTGACACTAGCTTTTGAAGTTACTACGAAAGTTCTAGCCTACTTCAACGTTCTAATAGCCAATGGGTCGGTCATCGCCTCATCGGTGTCCCTATCCTCCTCACCGTCACCGGCACGGCTAGCTCCACCAGCCACCGCTACTTAAAACGCCAGCCACACCGACGGGAGCATCCACAATTCGTCCGCCCGAGACGCACGCAAACATGGCGCCACAGCCCAGCAAGCACGGCCGTTGCACTCGCCAGCTGGTCTTGTTCCTCCTCACCCTCCTCCTGTCGTCGTCAACCGCGGCCCTCGCCGCCGTTGTCCCCACTTCCTACTCCTCCCACTGCTCCTCCCCGTCCCCTGCAGCCCCCGAGACGCACGCAAACAGTGAAATCCGGCAGCAGCAGCAGGTTTCCACGTCGATCTGGCGGATGGACCCGCAGCGCATCGTCACAGTGGCCTCCACGACGCTCTCCTGTGTCTTCACCGTCTTTTGGAGCCTCCGAGCCGGTAGGAGGAACCGCGAGGAACCTCGTGCCATGTCAATGGCCATGCACGTCGTTATTATTTTCCTGGGGTGCGTCGCGTTGGAGTTCATCCTGTCGCACTGGGTGTTTTTCCTTGTCACGTTCGTTCACATGTTTAAGGCATGGATGCACATGCTCATATTGAGGCGAGTCTGATCCATATGATACGCACATGTTTAGCTAGTGGCCTGAGGCATGCATGCACATGTTCATATTGAGGCGACGAGGCTGATCCTTCGGTTGGTCGTCGTCTGATCCATATGATACGCGCTGTGTGGAGACTTAGGAATCGGGCAAACCGCCATAGCCCACGTCGTTTGCTTAACACTCCTATTTGAAATCTATTGGTCGTATACTTTATGGAATTATCAAACCAGAAAAGCTGCAACGTTTATTTTCAGTTTTTCATTCACGCAGCACAAAACATCGTCTCGCGCGATCTGTGTGCTCTGTATTTGTCAACCAGATATCGCGTCTCTGTATGTCCTCACTTTTTTTAATTGCTGCGATCGGCAGCTTGCCACAACATTTTAACACCTCGATCGATACTGCTCGCAAACAGGAACAATCGATTCGCTAGCAACGGTATATGCTCAAGCTGAATCACCCTATGCAGTTATGCTGGTAGCCTGGTACCCAATGCAAATAAAAAGAAATAAGGGCATGCTTGATTTTCACCGAAATGTACCATGCACTAGCCAAACTTTGGTCATCAAAATTGGTGACCATGGTTTTTGGCCACCAAAATGAACTAGCATGGACAAATGAGAGGGCCGCCAAGCCAAAATTTAGCACCCAAACGAGGTCAATTCTGGTCAAAGGAGCCAAAGTTTGGCTTGGCATCCTTCGGAATATTTAGAGGGTATTTGGGACTGCTCCACAAACTACACCGTTGAGTAGCTTCAAAAAAAAACTAGAGTTTGTGGAGCACCTCTTTAGGTGATTTTCACAATTGCACCATTTTTCCTCGAACAGAGTGCGTGGAGCTGAAACCATTTGGCTAACAAACGTGGAGCGGAGCAGTCCCAAACACCGCCTTAAGCAACCAAACAAGTACCTCATATATGTGCCGTGCTGGTAACCGGTAAATGAACCCATACGGATAAAACACCGTGACTTCGAGTGTCTATGTTAGTTATAACGTTCCCGATATGCGATAAATGTTTTTCTAGTGTCTTAGTTGGATACATGCTATATATTATAATCGAAAGTTTGTCATCCAAGTGCCATATTTGGGGCATGGTTTTCAATAGGGGTGGGCAAGACTTCAGCAAAATAGATTAACCAAATCCAAACAAAAATCGAGTTTAAACGAAAAAGTTGATTACCGAAATTTTCGTGAACTATTCAGTGAAAACTTTTTTGCGCTATTCAGTCGGTGATTTATCCGATTCTGAGCGGGTATTAACCGAATTTCTTTGTGACCATTATATTAAACACTAAAACAGTGTCCGGTGCATATTTAAATGTATTTCTATGATACTTTCTTTGTTAGAAACATTCTTTGTTGCTTTTTCTTTTGTTTTATTGTGTGATGCATTTTTTGTTTGGTGGTTTCCAATACAATTATGTTGTTGCATTGTCTCCAAATCAAACTGATTTAATAAAAAACGAGGTTGGTCTGCTATTGGTTTTTTGGCAACAAATTTAGTTAACATTTTGTCAAAATCGAAATTATTGATAACTGATTTCACCGAATGGCAAGCCTAGTTCACAGTAGCACAGATTTAGAATACAAATCATCAATGCTTCGTTGTTGTGAAATCAATTTGTACAACAAATCAACATCCAACGACTCCGACTGGGCGACCACGGCACGGTGGGCCATGGCGCCGCCACATGTGTCCCAGCCCACCAGCGACTGGGTGAACGCGGTGAGGCGGGCCAAGGCACCGCCGCGCGCATCCCTGTTCACCAACGCCTGGGCGCGCGTGTGCCGCCACGAAGACGACGACGCATCTCACCACCGGACTCTGAGGGGTGGAGGGAGATGCTGCCCCAACAAGCGGACCCGCTGGCGGCCGCTCGCGTCACCAGAAGCAGGCGCCCACGCCAGCGCGGCATCCCGGAGCCGTTCCGCGACCGCTGCCTGAACTGCTTATCCTTCACCCACTGCATCGCCACCTGCCGCCTACCGCTGCGATGTTTTTGTTGCCGAGGATTTGGGCACCTGGCCAGGGACTGTAGGTGCTCTCGCTCACAGGGGACTGGCAGGGTAGGCGTTGCGGACTCTGGCCAACGTCGCTCTGTCAGGGTGAGCTGGGCTCCGGGCAGCCCAGGCATGCTATCGGGCTCGCAAGCGAGCGGCACGACCCCTCCAGCCTCTTCGCCTCCTGCCGCCGCACAGACAACGGCGGCGGCAGCCACCATGGCACCTTCGGTGGAGAAATTGACGACACCTCCTGCAGTCCCTGACCTGTGGGACCCATGCAACTTCGAATCCGCCTCCGCAACGCAGCCTGGTCATGGACAGGACATCGAATGACATCCTGCCTCGAATCCCATGATTCTACTGTGATCCTAGGATCACGTTAACCACCCACGACCGCGAGACAGGAAAGAACTTCGGTCTACAGGTTGAGGTCGATCCGGTAGAGGTGACCTCCAACCAGGATGCCCCTGCACCCTGTCTGGCATTAGACCCGACGCCGGCCACTGAAGCCAAGCCGGCGACGCCCCTGCGGCATGAGGTGGCCAGTGGAAGCCATCTGCTCCTGCCCTCTGATGCAGCACCAACCACGACGAGACGAGTCGATCATGCAGGCGCAACCGTCGACCAGGTTGGGATGGAGGTCCCACCGTCCTCCCCGACGAAGGCACACTCAACGGCTCTGCCTTCGGCTCAGTGCATGGTTGTCGGACCGCAAACTGAAGCGACCGATGGCACAGCAACAACTGAGCTAAGCACTGAGGACACGCCCACATCGAGGGAGGCCGCCAAGCGACTGGCCAGGTTCACCGAGGAGGTCCAGGTAATGAGGCAACCACCTCTCATCAACTCCTCGCCCAAGCAGAAGCCGGCGCCAAAGCGGACCTTGCCCCTTAGGAGTAGGCGGATTGCTAATCAGCAGATGGACCACATCCCGACATCCAAACGCGGCGAAGTAATGCTCATGAAGAAGATGGGGTTCCAGGCACCATCAATACCGAGTTCCTCTGCGGCCAAGCGTTCGTCCGAATCCTACTTCAAGGGCACCCGATGAGTTGTTCCTAGCATCCAGGGCGATAACAAGTGGAGCAGCTCACCGGCCTTCGGCCATGAGCCATAGGCCCACGCGTAGTTTAGGTTGATCCCAATGGATCACAAGGATGTCATAGCCAAAATATAGCCCCTTTAAGGTATCAGCCGGGCTGAGAAGTCGAGAACGGCATCTCTTGTATTTTTCTTAAAATTCTATCTTCTTGATACAATGATACAGCCATTTTTCAACAATGAACCTTTTTGACCCATTTGACCATTACAGAACATTGAAACCCGAGACCGCATCTCCCGATCCACGTCGTCATGCTCATGCATGAGTCCTCTTCTGCAAGTGTGTCTCCGTCTTTAAAACTAACCATCGATCCCTTGCCCAAATGGAGCTTTTTTATATTGGTTTTGCTTTGCATGTCTCTCTTCATTAAAAAAATAGTGCCATATATATGAATAATAACAAACTAAGGTTGACGTTTAATTACTTGGAAAAGTAGTAAGCATCGCCACATGAATGCTCGTTTAGGAAGCCACCTCGATGCGCCGCCTGCCCTGTTGAGAAAGAAATAATACTCCGTCAGAACATGTACGTTTGCCATTAGGATTTAGGTCGTGTGAGGCGCTGTCAGTCAACAGTACATTATTATAATTTGAGGCACGCAGGGACACAGCGTCTTACAGGAAGGAACAAATGCCCACTATGTTGTTCTTTCGTTTTCCTCGTGATGCAATGTAATCGTCGTTCGTCGATGCATGAAACCAAAAGCGACGTACGTGCTTGAAACAACTCCGAAAGTTCTGTGGACCTTCTCGTCATCACAAGGGACCAATGCTACCATGCCACAAAATGATAGCATGCGTTTCTAAGCAAAGTGGTCCATTAAAACTCTTCAATAATATAATTTAGGTGTCCGAATTTTAAGATGATTTTATTTATGCTACAATTAACTAGTATAACTAAAAGACAATTGTTTGAACGGCAAAAAAAAAAAAAAAAAAACAGACACCTGAAATACAGGATTCACGTTAGTGATAAGCTTCGTTCGGCAACAAAATATGTTTAGTTTTGTTAAACGCATTTTTCAGGAAAAAAAAAAGAAACTAAGGTCTCGCGGAACTCCGAAGCTATCCGGTCAACAATGGATAGATCGTCACTTTTCATCAATGTTAGACGGACGGTGACGTCCAATCGGCAAACATTCCCTTTATATTGCCGTGTTTGTGCCTCACCTTCCTCTACTTAAACACCAGCCACACCGACGAGACCATACCACACTTCATCATCACCAAGCTAAAGTGCTAAACATGGCACCACCGCCCAGCAATAATCCCCGCCATTGCACTCGCCAAGTCCGCATTGTGGTTGTGGTCCTGCTCCTCCTGTCGTCCATCGCCACCACCCTCGCAGCCGCTGTCCCGTCCTCCTACTCCTCCCACTGCTCGTCCCCATCTCCTGCTCCCGACCTTCCCATCGACGTCGGCGAGGACATTCATGAACTCGTCAGCTCCTTCCATCTCTCCACTGGCTTCTTCTCAGGCAGCGGTGCAGACAGCCTCTTCTACCCCGACAACGGTGGCGGCCTCCGCCAAACACCACCGCTCCTTCAACTTCAACCTCCACGACCGCTTCTTCACATTCATCTCCGACGGCGTCTCCCGCACGACCGACCCCGCCTTGATCCATCTCACCGCCACTCTCACCCTCTTCGGCTACCGTGTGGAGACCTATGAGTACAACGGTGACACCATGCGCGACCATCGCGCCCATTCTATTTCCTTCCACCTAGACGGCTACTACTACTCCACCTCTGCTGAACTCTGCATGGTCGGCGCGGGCACCGAGCACGCCGCCGCCGTGGCCGGCGGCTCCGTAAAACACTACGCGGACGTCGCCCTCCGCCTCCGCGTTCCCAGCTGTCCCAGCCGATTTCGAGGCCGTCTCCCTGGTCACGTACGCCGAGGGCGACGACGTCTACAAGTACAGCGGGCGTGCCTCGTGCCCCCCAACGCCCATGGAGCCGGAGGCCACCGCGGGGCGCGCTCTCATGCCGCCGCAGGCGCAGCACAGAGGCTTCTCTTGTTCGGCCCTCAGAGCCCGGCTCATCACTAACTACATACTGGAGTACGGGAGCAGGCACGCGTCAAACACCTCCTCCTCCTCCGGCTCCGGCTCCTCACTGCCGTGGTTGCGTGAGCCACGGATGAACGTGAACCAGGTGCGCTGCGCCGCTAACGGCGCGGTGCGCGTCTATGCGGTGTTCTCCAACGATACCAGCCTGTGGACGACGCCCATGGACCGCTTCTTTGTCGAAGAACAAGCCGTCGTCGCCGACGGGTTCTGGGACTCTGCGACGAGCCGGCTCTGCCTTAGCGCTTGCCGGGTAGAGCGCTTGGCTTCGGGGCCATCCGCTACGGAAAACCTGGAGGTGCGCGAGCGCGGGATCGGAATGAGCTTCTGGTTCCCGGCCGTGTGGACCATTCGCGACCGGAGCGTCGCCGCCAGCTTGCTCTGGAACGCGAGCGCCAACAGCCACGCTGGTGTAGTCTCCAGTCCAATAACAGCGTCGAGCTTTACGAAGGTCATCCGTGGCAACCTCTCTGACGTGGCGTACCAGTACAACCATACAATGCTTGAGACGGCGAAGCAGCATTATCTCAAGGCCACGCTGAGCAACGACAAGAAGAGCAAGGATTCGTTTCCGAGCAACCACACTTACTCGTACCGTGATTTCGAGTTCAGATTCTTCCTGGACGACCAAAGCGGCGGCGGCGACGGCGGCGGGCGCGCCTACCCTGTCTCTATCAAATGGCTCAACGGACTGTCAGATACTGATGACCGTCCAATTCATTTCGTTCGACGAGCCACGATTTGGGCACGGCAAGGGGAGGATCAGTAGCCTCAGAGACAGCACCGACGATCTGTACTTCGAGCCGAGGGACATCACCTTGCTCGGCGTGTACATCCAGGCCGGTCTTAGAGGAGAGGGCTGGAGATGCGACTGTCGCGGCCCAAACCGCTAGGGGACTCATGACTAATATATTTATGTAGGAGATATACATAGCTATTATAATAAAGCATTGAAGGTCCATGTATTTAGAGGATGTTTGGATACTAATAATAAAACTAATTATAGAAGCCATGACTAATTCGCGAGATAAATTTATTAAGACTAACTAATCCATCATTAGCATGTGTTAATGTAGCATCACATTGTCAAATCATAGACTAATTATGCTTAATAGATTCATTTCGCAAATTAATTTCAAACTGTGTAATTATTTTTATAATTAATTTATATTTAATACTCTAAATTAGTGTCAAACATCCGTACCACTAAATTTGGGAGGGGGCCGATCGACTTTCCTGTCTTTTTCGCGGTCTCGTCCGACATCCAACACATCATGCCTCGACTAGTCAACCGAGCGTGAAGCCGTCCTACTTGTACGCGAGTCCGAGCGACGGTCTCTTCGGCGCCGCGTGGGACATCGGCCATACCTTATGGAGTGGAGCGGTTCTTGCAGCAGCGGCTCGGTGGCGACTTCTTTCTCTGTTCGAGTAGCAGGACTGCAGGAGGTCGGTCTCAACTTCCCCATAGTATATATAGATCTTCAGCCAAGAAGCTTGGCACTCGATAGTACACTGATGGATATGTATCAGCCTTACTTATTTCTCTCCGAAGAAGCAAGAATCACCCATTGCATCGAGAGTTCATTAATAATAATTTGGGAGGGAGACGATTGGACACCTTTGACTCCAGAACTGTTATTTCGCTTCATACGAGTTGCTTAATGCAATCAATACTGTCTATTCCATACCGTCAGAAATCAGAAGGCTAACAACAAAAATGTAAGGGGTATATATATTGACTGAAATTGCAGATAAATAAGCCTCCATCAGCAACTGCTGTCACTTTTAAGCTATACAAATGGTATATATATGCTACCAATCGAAGTCTTTGGACATGCTGTAGAGTAGAGATGAGACAGGTATTCATAATGGAAGCCGTGGTTGAAGTTAACGAAAAGCAGGGTAGTACTAGTAGTCTTCTTTTTTAGGGGAATTTAAACTTGTACTAGTAGTCTTAGTACCATTAAGATGAGTTATCAATCTGAGTTTTGAGATCCATCAAGTTCATTGCTCAACATATGGTGCAGAAGAATATCAACCATAGTACCCTTCGTGTTCACACTGCAGCACGTCAGCACTTTGTAAGCAAAGGATGCAACAGTAAGGTACGAAGAACTTAGCAAATACACTTCAGTTGATTACCGCATGGATCGCCGCTTGTTTCTTCCTTCGGGGGTAGAATCCTGCAAGGGTGGACAAATACCCTCAACATTAGATACAATGATCTGTGTAACTATGCAGCTCAGCAACAAGGCCTCCTTACTTTGCCTCTGGTTTTGCCACATGATCATGATTTTCCCATTCTCCAATATGCAGATGACACTCTTATTTTTATGCAAGGAGATGCTAGGCAACTTTTCTTCTTGAAGGCTATTCTTAATTCTTTTGCTGAATCAACTGGACTTAAGGTTAACTATGCCAAGTCTATGATGGTGCCAATCAACATCAGTGAAGAGAGGTTCAATATTCTAGCACAAACTTTTGGTTGCTCTAAGGGTACATTGCCTTTTACATATCTTGGTCTCCCTCTGAGTTTATCAAAGCCCACTGGCAGATTTCTGGCCTCTTGTAAATAAATGTGAGAGGAGACTAACAAGCATCTCATCTTTCCTAAGTCAAGCAGGAAGACTACAAATGACTAATGCTGTCCTTACTGCATTACCAACATTCACAATGTGCACCTACCTCCTTCCAAAAACAGTCATCAAGCAGATTGACAAGTTTAGGAAACATTGTCTGTCGAGAGGGTCAGACTTAAGATGAAAAAAGCCCTCTAAAGCTGCCTGGAAGCTAGTTTGTGTTCCAAAAGATAGTGGTGGCCTAGGTGCCTTAAACCTCTATATTCAGAATGAGAAGTGATTTTGAAATATCTGCATAGATTTTTTAACAAGCTTGATGTGCCTTGGGTGCAGCTAGTCTGGAATTGTTACTACTCCAATGGCAGTTTACCACCCAATAGTAACAGAGGTTCTTTTTGGTGGAGGGACACACTCAAAACACTAACCTCCTTCAAAGGTTTGGCATCTGTAACAGTCTCAGATGGGTCCTCTTGCTTTTTCTGGAAAGACACTTGGAATGATAGATTTCTCAGCCACCAATTTCCAGAGTTGTTCTCCTTTGTCAAGGACAAGCATCTCACTGTGCAGGACTGCAGGCATTCATTAATTCTGAGGATATGTCAGATCAGTTCCATTTGCCACTTTCTGTACAGGCCTTCAGTCAGTATCAGCAGCTTGGGACTATTATGGCTGATACAATTTTACATGATGGTAATGATACCTGGACCTATATCTGGGGTTCACAGTTCTTTACTTCAAACAAGGCTTATTTACAACTCATAGGCAAGAGGCAAGTTCATCCAGCATACAAGTGGCTTTGGAATTCTCATTGTCAACCCAAGAGGAATTTTTTCTTCTGGTTATTGTTAAAAGATAGACTCAGTACTAGAGAGTTGCTCAGAAGGAAAACCATGGATTTGGAAAGTTATAATTGTGTTCTGTGCCACTTAAATGTCGAGGAATCTCTCCTACATTTATTCTTCCACTGTCCTTTTGCCATGAGCTGCTGGAACTTGTTGAATTTAGCTCATCTCATACAGTCAAACTTGCTGGATACCATTTCTGCTTTCAAAGATCAAATTCAGAGATCTATCTACATGGAAATTATTATATCTATGTGCTGGGCTATTTGGACTGCTAGAAATGATGTTATTTTTAGGAATCACATCAGCATTCACTTGGAGCAGTCAAGATGGTGTTCCAGAAGGAGTTGGCCCTAGTTAAGCTACGAGCCAAAAGCAAGTACCAACCTTCGTTTGATCAATGGCTAAACAACTTTGTATAATAGTTATGATTTTCTTCATTTCCTTCTTTGTATCCTAAGCCTTGTTTTCGGCACTCTGTAAATTTAATAAAAAATTAATAAATTCCAGTAGGGGGAAACCCCTCCTGTTTCATAAAAAAAATGATCTGTGTAACTACTTTTAATGAAATATTTAGTTGGCAAATGAAGTAAAATGGTGACAAAATGATAAGAAAGTTTTTAAAAATGTAAGTGTGCCAAGTTCTTCATCAAGTAGCTAGTGCGGTAAAACATGCTGAACTCATGCTACTAGTGCCCAATGTGTCGTTGATGCTACATTAAAATTCCCTTATCAGACCTAGTGAAATTAAGCCTCTTTTCATCACCCTACTCCCTAAGGTGCACTCAGCAGAACGGCCAAAGGATTTCCGGCCTATTAGCCTAGTTCATAGCTTTGCTAAACTAGTCACTAAGCTGCTGGCCAATCGTCTGGCAAGCCGGCTGCAACAATTGGTGTCTCCCAACCAAAGCGCTTTCATTAAAGGTCGTTTTATCCAAGATAACTTCATGTTGGTCCAGCAAACAGCAAGGTTCCTTCACCAGCAAAAACAGCCACGAATTCTACTCAAATTAGACATTTCTAAGGCCTTTGACTCAGTGTCGTGGCCTTTTCTCCTTGAGGTGATGCAACATTTGGGTTTTGGGCCAATTTGGAGAGACTTGGTCAGTGGGCTGTTAGCATCTTCTTCTACTCAGGTTCTACTGAATGGGATTCCAGGCAACTCTATTGTTCACCAGCGGGGCTTGCGTCAGGGTGACCCCCTATCACCTATGTTGTTCATCTTGGTTATGGACGTTCTAGGACACATGGTTTCAAAGGCAGCCAATGAGGGACTCCTGCAGCCCCTCTCCAGGCGGGTTTTACAGCACAGGATCTCTCTCTACGCCGATGATGTGGTGCTGTTCCTCAGGCCGGAAGCTGGTGACATCAATCTGGTAATGGAAATTCTCAATCTTTTTGGTGATGCTTAGGGGCTTAAAACCAACCTTCAAAAGAGCAGTGTTTTACCCATCAGGTGTGGTGACATGGAGCTGACCACCATCCAGAACCTGTTGCCTTGTGCGGTGTCCGAATTCCCTTGCAAATATTTAGGTTTACCCCTCTCCCTTAAGAAGCTCACTAAGGGGCAGATCCAGCCTATTATTGATAAGATTGCAGATCAGCTGCCAGGTTGGAAGGCGGACCTCATGACTAGGGCTGGAAGAAAAGTGCAGGTACAGTTTGTGCTCACTGCTATGCTAGTGTACCTTGTTATGGCCATAGACTTCCCTCCCTGGGCCATCAAAGCTGTGGACAAACTTAGACGGGGTTTCCTATGGAGGGGAAGAAAGGAAGCAAAAGGGGGTCATTGTCGTGTGGCATGGGGCAAGGTGAGCCGTCCACCGGAGCTTGGTGGTTTGGGGATCTCGGACCTGAAATTTCTTGGATGGGCGCTGCGGATGCGCTGGGTTTGGCTTCAGAAAACGGAACCCCATAGGCCCTGGGCGAACTTTCCTATCCAGGTGCCTGGACAGGTCCAAGCCTTCTTCATATTAGCGGTTGTCTCTGAAGTTGGCAATGGGGCAAACACTCTTTTCTGGGCTGATAAATGGCTGAATGGACAATCAATTGCAGACCTAGCCCCTCATCTTCTTGCTGGAATACCAAAATGGATAGTAAATAAACGCACAGTTGAAGAAGTTCTTACTGATCGTGCTTGGGTTCTGGATATCGAGGTATCATGACAGTGGAAGTAACGGTGGAGTTCCTCAATCTCTGGGATCTCCTTTATGATTTTCAGCTACAGCCGGAGGTTGAAGACGCTCACATTTGGCGTCTTTCTTCTAGTGGTCAGTATTCGGCCAAGTCAGCATATGAGGGTTTTTTCATAGGATCCACTCTTTTTGGCCCATATGAGAGAATCTGGAAATCTTGGGCTCCACCCAAGTGTCGTTTCTTCATGTGGCTGGTCGCACATGACAGGTGTTGGACGGCTGATCGGCTTGCAAGGCGGGGGCTGCCACATCCGGCACAGTGCCACCTCTGTGATCAAGAGGAGGAAACCGTTAACCATCTGCTGGTTTCTTGTGTCTTTGCTCGGCAATTTTGGTTCTATTTGCTCCAGCACTTTGGGATTCAACAATTCTGTCCACAGCCTTCAGATTTGTCTTTTGATGTGTGGTGGGAAAATTCAAGCAATGCTACTGTTGGGTTAACAAGGAAGGGGTTCAACTCTCTTGTGATCTTTTAGGAGCTTGGACCTTGTGGAACCACCGAAATAGGTGTGTTTTTGACGGAGCTACTCCCAGCTTGGGTGGTGTTTTGGGTTTTGCTCTAGAAGAGAGTCGGCTTTGGGCTGTGGCGGGAGCTCGGGGGCTATCTTTCTTGGCTTCCCAGCCTCCCCCTCCCCCTGTAGCCCTGTAGTCTGGAGGACGTCTAGTCTTGGTCGCCTCTTTGTTTCCACAGGCGCGTTTGTACTTTTATTTTGGAGTGGTGTGGTGTGTGTTGTAACTGGGGTCTCTCCCCCCCTTTTTTTCTTAATATAATTAAGCGCAGTTCTCCTGCGTATTCGAAAAGAAAAAAAGTAGTGAGAGGCGAATTTTCAAACTATTTAAAACAATACTGTGAAGCTGTGTATATCAAAGTAGTCAAAGGACAAAGTAACCATGACAACTGGATAGCATTCTGTCCTCATTAGCAAATACGGTGCCAGCAATTCCTTAGTTAATTACTGACTTACACCAGTTTTCTGAGTAGAGTAATGATAATTTGTTATAAGCAGAAACATTCGTCTAACCTGCATATCAGCTTCTCCAGCTTTCTCCAGTTCCATCTCAGCAAAAAATGCCTCCAACACAAATGCCACAATCTGAAAATACAAAAGGAGAGACCATATGGTGACAAGACATCTAATAACAAAAAAAAGGGTTAAAAGCATACTTGGAAGTATCATTTCTAAATAAAGTCTAAAGCTAATCACAAACCAATCATAACTAACGAATTTTCTGTTACGACAATAGAAAACTTATATCATGCAGAAGCCTAGGCCAACTAAAAAAAAAGGGCAGACCCAGTGCCGGAGGCTCCCACATGAGTGGGGTCTGGGGAAGGGAAAAACCGAGGCAAGCCTTCCCCCCGCAAAATCTGCAGAGAGGCTGCTTCGAACCCACGACCTGGTGACTCAGTGAGACAGCTCTCACCACTGCACCAGGCCTGCCCTTCAAGCCTGGGCCAACTGTTAAAAGAAAAAAAAAATCAATATCTTACCAGATTAAGCAGCAGCAATACTGAAATAAGGTAAAAACTGACAAAATAAACCAGGCTCCAAGAACTTCCAGTCAGGTGTGCATAGCTCTGAAAGAATGGGGAAGGTTAGGGGAAAAAATGCCATCCAAAACAAAATTGGTTCAATACTTCTGGCAGAAATCTTCTAATAATCATTTAGACAGACAATCCAGAAACCATGAAAAATTAGGGGGCAGTTTCAGGGAAATAGACATAAGTATTTCAAGCTAGTTCCTTAGATTTTAGAAAATCAAGTCAAGCAAAATAAAAGGACATGCATAACAAACTGGTTACATGTCAGAACCCTAAAAGAGATGGGTCAAGAAAGAAAGCAGATTGCGGTTTAAGGGTGCATGCGAAATTCTTACCTCCATCCAGACTTGCCAATTGCCCATCACTAACAAATTGAACAGAGTAACCATACCACTTGGGTAGTCATTGAAGTTGAAAAGAAGATAACTATATATGTCAAGGGAAAAATAGACAGTACTGGGCATAGTACATTTCGATTTCATAGTTAAAGTATTAGTATAGAGGCCATGTGAGCCAGGACAAACTGTAGAAGTCTACATGAAGATCAAGACAAAAAAAAAGGATACTCGTTCCCAAAGAGATCTGTTTCTTCCAACTTCGAGTTTCCTGCGTACACGATGCCACCGAAAAACTGCAAACAAAAGAGCCACAACTATCATCTTATGAAAAACAGAGATGTAAAAAATGCCTATGGTATTTCAACAATCAATGCATGTAGTTCAGCTCAGGAAAAGCACAAGCAACAGGTGTTACACATAATTTGTGATCAAAGAGAAAAAAAATCTAGCCAACAGGTATATGTAGTTATTATACAGGTGTTCAACTAAACAAACTGAATCAGTAAATTGCAGTCCTTTACAGACTGTAGATTTAAGTTAAATTCCTTACTTGACAGCTGTGATAACTAACCATTTAATAATAATTAAGCTCTCAGGTGAACTAGTTTATGCATAAAATTTATCATGGCAAAGCACAATTATATTAGGACCTGTAAACCAATGGAACAGTATACACAAAGTATACAAAACACAATCCCCAAGTATGGCAACAAGCTAGACATGAGGGAAAAGAATGTCGCAACAAATGCTCTGAAACGCTGAACTTGCATCAAAATTCTTGTTAAACGCAACATCCTTCCAAGGAGAAGATATCGAATCCTGTTAACAGAAAAATCAAAGGAAAATGAATCACATATTTGACAGCAAGATTGTTACAGCAAGCAACAAGAAAATGTTGTCAGATTTTTCTCAGTGCTATATCATCTTGAAACCAACTTAAGTGGCAAAAATATTGAATTTACAATTTTTAGGAGTACAGGCGTACAGCACAGGACAACTCTGGGAGTACACCCTGAATCATCAACACATGTAGCTCAACATAATTGTGACGGTGGCAGGTTCTTGACTTGCATTTGCAATATAAAGGAAACTGAATAATAGCTTAACATAGATGCATAATGTTGATATTTCACAAGTTTAGAGACTTCTAAGCCCTCTAGACTTCTAGGCATATTTGTAAGAATGATGTGTATTTACAAGGACTAGACTAAATTTTTGAAAGTAGTGCATCCAAAATAGTGAAGTTACCATTCTCCATTTGAAAGAAAAGGAAGCGTTGATGGGGAGGCAAATGTCAGGGTCTCTCCAATAACTACAGGGAAATGGGAAGTTAGATACTACAACAATCATTTGCTAGTACACTTATTTTTTTTAAAATCACTATGACTTCAGAAGATGCCCTCATAGAAATGAAATAAATAATTCAAGTCAAGCATCTTGTCGCGAACTTATTTACAGTGATGACTTTAGGAGATGTATGCAAACTCCCCAAATATTGAGAAAAGGTGTCTTTGTAGCTCAGAAGGCTTTATAGATAAACTATATTTGTTTTTGTAGCTTATTACCTTTATTTTTACTTGTACTTTTTACATATTTGGCTTCTTATGTTATCCTCTTAATGCAAGGATATGCAGCTTTCTTGTGTGTTCTAAAAAAGGATAGAAAAAATCTTAAAATTTAACAAGCATCATGCATCTGGCACAATCATATTTGTTCTGAAAGAAAACATGGCTATGATTAGTTAAGTTGATTACCAATCAAATCAGATCTAAGACTAACCACTGGAAATCAGTATCTTGCTACCTTATCTATAGACATGTAAACATTATTATGTATCGTATATAGATTTCTGTTCTTACAAAAAGTCACTGAAATGCATGATTCAGCGAATTTACAGGTTTTTATTGTAAAAATGGAGCTAATCTTTTGAACCAAAATATTTTGCAGTGCAAGTGACTTTTTCTTAATACAATGCAAAATGAAAAAATAATAATAATGGAACAGTACAAATAAACTCTTCTAGAACTGAGGTTACACTTACAAATAGTCCAAGTAATCACAAAATCAAACTTATTTTGACCCTCCATCCAATAGGCGCCAAATCCTAATGAAAATATTTTGAGTGCCATCTCCACAACATAGATCCATCCTACAACATAAGATTAGTATTAGCATTCATGGTAATAAAGGAAACACAATATATGGTTAAATAAATGTTTCAGGAATAATGTCTTCCATGATGAAATAGCACCAAGGAAGCACTTCAAATGCTCAGCTAAGTGTCAACAGGAAAGATAGGAGGTGACAAAAAGGAAAAAAATGTAGGAAATGCAATTTACGTTGTGGCAACACTATTATAGTATGTTACCTCACTAAGCAAAAGCAATGACCAGTCTATAAATAGCCAATCAGGTACTCGCATATTTAGCATATATTTCTTATGAGCTTCACAAAAGAGAAAACAGGTATTTTATAACTTATTATATTACTGTGGCAGTGCTTATGCGCAGAAGCATTGCAATTTGCGATTCGACATGATAAATGAAAAGCCACTCATAGCTGATGAGACTTTAGCAACCTACCAAAAAGGACTAAGGCCATACCCATTGTCAAGATATACTTAGCAGTCATAACTAGTACTTGGACCAAAAGCATCCAGTCATCACAGAAGAGAGGAGTTAAAGTCCATGTATGTCATGCAGCGTATGCACCTAGTGGAGATTTTGTAGGCATGTGCAATTTACTAATTATTCTAGGGAAATGCATAGCAACTGGACCAAGATACCCCAAATAGAAAATGCTGGCATGTTTTGGACACTAAGGTATCATCCCTAGATTTTTTTTTCTTTTTTTGAAAATGGATCATCACAAGAACCAGTTCATTTTTCGTAATTGTATTTAGGAAATGATGTAGATGTTTTCATTTTAAAACTTGAAAGTTAGATGTTTACTGCAGCCTTTTTCATTGTGACTACATGCTACAGACCATTTCACTGATTCATATTTGCAACAGTACTATGGCTGTATGCTACTCCCTCCATTCCAAAATTTAGGGCGTTTTGGTTTTGTCCTAAGACAAACTTTTCTAATATTGACCAAGTTTATAGAAAATGAACCAATGTCTAAAACATCAAATTAGTTTCATTAAGTGCACCATGAAATATGAGATAGAGCGTTTATTTGGTATTTTAGACGTTACTAAATATTTTTTAACTTTGTCAAAGTTAGAAAAGTTTGACTTAGAACAAAATTAAAACGACCTACATTTTGGAACAGCAGCAAGAACAAAAAGCAATGTTGTTTGACAAATTAAGTGAAAAAGACTACCGGAACATTGTAGCATAAATAACAAAGAGACTGACTTTAAGTTAGAAAGTCAAAGACTCGACATAATATACCATTATAAATTCCATCAGAGTGATTAAGGACATGTTCACCACAATATACTTACCAAAGACAAACTCAACTTCTTGCCACACTTTCTGTGAAGAGCTGTTCTCTATATCTAGCTGCAAAGATCACAGCCAAGAGATTGCATTTTATTTGACTCAAACTCTCAGTATGCTATTATATTAATTTCAATTCCAGTTTATATTTGTAAAAGAAAGGTACACTATTGTATCTATTATTTTTTTTTCTCAAATACGCTGCATATCATTGCATTAAGAAGTATCTATTATATATTTTGTTTCAGCAGAAACGAGACATCGAACAATCAAGACTTTCAATGGAACAAAGCAAACATAGGTTGCTTATTTCACCATGCCAGTAAAAGGATATATATGGTGGGGAATCCTCATAAAATTTTGTAACGATTGTTGTTCTGGCAGAGTTGTAGAACTCTTGTTAAAAAAATTGTCAAGATTGCATATTTCATTTTTGTTTTGTGTGCATTCTCGTACCATCATGAATACCCAGAAGATCATCATCTGGGAAGTCATGATCAGTGTGGTATCATGGCATCCAGCACTAGGAAAACATGCTGCACTTGGTGGATATATCATACAAGTTCATGACATGGAGGAGACATGAGATGGGATGGTGTGGAGACAAATAAAGAAAGTTAGCTACGTCATGCCTCTGCTCCAAAATTACTTTTGTCTTACAAAATAACTAACCTAACTAGTAAAACTAATGTAGACTCTTTAACTACAATTGTTAATGCATATAAAAGTTAGAATTAGAATCCTATCATATTACATGTGTAAACATGAACAAACCAACCTTCCTGAAGGTTCCTCATGTGGGACAAAAATATTCATATATTTACTATGGAACACATACTTAGTGAATGAAACATGATAGTTTACCTTCCACCAATACAAAGAATTGCTCTCATTTTTTTCATTTGTAAAAGAAGCACTTATAATTTGAAGCTTTGATGCATGTATTCCAAAGATTCAATACATTTGACCTCTAAGAAGTCAGAAGCATGAAGTGTTGGTCCCTTGCTGCCCTGCACAGGTAAGCAATTAGCTTACCCACACACTCACTTGGCTAGAGGTAGAAGAAGGGGTTGAGCTCAGGAACACACATACAGCACAAGCACCAGCCCTGGCCGAAGCTCTGCTTCTGAATGTGGCAAACTGAACTGCCCTTTTCCATTGCATAGAGGTAGTATATATACAAGCTACTAGTACCTCCTAAGGTACACTAGTACACCTACGACGATGTCCTCTAGGACATGGCTGATATCAGCCCCAACAACTAAGATATGGCTGAGCTAAGCCTCTACTACCTAGAGTACAGCCTGGTACAAGTGATGGCCTATTGTCATACTTGAACAGGGCAAAAGACAGCAATGAGCTGACCACATTGCCAACTCTGCTGCAGAGAAAGAGAGGGAGATCAGCAGCAGATTATGTCTTACAATTTTTCCCCTAATCCTGCTGCTAATCCTGAGCCTTGACCTCATCCATGCCAATCATCTTCCTCAGCTCCATGAACCGCAGGCGCCCGAGTGACTTGGTGAGGATGTCAGCAAGCTGTCTGCCGGTCTCGACGAACTCGATGACGATCTGTCCTCCATCGACACAATTCCGGAGGAAGTGGAACTTGATGTCGATGTGCTTACTCCGGTCGTGGAGGACAGGGTTCTTGGCGAGGGCGATGGCGGGCTGGTTGTTCACCATCAGAGCTAGCGGGTGAGCTTCCTTGCGGGTCAGCTCGCCTAGCAGCCGACGCAGCCAGACAGCCTGGCACGCCGCCGTGGCCGCTGCGACATACTCCGCCTCACACGTCGACAGCGCCTCGATCTTTTGCTTCAGCCACTGTCAAGCAAAGGGGGCCGCTCCAAGGAAGACGAGCACACCGGAGGTGCTCCGTCAACCATCAATGTCGGCCACCATGTCTGCATCATTGAAGACAGGGAGCTCCGGCTCACCTTCCTCAGTCTTGGGGGGTGCCTCGCTGAAGACCGTAAGCCGCAGCCCACCTCTTCCGCCGTGCTTGGGGAAGATGATCGCTTGATCAAGCGACCCCTTGATGTAGCGCAGCAACCTCTTTACTGCCGTCCAGTGATCTTCACGCGGGTCCTCCATGAAACGGCTGACGTACCCGACCGCGAACGCGATGTCCGGCCGAGTGTGGGTGAGGTAGCGCAGCCCACCGACGATGCTCTGGTAGTGCGTCGCGTCCACCTTTGCCGCGGTGCTGTGCTTGCTCAGCTTCAGCCGCTCCTCCATCGGAGTCGCGCACGGCTTGCACTCCGCCATGCCGCCGCGCTCCAGCAACTTCACCGCATAGGCACGCTGGCCCAGGGAGATGAACTCCTTCCCCTATCTCATCTCGATGCCGAGGTAGTAGGAGAGCGCGCCGAGATCGCTCATCTTGAAACGAGCCGCCATCTCGCGCTTGAAGCCATCGATGTCCTCCGCACGCGCTCCGATGACGATCAAGTCGTCCACGTACACGCCAACGATGAGCTCCTCCTTCCCCCGTCGCCACGTGTAGAGCACACGTGCTCGGTGGCGCAGCGGGTGAACCCGAGCTCGCCCAAAGTGGCATCGAGCTTGGCGTTCCATGCCCGTGGGGGCTGCCCGAGCCCATAAAGCGCCTTGCGCAGCTTGAGCACCTTGTGCTCTGCCCCCATGATGGCGAAGCCCGGAGGTTGCTTGACGAAGACCGTCTCCGCAAGCTTGCCGTTGAGGAAGGCCGACTTGACGTCGAGGTGGTGGACGCGCCAGTCCTTCGCCGCTGCCATGGCCAGCAGCAGGCGGACAGACTCCATACGTGCCACCGGAGCAAAGACCTCCTCGAAGTCGATGCCCTCGTGCCGAACCAAGCCGCGGGCGACGAGCCGAGCCTTGTGCTTGACAATGGCGCCGAGCTCGTCCCGCTTCACCTTGTAGAACCATTTGAGCCCGATCGGCCGGCAGCCCACCAGCGGCTCAACCAGCTCCCACATCCGGTTGTCCTCGATGGCCTTCATCTCCTCCAGCATCGCCCAGCGCCAATTGGCGTCGCGTTCAACCACCGTGAATGTGGGCGCCTCCTCCGCGCTGACAAGGAGTATCGTCGAGGATTCGAGTGGCCAGCCCAGGAGCTCCCCCGTCGCCGACGATGTTATCCACCCGACGGAAACGAACCTCCTCGCCGTCGTGGAAGGCGTCCACGTACTCGTCGATGTCCGTGGGCGGAGAGGCGAACTCGAGTGGAGGCGTCCCCTGTCCTACAGTCACAGGGGACTGTGGTGGAGGCGTGTGAGCCGCTGCTGGTGGAGACTGCTCGCCCGCACCCGCCATAGCCGGACTTGGCGGCTCCTCCTCTGCTGCCACAGCTGCCGGAGCTGGCTCCTCAGCCCCTGCATCTCCTCCCCCTTGGATTACCAAGTGCTCAAGGGCGAACGTGCCGCTGACACCGCGGTCTTCCCCCGTGCCCAGATCCTCCCAATCCCAGGCCGCCATTTCGTCGAACACCACAACCCGGGAGATCACCACCTTGCCTCCCTTGGGATCGTAGAACCAATAGGCCTTGCTGCCTTACTCTTATCCCAAGAGCACCATGGGCGTGCTCCTGTCCTCCAGCTTGCCGAGGAAGGGCTTGATGTTCTTCACATGGCCAACGCACCCGAACGTCCTGAGGAAGGACATGTTCGGCTTGCGTCCGTGCCAAGCTTTGAACCGCGTCTTGCCTTGGTGGGCGCGCGGTTGAGCATGAACACCGCCGTGGTCACCGCCTCGCCCCAGAACTCCGCCGGCATCCTTTTGGCCTTCATCATCGACCGCGCCATGCTGACCACCGTCTAGTTCCGCCGCTCCACCACGCCATTCTGCTGCGGCGAGTACGGCGCGGTGTGGTGGCGCACTACCCCTTGATCTGCGCAGTACGCGGCGAACTCCACCGACGTGAACTCGCCACTGCGGTCCGTCCTCAGCATGCGCAGCTTCTTCCTGGACTCAGCCTCCGCACACGCCTTGAACGCCTTGATAGCTTCCGCCGCCTCGCTCTTGCTCGTCAGGAGCTGCAGCCACATGTACCAGCTGCAGTCGTCCACGAGCAAGATGAAGTACTTGCGCCCGCCATGTGTTGCCGGCATGATTGACCCGCAGAGGTCACCATGGACCAGCTCGAAAGCCCCTGCCACGCGTAGGGCTGGACAAAATACTCGCGGCTTGCCAACTCGCTCGACTCGTGGCCGGCTCAGCTCGGCTCGACTTGGCTCGTTTTAACTTTTTCACGAGTTGAGCTGGAAGTCTAGCTCGCTATTTTAACGAGCCAGCTCGCGAGCTGCTCACGAGCTGAAACGAGCTGAGGCCTATCAGCCCACGACCATGATTCCAGAAGATGATGATGATGACCTAGAAGTGTACACCTATTCTATTGGTATGTAATCCTTATTTTCAGCTATTTCATATGAATTTTAATTTTATAATTGTTGTGGCACTTAAATGTTGATTTTATGGATTATTTTTCAGGGAGAAGGTGATGATACTGACATTGAATCTGTGGACTTTCCTAAGTTTGTGGTGTGCTGGAACTGCATGCTCATGGATGAACCAGCTATGTTGTATGGTTGATATTTTTTATGAACTTGATATGTATTAATCATGTATGGTTGCATAATGGTGGACGTCACCTTCTGGAATTAATGTAGCATAAACAATATAAACATGTGTCCTATTTTTTTGTAGTAGTTCGCGAGCTAAACGAGCCAGCTCAAGCTCGGTAACGAGCCGAGCTGAGCTTCCCCTCTAGCTCGTAATATTAACGAGCCGAGCCGAGCTGGCTCGTTAGCCTAACGAGCTAGCTCGAGCTGGACCGAGTCGAGCTGGCTCGATATCCAGCCCTAGCCGCGCAGTACTTCGCCGTCTTCGAAAACGGCAGCCTCCTCTGCTTCCCGGCCAGGTAGCTGTCACACAGCTCGCCTGCATGCTCGATGTGAGGCAGCCCGTGCACCATCTTCTCTAGCCGACCAAGAGCGTCGAAGCTGAGATCGCAGAACCGAGCGTGCCACAGCCATGGCTCCTCCGTGCACTGTGCCGCCAAGCAGATGGGCTGTTCCACCTTCAAATCGAGTAAGTATAGCCGGTTATGGGATCTTTTTACCTTGGCCAGAAGCCGTTGCTCTCGGTCCCTGATCCTGAGGACACCGTCCTTGATCAACACCTCGCTCCCGTGCTCATCCAGCTGCCCGATGCTGATGATGCTCGAGTGCAGCTGCGGGATGTAATAAACATCCGTCAGCGTGCGGTGCTCGCCATTCTGGCACCTGAAGATGACGGTGCTGCACCCTCGGATCACCCTTGAGCCGTCGCCAAACTTCACCGTGCTGGACACGTTCCCGTCGAGCTCGGAGAAGGCCGCCTTGGAGCCCGTCATGTGGTTGCTGGCGCCGGAGTCCAGGTACCACCTCTGCTCCTGCTCGCTGCCCATATGTCCGAGGTAGACTTGGGCACGCGACTCGTCAAGGTCGACGGTCTTCGAAGCCTTCCCGCGCTCCGTCACCGCCACCACCTCTGCCTTCCCTTCTGCCTCGACGTCGTGCAGTGCACAAAACATCACCATCAGGGGTGTGGCCTCATCATCGTCGTCAGCCTGTGCGAGATGAGCCTCGGCCTTCTTCTCCTGCTTGCGGTTTAGGCACTCCTTTGCCCAGTGACCCGTCTTCCCATAGCGCCGGCAGGCATTGGGGTCGACCTTCTTCTTCTTCTTCTCCGAAGAAGCCTTGCCGCGGCACTTTCCGTTACCACAACGTCTGGAGGAGGCTTCCCCGGACTTCTCCTTCATCCGAGCAACCCACTCCGTCAGCAATAGCTTGCCGCTGTCCGTCGTCACCATGGCCTGCTCTGTGCGCTCGTCCACCGCCCGGTGACGGCCAGTCACATCCTCAATGGTGAGGGTGGACATGTCCAGCATCGTCTCTATGGAGAGAGCGATCTGGATGTACCTCATCGGCACAGAGCGCAGGTACTTAGACACCGCGTCCTCTTCGTCGATGGTGATGCCATGGCTCCCCAACTTACCGATGAGCGACTGCAGGCGGAGGGAGAAGTCCTCCACCGACTCACCGTCGCGAAACTTGAGGTTGTGGGCCGCTGCCTTCTTTGCACGATCGGAGCTGACACGCATGGCCGTGATGGCCTCCCAAGCCTCCTTAGCAGACTTCTTCGCCCCATGCGGCTCTCTATACTCTGCTGGCATAGCGGCGAGGATGGCCTCCATCGCCGACATGTTGTCTTCTTCATTGTCGGCGCCCTTGTCAATGGCGTTCCAGAGCCGTCGGGCACCGAGCTTGACCTTCATGGTCACCGCCCACTCGCCATAGTTGGTGCGAGTCAACATCGACCAACTGGTGCCGCTGACCTCCCGTACCGTGCGCACAACGACCTCCTGTCGTGGCTGGACAGCCCCGGCAGCTCCGCCGCCTCCAGCAGCTCCACTGCTATCACCCGTCTCCGAGCCGTCCGTCATCGCCGGCGATTAGTCCGACAACGCGCTCTGATACCACTTGTTAGTCCCTTGCTGCCCTACACAGGTAAGCAATTAGCTTACCCACACACTCACTTGGCTAGAGGTAGAAGAAGAGGTTGAGCTCAGGAACACACATACAGCACAAGCACCAGCCCTAGTCGAAGCTCTGCTTCTGAATGTGGCAAACTGAACTGCCTTTTTCCATTGCATAGAGGTAGTATATATACAAGCTACTAGTACCTCCTAAGGTACACTAGTACACCTACTACAATGTCCTCTAGGACATGGCTGATATCAGCCCCAACAACTAAGATATGGCTGAGCTAAGCCTCTACTACCTAGAGTACAGCCTGGTACAAGTGATGGCCTATTGCCATACTTGAACAGGGCAAAAGACAGCAATGAGCTGACCACATTGCCAACTCTGCTGCAGAGAAAGAGAGGGAGATCAGCAGCAAATTATGTCTTACATGAAGGTTATAGATCACAATCATATTCACTGGTCATATGACTGTTCATTATGAAATTGAGACAAATATAAAATATGGAAAAAAAAGGAAATAATGCTGCACTGCCATACCGTTGTTTCAATAATGACAGCAATTAGGTTCACCAGAAGAACAAAGACAACAATATACTCAAAAAGGCGACTCCGTACAAAGGACTTCAACCTTTCACACTGTGGTGAATGGTAGAAAGATGGGTACTTCTCCAGATATGAAGGCTGCAAAGACGAAAACAAAAATACAAACCAGTCAAACTGTCAGTTACAACAACATGGGATCAAAAATAAAAGTAAATGATTGAAATATCACTAGTTTTGATCTGAAAAACATCACTTTTGTATTAGTGGTAGTACATATCTTTTCCTAATCTAATTATTGCTGACAGTTAGTGCTTTTCTGCTCTCCCAAAAATTAAATACACAAATCCTAAGGCATTATTGTTAGTGTTGGAACAGTGCATCAAATCAGATCTTTGATGCCCCCTTTTTGGTTAAGCATAACAGCACTATCATTTATGCACTGCAAGTTACATAACACAAATGTTTGACATTGAATCAAACCTCGTCCAAATATGAGCAGAATTTTCATGACATGTGATAAACACAAAACTATGAGCAATTGAAGCAGTCAACATACTGGTGGTTCTTTCTGGAATTTTATTGCAATAGTATTGCATAGGTCAGCAAATTCCTCGGAGGTAACCTGTATAAGGGTATATGATTTAGAATCATCAATATTGATATGCAAGCATATTTACGTTTTGAAAAATCAAAGGTTAGAGGTGATAGATAACAGACTGGGAAGCTAGCAGAACTTCAATATTATATTTACTTAATTTTCTCTAGATTTTTTAATTACAGTCCAAAAACTTGAAAACTTTCAGAAAGTAGAGAAGCCAATCTTTGACTAACATTTCTGCACAAATACTTAAACATGAGCATGCAGCAGAAGGCGTACACTGGTCTTTTCCACCAGATGGAGCACTCAAAGGCCTACTTTTTCTTCATCATGGTGCTAATGAACTTAGACAAATAATTCATTCTCTGATTTATAAATGGCAGACATTCAAATGTACATGAAAAATACCAAACAAATTATTAAAAATTTAAGAAGCGAACCACAAACATTTTGGAGCTCAATAGCATTCCATCTCAAGCTAATATCTTGAATATCGAAGACACGTTATTTTAAAAAAAAAATCAAAATTCCAATAAGCCTTTAGAAAAATCACGAATGCAAAAAATATATATAATCAATATACCAAATTATTATAGTAGCCCCCTTTTGTGTGTGTGTTTGGGGGTGGGATCATACCTTGAAATCACCACTCCGATCAAGCTCGGCAAAGATTAGTTCAAAATCTTCCTTTGAGGTTTTGGGCAACGACCTAAAAAGAGGTTCCATGACATGATGATCTAAAAGACACCAGCAATTCAATGATGTGTACATCAAATGTTAAATATTTAACATGTTGGATCCCTACTGGATACTGTGTTAAATTAATAAAGAAAGATTCAAGTAAGTAACTCAAGACCACCATAAGCGCTGTTGCAAAATGTTATTATGCGCCAGTGGCAACACCAAAAGTGCAAAACTAAAAAACAAACAGCATAAGATGATGCACAGCAACAACAAAGCGGGCACCAACAAGGGTATAAGAGTAGGAAAAGTGTATAGTAAATTATGGAGATGAAACCAAAAGACATTTCAGGTTATGAATACCGAGATATAATTAGAGTGCTATACTGATACTAGTTAGTAATTTAGTATCATACTATCCTTACTGAAAGAAAAATCTAATTTGGTTATGAACAGGACAATTCTCCGGGAAGATTTGACAAGATATAATGCACCAGAGAGTGAAAGGAGACACTTTAGTTACCTGTATTTGTTTAGCTCATCAAGTAATGATATGCACTGTTCCTTGTTAAGGTAGCCCTGACCCTGATGCACAGAAAAAGGGAACAGATATAATTGCTAAATTGGATAGTACATCAATGTCCAAGAGAACATAAAAAAAGGACTCACGTTAGTGTCGATGAGATCAAATGCCTTCTGTAGAATACTTTTCCTTATAGAGTCCATTTGAGCAAGTTGTTTTGCAAGCTGGATCACAAAAAAAGTTCCATGCATGCATTCAAATTACATTTTGGCATAGAAAGAACACAGCAGAATTCAGAAGATAAGAATACTAATGTTCAAGAGAATTAGGATGTAAGGAAGGATTCTACCTGCTCTTTAAAGCTATCATAAATGACAGCAAGAATTAAATTTGTTAGGAAGTAAACTCCTAACAGCACATAAATAACAATAAACAGGGCGTTCCAACGAGAGCTCCTAATCAAGAGATGTGTGAGCATGTGTGAGTGAATCTGAAGGAATTATCAAAACTCTTCAGGAATAGTGATGCGCAGCTTACTTGTAAGCAGGGACCCATACGTCAGGATTATTGGATGTGGTGAACAGGACAAACATCTGATATAATGTTGTACCGTATGATGTGAAAATGGTCTTTCCTTGTGGCGTGTCCTCAAATGTTACATAGGCTAGCCAGCTTGCAAATAATAGGAACAACAGTGACAGAGCCTACAAATGCCGGTGACAAAATCATATGATGAAACTGAAAAAGATAATGCGCACAACAAACTTATAGGCATATGATACTATGAGTGGTATAAAAAACAAAACCTTACCAAAACATTAAGGTATGTCCCAACAATACCAACCAGCGTAACAGCACACATTCGCAGTTCCCTATTGCAGAAAGGAATGTTTACTCAGTGTGTCAAAAACACAGCAGTCCTTAACCAACAATGAACGTGCTCTGTGCGCGCGTCTCAAGTTCCTTGTTTCTAAACAGTATGACTCTCCTCTTGGCTTTTATATTCCATGTCAGTTATACATGGATTTAGTTGGAAGCCCTCCTACTATGTTCATTATGGTACCAGAAGTAGCATCAGTTTGGGCAGATAAACACATACCTGATCGTCATAATTAGAAATACAACGCGAATGTATGGAGCTACTCTGAAAGGTCCAGGACTAAGCATAAACACAAGTATGTCGCATGCTAAGATGAAGAGAAGAAGAACCTGCAATCCGAACCAGAACCATGAACAAATTACAATGACTGGAGCAGCAAAAACACATACCCAAACCCAACTCGACAAGTGAGAACAGATGTGTATTGCAGCTGTCTTGGTTAATTCATCAAAGGACAATTACAGAGTACACTTTATGGAACCCAGGCGACGCCCAGGAGCCAAGGCAGCACGCTGGGATAGTTCCCAGGGGGCAGGCTAGCTAACAGTAAAGCAGAGCTTTAATCGTGCATAGAGAAAATCTCTAACAATAAGAACTAGTAAAACAAGAAAAATAGAAGTACTATGCCTGAACACAGCTCCATCTAAAATGCAGAACTCAGAAGGATCTAGACCTGTGCAAAGCTAGTATGCTACTGACTGAATAGTTTATCATGCACTACAAGATTAAACTAAATTATCACAAAATCAAGCACGCATCCCTAAATTTACTATCTTAAAATTGGTGCTTTGCCAAACTGTGTCGTGGTGGGCAAGGGCCAGAAATATTCCTGTTAGAATATATATGTGTTGTGCGTGTGTATATGTTGGGCGTGTGCCTGGTATAGCCGGCCAGCCCTATATATGATTACAGGAGATCTCGGCAGGTCCTATTTCTATAAGCCACCAGATCTCCTCTCCTATATATATGTACATAGGTCTCTCCAATCAATTCATCTACGATTCCACGCAATCCTAATTGCTATCATGGTATCACGAGTCTAGAGTTTCCTTCCGCACCCGCCCGCCGATCTTTCCCGTGTGCGCGGTTTCCGCCGCACCGGCCATGGCTGGCTCACCTCCATCCGCTTCCCCGCTCGCTCCGCAGCCCCCGCAGCCCTCGAGCGCGGCCTCAGGCGCCGTCACTGACGCCTCGGCTGCCGCCGCCGCTGCTGCTAAGGAGACGCGCGCGCGGGACGACGCCGCGCGACTCGCAAAGGCGGAACGTGCGAGCGTGACCAAGGCTCGCCACGACGCCACCCTCGCCCGCGTCGCAGAGGCGGACTGCGTGGCCGCCGCCGCCCAGGCTGAGCGCGACGCCGCCGACGCCCGTCTCCGTGCCGCCCTGGCTCGCGCTGATCTCGAGCGCGCCGCGACCCAGCCGCTTCCCGGCAGCGATGATGACGCCAGCGACGCCTCCGGCGACAACGATCACGTCTCCGTGGCCGGCGACGCTACGCATCTCCGGGATGCCTTGCTGCAACACGAAGCTGCTGCCCTGATCAATCTGCACGCCCAGGCTGTGGCTGTGCAGAACATCCGCCTCCTCGTGCCACTCACCCTCGACGTCTCGTCCACCTTCTACGGTCGGTGGCGCGAGTCGCTCCTCCACGTCGTCGGCCGCTACTCCCTAGAGAGTCACGTGCTATCCGACGTGACCGCGCCCACCTCCCCGGACTGGGTCCGCATGGACTGCGTCGTCCGCACGTGGATCACCGGCACCATCACCGATGCCCTTGCCGACACTGTGATCGAGCCGGGCAATACTGCTCGCACTTCGTGGCTCGCCATCGAGTCCCAGTTTCGCGGGAATCGCGAGACTCGCGCCCTCCATCTCGACGCGGAGTTCCGCAACTTCAAGCAAGGCGATCAAGACATCACCACCTACTGCAGGAAGCTCAAGGGCATGGCAGATGCTCTTCGTGACCTTGACAAGCCCGTTCAAGACCGCACGCTCGTCCTCAACCTCCTCCGAGGCCTCGACGGTCGATTCGAGGCAATTGGCCTTCATCTTCGTCGTGGGCGCCCCTTCCCTACCTTCCTGCAGGCACGCAATGATCTCCTTCTCGAGGAGCTCAACATGGAGGCGACGGCACCGGCTACTGCCCTCACCACTACTACTACAGCGCCATCTACTGGTGCGCGACCACCTTCTGCTCCAACTGCACCTTCAGCCGCGCCTGCACAGCAGCGGCAGCAGGCGCCGCCTCAGCCCTTCAACAGCGGGGGGTGGGGGGGCAAGCGTACCCGGCGCGGGAAGCGTGGTGGCGGCGGTCGTGGGCCAGCGAACACCAGCGGTTAGCCCGCTGCTCCAAGAGCTTCGGGGTCCTCCGGCTGGCCCAATCTTCATCAACCATGGGCTGGGACCATCAACATGTGGCCTGGACCCCGCCCAATGACGCTCCCACATCCTCAAGCACTTCTGGCCGGTGTACAGCAGCCAGACGGTGGCCAGCAGGTACCCCATGCGCTGCTGGCCGCCACCCAGCAGGGCTGGGGTGTTCACCCCGGTGTGCAGCAGTGGGCAGTACCACCAGCCGGCCTATACAGCCCCGCTGTTCCAGGATGGGATGCCTCCAGCTTGGCGTCCAACTTCCAGACGATGTCGCTCCAGCAGCCCCCCTCCACCAACTGGTACTTTGACTCCGGGGCTTCTAATCATATGTCTTCAGATGCTGGTATAACTACTACTACTCATACTCCACGTTCATCTTTTCCATCTCATATTGTTGTCGGTAATGGGCACCTTCTTCCCGTTACTTCCACTGGCGTTACCACTTTACCTAACAATCTTCATCTTAATAATGTCCTTGTTTCACCTGGTCTTATTAAGAATCTCATTTCGGTTCGCCAGTTTACTTCCGATAACAACTGTTCTGTGGAGTTTGACCCTCTTGGTTGTTCTATGAAGGATCTTCATTCTCGGAGAGAGATCGTCAGGTGTGACAGCTCCGGTCCTCTTTACCCACTGCAGCTTCCGGAGTCCGCCTCTGCTCTCCTCGCCGCCTCCAGTCCTTCGCTTTGGCACCAGCGTCTTGGTCATCCCGGTCATGAGGTTTTGTCTAGGCTAGCACAGTCATCTGCCATTCCATGTAACAATAGTGCTAGTCATACACTTTGTCATGCTTGCTAGTTGGGGCGTCATACTCGTTTACCTTTTCATGCGTCTACCTCCAAAACCACTCATATTTTTCAATTAATCCATTGTGATTTGTGGACATCACCAATTCCAAGTGTTTCTGGGCACAAGTATTACCTTGTTGTTCTCGATGATTTTTCGCACTATCTCTGGACTTTTCCGCTACGACTAAAGTCCGACACCTTTTCCACACTGTCTAACTTCTTTGCCTATGTTACTACACAGTTCGGTGTCACTGTTCAAGGCATCCAGTGCGACAATGGCCGCGAGTCAATCACACTTCCCGCGCTTTCTTTCTTTCTCATGGCGTCCAGTTACGCATGTCCTGCCCATATACATCTTCACAGAACGGTAAAGCTGAACGCATTATCCGCACTATCAATAATGTTGTTCGCTCCCTTCTTTTTCAGGCTAGTGTCCCACCAGCCTACTGGGTTGAGGCTCTTTCCACCGCCACACTCCTTAATATTCTTCCAACCAAGGCACTCAATTTCTCAGTTCCCCATACGGTTCTCTATGGGGCTCCTCCATCCTATGAGCATCTTCATGTTTTCGGTTGTCGCTGCTACCCCAACCTCTCCGCTACCGCCCCCCACAAACTCGCTCCCCGCTCCTCCTTGTGTGTCTTTCTTGGTTACTCTCCTCATCATAAAGGCTACTGCTGTCTCGACCGGTCTTCCAACCAGATTATCATTTCCCGGCATGTTGTCTTTGATGAGTCATCATTTCCCTTCTCAGAGGACAACACTCGTCCCACCCCCCAGGACTTCGAGTTTTTGGACTCTACTGACCCACTGGTGGCTTCCCCAGTGCCATCATGTTTTATGCCTGCAGGTTCTTCTGGCGCCGCCACCGCACAGCCACGTGCGGCTCTTCACCCCGGGAGCAGCGCCCCATGGCGTGCTGCTGCTCCTCTGGCCTCTAGCGCCCCTGCACTGGCTGGACCCGCTCCCTCGACAGCCAGCCCGCTAGTGCCCAGCAGGGTTTCACCACCAGGCAGCCTTAGCCCGGCATCGGCCGGCCCTGCAGCATCACCACCTCGCCCGACTGGACCTCCGCCCGGCTTTCAGCGCTGGGCTGGTCACGTCTATAGCCGGCGCCCTCGGCCTCCTCTGCCTGACTTGGCTGCCCGGGCGCCGGTGCCACCAGTTCGGTTGACGTATAGCCGTCGACCGCGGCCTCCTCCGTCGCCGACTTCGACTACTTCACCTCCTCCGCCACCGGATGTCACTGCTACTTTCCCTCGTGGGGCAGTTCCCATCGTCCCTGTGGCCAACCAGCATGCCATGCGGACACGTGGGAAATTTGGTTTTCGACAACCGGTTACACTTCAGGCGACCACCTTGTCACCGATTCTGCGGACATATCGGGCCGCCCTTGCTGATCCTCATTGGCGTGCAGCTATGCAGGAGGAGTTCTCGGCCTTACTTGCCAACCACACTTGGGATCTTGTTTCGCGACCCCCGCGCTCCAATGTAGTGACTGGCAAGTGGATATTTAAGCACAAGCTCAAAGCAGACGGTTCTCTCGAACGTTACAAGGCTCGCTGGGTTCTTCGTGGCTTTACACAGCGCCCTGGCATTGACTATGACAAGACCTTCAGCCCTGTTGTGAAGCCTGCCACCGTTCGCACAGTTCTTTCTTTGGCAGTCTCCCACCGCTGGCCAGTTCACCAGCTAGATGTGAAGAATGCATTTCTCCATGGGACACTCTCAGAGACCGTCGATTGTGCCCAGCCAGCTGGTTTTGAGGATACCTCTCGCCCAGACTTCGTCTGCCGCCTAAATCGGTCTCTATATGGCCTGAAACAGGCGCCTCGTGCTTGGAACAGCAGGTTCGCCTCTTTTCTCCTCCAGTTGGGTTTCGTTGAGGCTAAGACGGATACATCTCTGTTTGTCTATCGACGGTGTTCAGAGATTGCCTATCTCCTGTTATATGTGGATGATATTGTGCTGACTGCCTCATCAACAGATCTGCGCCAGCGCATCATTGTAGCTCTTCTGAATTCTCTATGAAAGATTTGGGAGAACTCCCATCACTTTCTGGGCATGCAGGTACAGCGCACTAGTTGTGGACTCTTCTTGTCCCAACATCAGTATATGTTGGATATACTAGACCGGGCTGGTATGGCAGACTGCAAGCCTTGTTTCACACCGGTTGACATCAACCCCAAACTTTCCGCTGATGGCGCTCCCATTGCATATCCTACAGATTTTCAGAGTCTAGCAGGAGCTTTGCAGTACCTCACCTTCACACGGCCGGACATTGCTTATGCCGTGCAACAGGTGTGTCTTCACATGCATGACCCGCGTGAGCCTCACCTTGCAGCCTTGAAGCGCATTCTGCGCTATGTTCGTGGCACCTTGGAGTTGGGCTTACATATTACAGCTTCCAGTGCACCTAATCTCATTGTCTACTCTGATGCGGATTGGGCTGGATGTCCTGACACTCGTAAGTCCACATCAGGTTACGCAGTGTTTCTAGGGGACAATCTTATCTCCTGGTCCTCCAAGCGCCAGAACACAGTATCCCGCTCTAGTGCAGAAGCTGAGTATCGTGCGGTCGCCAATGCCGTTGCTGAAGCCTCTTGGATACGACAGTTGTTGTCTGAGCTGCATACACCTCTGCACCATGCCGCTTTGGTCTACTGTGACAACATCAGCACCGTATATATGTCTTCCAACCCCGTTCACCATCAGCGCACCAAGCACATTGAGATTGATCTTCACTTCGTTCGAGAACGAGTGGCCCTAGGTGCTGTCCGCGTTCTTCACATCCCAACGACGTCTCAGTTCGCTGACATCTTCACCAAAGGCTTGCCCACTGCTGTCTTCATGGAGTTTCGATCCAGTCTCAACGTTCGCTCCATCGACGCTGTGACTGCGGGAGGATGTTAGAATATATATGTGTTGTGCGTGTGTATATGTTGGGCGTGTGCCTGGTATAGCCGGCCAGCCCTATATATGGTTAGAGATATCAGGAGGAGATCTCGGCAGGTCCTATTTCTATAAGCCACCAGATCTCCTCTCCTATATATATGTACATAGGTCTCTCCAATCAATTCATCTACAATTCCACGCAATCCTAATTGCTATCAATTCCAAATCATTTTGCTGACATTACTTTTTGAGGTGACATTTCTCTTTGAACTTCGGATAGCTTTAAAGTAAAACAAAGATATTTATTTTCTACTCGTAGTCATTATATCTGTATTGCAATGTATAGAAGCTACTTTAACTCTTTCAATCAGCATCTATGCCTTACTAAATGTTTGAGTTATCTGATCTCTACTCTGCTAGCCTCTATTTACTGTTCCTAGTCATCTATATATGAAAGAAAATTAATGTTTGTCATTGGCATGGTCTCCAAAAACACAACTTTAGCCGCCCTATTTTATTAAAATATAATATGATGGAAGTAATTTATTGAGATAGATTTACACCACATTTTCATATGTATGGTTTAAATATGCATAATATGTTGATAAGCAAAGTTTAGCTACACATTCTAAAATGTCAATTTATGGTTTACTGGATAAAGATATTATAGTGTATCAATACCTATTTTCACTCTTTCAAACCACAAAAATTAATAATATTCAAGCACTCAGACCTATGCAGAAATGTGCCCAAGAAGACATAAGCGAAGACAAATGTGTTACCTTCAATTTGTTCATGGAGTTCTTCCAGAAAATATTTAAACCTTCATAGGAAAGTGGGTAGAAGATATCCAAGACAAGAATGACAAGGGTAAGGGCCTGAAATTAAGAGTAAGCAACATAAAGCTCTGATTTTCAGACTCCTTATAAGAAACTATATGTTCTTCATTCAAAACATGCACAATTGTATACTATGGTAGCTCCAACTCTAACTGAAAGTTTGAAAATTTGTAAAAGACTACTTTAGGTAACTGAAGGTAAATATACATGCCCTGAAACACACTACTGACCGTAATAACGCTTTAAGGTTTGAGTCGTTAAGTTCTTGCCTGGGCACTGAAGCACTACACATGTCAAGGAAGCCTTACCTCATATATGAGTGATTCTGTTTTGCTTAAGTATGGCAGCTGCCCAAGAAAGTAAAGATCCCTTTGATCACAAGTATTTGGGGCGTATTTCTGGCACCAGAGAGGCTTCTGGAAATGCAAATAAAATATCTCATTAATTGTTGTAATAGTCCTTGCGATGAAATGTCATTTTTTGGCCAAAGCAAACTTGGTACACTTAAGATGCCTAATTTCAGCTACGAGTAACAAAAGGTCAATCTTGACCTAAGAACTTATACAGCATAACAAATGGAGATCGCAAATATTGGGAACTGACCTCTAGGAAATTCAATAGAATCAAAGCAAATAGGTTAAGTGACCAGAGCCAATCCAATCGGAGATACACGAAATAAAACCTCATGGCCCTCTCAAACCTTGTGTCATTCAAGACATCCTCAGGGATACCGACACCATCTTCTGCCTGTCAACCAAAACTGTACTGAGATTTTCAAACATGCCACAGGAAATGACAACAAAAACCTAATTTCAGATTGACAAATAAGCTTCATCGTTAATTGTTCATTTCAAAAGTGCATTTTGCCTCCAATAACTACAGCCCAGCTCTCAGGAATAAAATAACCTTGTTTTGTGGCACGTAATAAATAAAAATGTCAATTCTGGTAAGGTAAAATTCTGTGTCAAATGCAAATATTTCTTGACGCCATAACTGTGAAATCATCACTAGTTACATACAACATCACAACTACCCCATATCCTACAACACAGCACAGTAGTGCATCATCTTCAAACAAGCATCAAACATATGGCAGCCACACACTCAGGTCAACAGTGAACTCCACAAGCAAAAGCACTGGAACGTAAATGCTCCTCCATATGCTGATATGCACAAATAGTTAAGTATCCCCAGAGGACGAAACACTCCAAAATCCAAACCACCCGAAACTAACATAAATAGCACATGAAGCGGTACCTCAGCTTCATCTCGACGTTCTAACCAGAGCACAAACTCTGAAACAAATTTTGTGCAACAACCCACAACCCAGAGCTCAACGTTGCATCTCACCACGTAAGCACGCAACTGTCTCGAACAGGAAATTCGTCCACTCCACCAACAGCAAACTACCTCACGGACATCAACAGGCTACCAGCACCTCAATTCTCAGCTACAGCAAAGCATCACAGCATTTCACATAACGAAGCAAAGCGGGGAGAGTGCGAGAGCAGTGAGAGGCGGAGCGGGAACCGACGAGGTCGACGAGCGCTGCCGCCTTCTGGTACCGGTCGCCGTACGCGAGCGCGTCCGAGCGGCGGTGGTACTGCCTCGCGCCCCGCACGCCGTTGCCGAGGCCAGAGCGGCCCCCTCCGGCGGACGCGGAGCCGCGGAAGCCACGGCCCTCTTCCCCCTCCACCTCGGTGATGAGCGGCGCCTCCACTTCCGCCATCGCTCCACCTTGACGGAGATCTGGAACGGCGAGCAAAATCTGGGATTAAAGTACTACAGTACCACTCATCGAAGTGGAAGTGGAAGCGGGAGCGGGGGCGGGGGTGGGATTAAAGTAATCCGACGCGAACGAGAACGTGTTCAGTTAAGGAGCCCGCCACGCTTGGGAACAAGTCTGTCGTAATCATATGGCGATTTGTAGCTTTGGAGCGCAGTTATCGGCGGGTACAACGTAGCAGAGTAGCTTCCGGAACGGACACGCGTTGCACGCTGCCGTGCAGCGTCTGCCGGTTCATTGGTGGGCGCTGGTGCTTGGTGTTTGTGTACGCACGTTGACGTGCACGTCGGCGCCATTGCCGAAACGAGTGGCTTCCGGAACGGACACGGGCGTGATGACGACCCGAAGGGCCTTACCTGGCTGGACACAGACAGTGTCGGCAAGATCAGAACGGTTCGCAGATACTCCATCCAAGAGCGTATGGTACAGTAGGCTGTCGATGCCCGAACCTATTGTCCCCATAGAATTTTTTTTTACATATTTTTTAAACTATTTTTAAAACTGTTCAATTTTTTTTTCAAAACTAACCCTTTTGGACGCGCCTATTTGCACGACGCGGCTAAATCACGCTGCCATGCCAGTGGCGTGGCAGGGGGCAGTCGACGGCTACGGCGACCGCTGACGTGGCAGGTATGACACGCCACCCGTCACGGCGCGGCGGGCCTACCGCGCCACGCATCACGGCACGGGGCTGCCGCACCACGCATCACGGCGCGGCAACCCCTTGTACCCGGCCTCGCTTCCCTTTCTCTCTCTGTCTCACTCGGCCTGAACCGCCACGCCCTGAGCCGCTCTGCGCCCGCCGTCGCGCCACCACGCCGCGCCCGCGCCCGACGCGACCCCGGCCGCCGCGCCCTAAGCCGGCACGACTCCCGCCTGCCGCGCGCGCCCTCCCTCCTGCAGTCACGCTCCCTCTCCTCAACGCCTCTCTCCCGCACCATCACACCAGCAGGGACGCGCGCCGCAAGGGCTGCGCGTCGCCAGGGAGGGGCGCCGCCAGGGAGCCGCGCGCCAGCAGGGAGGGGCGTCGAGGGCTGCGCCGCCAAGGAGGGGCGCCAGGGACAAGGGGCTAGTCGGCCGCCGTAGGCCGGCCTGCTGCTGCTGTCCGCCGTCGTCGTCTTATGCTCCCTCTTCGCCGTCGTCAACACAGGGACGCGCGCCGTCCCTCCATCTCTCCGCACTATCTCGAGCCGTGAAGGACATTGTTGCGCTGCCCATCGTCGTCCTCCAGAAGGGGGGATTACCGCTGGCCGGCCGGCCATTGCCGTTGCCCTCCAAAAGTAGGCCGCTGCCGGCCGGCCATTGCCACCGCCGGCCATCTCCTTTCTATTGGTGGATTGTGGTGACCCATAATCTTTGTTGAGGTAATGCTCTTCTGCATCTCTGTCAATTTTTTTGCTAGGGTTATGATTCAAATTTAGTTTGACTGGATAGAGATTTATACAATTAGTTAACAAAGATATTTAGTGAAGTTAGTAAATATAAGTTATGTTTAGTTTTGCAGTTAGCTAGATATGTATAGTTAGTAAAGTTACTTAGTATAGTAAGTATAAGTATTAATATTAGTGTGTTTAGTGTAGTTAGTTAGTATAGTTAGTTAGAATTCTTGGTATAGGTATTAATATTAGATTAGTTAGTATAGTTAGTTAGTATAGGTGTAGTCAGTTAGTTAGTACGCACGACGATTTTGATGAGCTAATGAAGTTTCTGAAATGCTTTTGTAAATGGATTGTTGTGTTAGAGTTTTCTACGGAGGAAATATTAGGAGAGAAGATGGTATGTTCGAGGATATGGAAGAAGAATTGGAATGGTTTTATGAACCTCCTAGCTTCAACGACCTTTGTGTCTGTTTGAATATAAAATTTGGCGACGATTTCACACTGAATGGGAGGTTTGATATTGGAAAGACTAAGACACACTATGTCCTGATACCCTTGCGCGACCTGGCTCACTGGTCCTGCTACAATAGGGTGCTCCAAAGTTCCAATGTGCCCATGACTGAGGTGGTGGTGGAGAATGGGTACAGGATGCTGGGTGTTCTGGATGGGTCGTCCATTGACGATGTTGGAGGCAATGAGCAAGAATTGAGGGTCGAAGGGGAAGTAACTCAGGGTAACATAGATTTGGATGGTCAGTTAACATAGGAGCAGTTCATTCAAGTCAAGTAGGCTGTATAAGCAATGACTTCGATGTGAACGAGTTCGAACTGGAAGAGGAGGAGGAGGAGGATAGGATCGGTGATGTAGTTAGCAGTGATTCGGACGATTCAGATGATGACCAGGGAGGTAGACATGCTATGCCCACACCGGTTGATGCCATGCCAGTACCTATTCATGGTATGCCATTAGCAGTACCAACTGAGGTTTTGCATGCTATCCAGGCTCAGGATAGACTAGTCATAGATTTGCCAGCAGATGATACCTCCTATGATTCATGGGGCAGAATTAGCGAAGCACAGCAGTATGTTCCACCACCACCTTACATAGCGACTGAGCTTGAGCAACTAAGGTCGATGAACGTACCTTTCAGGGGCATTCTGAACTATAGGGATGTCAGCATGACGGATATGGCAGTTTGTGACACCGGTCTCCAGATGTGTAGGAAATCATTGTATGACCATAAGAAAGAAATCCTTAGTAAGGGGGATGATATTCAATACAATGTCAGAGATGAAGCTCTTCCTTCAGGACTATGCTGTGTATCACCATAGGACGTACAACGTCACTCATTTGGACCAGGAGTTGAGGTACCACGTGATATGCAAAAAATGGTTGTATATGGAGGTTAAATGCATGAAAGAGACAAAGTGATGGCAAGTGGAGGATAAGTAAAATGGTCGAACCCCACACTTGCCTAACAAATAGGGGGAAGGAAAATCATCAGCAGCTCACTGCACGTTACCTTGCCCATCGTATATTGGGGCTCGTTGATAACAATAACGACATTTCAATGTCTTCGTTACAACAGTCCATATCTGGATTCATTAAGTATGATGTAAAGTATGGAAAGACTTGGCGTGCTAAGCAAATTGCCCTGGCGATTCGTTGGGGTAGTTGAGAGGAAGCGTACAACAGGGTGCCCCGCATCTTATGTGCAATGCGTTACTACAACCCTGGCTTGAAATGGTTTGTGGACACCGATGGGATGTATTTTTAGGACCCGTTGAGGCATGTCCTATATCGTGTGTTCTGGTCGTTCGCGCAAACGGAACATGCATTCTAATTTTGTCGGCCAGTTGTACTTGTTGATGGCACTTTTCTGATAGAAAAGTACAGGGGCACCTTGATGATGGCTTGTAACACCTCTGGTGTTATGAGCTTCCTTAGCATCTAGGTTAATGCCTAAGAGAAATTAGCAAAACAAGTTTGCGGGTTTAAAAGTTTAAAGCACACATGGAATTATAAACGAATCTTGTGTGACTCGCTTTCGTGAATAAAACAAACAAATAAGTGCCGCTAATCAACTTGTCTCGGTGCTTAACAACTTGTAAATAATCTTGTGGACAAAAGTTGTTTAGGGCTTGTTTTGGAAAAGAATTGTAGACAATGCCATTTTGGCATTTAAATTCCAATAAAACTGGTTAGGCAATATATCTATGTTTTTGCACAACTGGTTGCAACAAGATTTGTACTTGAACACGATGTAGGTTGTGGTTGGTCTGGAAGTCACGATGCTCTCGTAAAATTTCCCCATTTTGCTTTGAACATGTTAACCATGTTAGTGGCGCTCTGTCCGTGAACCGGCGTTCTGCGCGACCAGTCTATCTTGGCGCCTCTCTTTCCTTCTCGCTGGTCATCTTCTGGTCGTATGGGTTGCTTCATTGGGGAGATGGTAGTGTCAACTCTAGGGTAGTGCATTTTGGTTGGATCTTAGTGAGCTAATCCGTGGTTTTTGTGTCTCTTTAAAATTCGTGCGCATCACTACTCACCATCGAACAGCTCGGCCTGCGGTCACCGCGTGCACTGCCTGCCAGCCGTCTGGGCGACATGGTGCTTCACCCACCGCATGACCCACCTAACCACGGAGGAGCTGGCTGCCTTCGCATCCCACCAAGTTTGAGTCATCCCGTCTATGCACTAGTTTGTGGGACGGTGGGGCCACGTTGTTTCCTCGCATGTACTCGGCCTCGCCTTAACTAGCAGAGCATCCCTGCCTTCGTCCCCTCGCCATGGTCGTGCCTAGCTCCGGTCGGGCCGCTGCCGCTTTTCACGCTGCCCGCGCGTGCCCTGCACCCCGGTGCGGCTGTTTGTCTATGCCACTATCCTTCACTCCTCTCCCTCGCTAGCGTCTTATCCAAAATTTTAATGGGAGCGCCAGCCGAGCATGTGCTTTACAGCACTAGTAGCCCAATAGCAGTGTAGCGCATCTTTGCAGCACCCGTACTAAGCCATCCAAGCTACAGCAGACCCTTTCTTCCTCGCCTACCACTGTGCTCGGCACCCTAGCGGCCGCACCCCTTGCCCTGGCACGCCGCACCACCACCACCACACACCGGCGTGGCCATGCTCTCATGACCTCCACACGCCTGCTCCTCTGCCACTGTGTAGCCACCCGAGCCCTAGGAGCGCCGTCGCCGTGGCCCGCTGCCGTCATTGCGCCCCAGCCGACCGAGACTCCTTTGCCACGTTGTGCCTCCTCTGCTTCGCTGAGGCCTTAGCCTCGCCACCCCATCACAGTAGGCGTGACGTAGAGCTGTTGTCGGCCACGACCACCCCTCCCTGCCCCCGCCGGAGACCTGTCGGTGATGGCTTTTCCCCCCACCATGGCCTTTGCACACCGCCGTGTGCATGGCCGGCCCACTGCAAGCACCTACGACCGCTCCCATCGCCCGGTCACCACGCGCACAAGCGCGCATGAGTCCGTGTTGCCTCACGATGCTCCATCTCTGCTGTTGCGCCCGCAGCGCCCCACCGTGGCCGCGCCATCATCGCCGAAGCGGCTACCCGCGTGGGTGCGTGGCCAGGGTGCCATGGGCCGCCCCTAGCCATGCCGCCAATGCCCACGGGAGCGGCAGGCACCCTAGCTGCCCCTGCGTACCGCCTCCATCATCGCTGGCCATCTTCCATGCCGAATCGACAGCCGGTGATGGCTCCCCCACTGTGTGCTCTGTTCTGGAGGAGGTAAGGACGTAGAAGTGTAAATAGAAGCTTTTTCAGGAGGCTAGGTATAAAAATTATGACTCATATGAATAGTAGCATACTAAATAGATAGAAGCATGGAGACGTTTTTGCAAAACTGCCGTCGCGCCTAGGCCCGTCCGCGTTGGGCCATTTCTGGCCTAGTCGTGACCGACCATGGCCCATGTCCATGCACACCCGCGTGCTGGACCAGCATGTCACCACCACGCCTGGGCTACTCGCGCCCGCACGCGCGCCCCGTCTCCGCCTGGGCCATGGCCTGTCTACCCGCCTAGGCCGCCCACGCCCGTTACCGCCGCCACTGGGCCACGCGCGCGCCTGCGGGCCAAGCCTAGCCGCTCAGGCCTTTTCTTTTTGTGTTGTTTTTGTTTTGTTAATTCAGTGCTCTTTAAAAATTGAAAATAAAGTGTAGAAAAATCACAAAAATGCCAAACTAATTTTGTTAAGTTTCTAAAATCATGATCTATCTATTAGCGTAATTGGTTCATCTAGTTTTAAAATGCTTCCATGGTTGCTCTAATTATTTAAAAATGTTTAATATTGTTAAAATATGAATTTGTGGGAATTTTTATGGGGAAATGGTGATAGTGTTGACTCTAGAAGTTTTACAGTAAATTACTAATATTATTAGCTGCTCGCTGTAATTTTTATAGCTCCAGAATAATTAGTTTGCTAGCTAGATAATAATGCCATATTTCGAATAAAGATTAAATCGATAGAATTGAATAAAGAAACAACTTGGGTTTGTATAACTAAAACACTTGTTGGGAAATGACATATTTCTCAATGATGTTGATACATAGATTAGTACGTTACTTATTAGAGCTAACTTGTTAGTTCGTAGTATATGCTCTGTTCCAAGAGTTGTTGTTGCCTTATTAATTATCTGATGTATCATCCCTGCATCGCATTGCATATCAAAATAGGGACGATGATGGATCGCGGAGTCATCGAGAGTTGCTGGTGAGATGGTACTTTTGGAGATCGTGTCGCCAAGATGAAATACTAACTTTTAGTTATATCTTACCCAGGCAAGCCCCGGTGCATAACCCCTACTTTTCTGCACTTTATATTATATTTGTGTATTAAGTTTTAAGGAGTTGAATGAATATATATATATATATATATATATATATATCCTATGAGTCTTACTAGTATGACAGGGTCTTGTAGATTGCTATGCTATAGGACTCCGGTAGAAGTCGAGTGATTGTCTGTCACTCGCGAGAGATAGGAAATATATTATTGTGTTACTATATTATTATCGCCTAGAATATATATATATATATATGAATGATAATTGGAGACCAGGTGGAATAGTACTTTGGATCTGTACTTGGTTTGGCATTTGAGCAAGGCTCGGATTGCATTTGTTCCACCTGTGTCGGTTAAGGACCGAACGTTGCATTGGATTCTAGGCAGGTCACAGACTTATTATCCTGAACACATACTAGTGTATGGACGTGGGAAGACTCATTGCTCTCTTGTCATAGGTTCTGGCTCTTACTGGACTGACAGATTGGAGGCAGGGATGGTGGAGGTCTAAGCACCGCACTGAGTCCGGGACTCAGGAGTGGGGGCTTGGAGTCCAAGTTTGGACGGAGACCTAGACCCCGTGACAGAAGGGTAGTGGGTTGGTCCTGCTTGTGCCTAGGGTACAAGCAGGACGTGTGTTTCAGGGTACCCAGCTAGACACATTGATTCATAAATCGCCGAGCGATCTGGTATGACTTATCTACAATCTAGCATCGTAGTAAGAACTGGAAGATGAAAGATGATAAAATGATTCTGATTACTTACCACCTGCTTGAAAATAGCACAGGTGCTTATATAGAATTGTTAGTTAATGAACTAATGCTGACTACTAATAAAAATTGAATATAAGGACGCGCGTTTAGTAATGTCTCCTGCAGATGCAATAAACCCACAAAGCCAGATAGCCTTGCATATCCTTGGAGTCTTTTCTTTCCTCCTGTCGGGTAAGTCTTGCTGAGTACAATTGAGTACTTAGGGTTTTATTTTCACCTGTTACAGGTGATAGGCGGATGCTAGAGCTGATCCTTGTGTGTGGATTCCTCCTAGTGGGCTCAGAGAGGATTCCTTTTTGCAGCGATCATAGTCTTTATTTATAACTCTTACTAAATATTTTTATAAATGAAAGTTTTATAATCTGTTATTATAGTTTATATATCAATGCTTTATCATGCCATGAAATTATATTTATTTCCGCTGTAACTCTGTTCACATGTTTATATTCCGCTGTTAAATTAAATTGTTCATAACTCTGATAACATGATTATATTCCGCTATTATAAACAATAAATATTATACTCTGATGTGCATAGAAAGTGATGTAAGAAATGACTAAAATATTGTAAGCTTTATTCTCTTATTTGTGATCCTGATGGAAAAATGTGAATTTTTAGGTTCTCCCTTGGGGTGTGCCCAACGAAACTGCTTAATTATTGTTCTCTCTTGAGTACTTAGTGTCTAATGGAAGACAAGTACTCCTGAGAGGTATTAGATTAGGCGGTTCTGCCACATGGCTGCTGTTATTGATCCTGAGGACCAAATAGTACCCATGGCTTTTGCTTTGGCAGAGGGAGAGAACAATGAATCATGGTCATGGTTCATGCGGCTTCTACGTGTACAAGTGCTTGGCCCATCTCGCATTATATGTTTGATTTCGGACCATCACCCAGGGCTTCTTAATGCTGCAACTGAGCACATAGATGGGTTCCCGCCTCTAGTGCACAGATGGTGCATGAGACACTTTGTCGCTAATTTCTGACGGCGTCAGATGAAGGAGATATGTGACAACTGACAAGGTAAAGGCTCTATGTTGTATACGTACAGAGCACCAGTTCAAGGAGACAAAGAGAAAACTAGACAATATGCTAAATGAAGCGGGAAAGGCCTAGTTAGAGGCACAGATGGAACATAAGGCTAGGTGGGCGTTAGCATATGACGAGGGAGGTTTTAGGTATGACATCATGACCACTAACTCCTCGGAGTCTTTCAACCATATATTCACCAGAGTTTGATCGTTGCCTATGTCTAGAATTGTTGAGTTCTCCTTTTATAAGTGCAACGATTATTTTGTCAAGAGGTGGGAACTTGCGTAGAGGAATATAGCTGAGCAGGGGTGTTTTGGAAAGGCCAAAGCAGAACATTTGAAGGAGGATGAGGAATTGGCCAAGCAGCACACCGTCGAGCCATATGGACCCCACCGCCATATCTTTAGTGTACGGGGTAAGGGTGGCACAAGCTTGGGCGGCGAACGTTATGGTGGACGAAACTACCGAGTTGATCTTGAAAAGTAGAGTGCAGTTGCAACATCCCTCAGATGATGCATGCCCCTTGCTCTCATATGATCACGGCCTGCAGGGTTCGCAGGTATAACTATGAGGATCTACCATATAAGTCACCCTTGTATCTCTGTTCAGACACCGTTAGTATTTGGGAGAGGAGCTTCGAGCCATACCTTGACCCGACATAGTGGCCACCTTATCATGGTTATGACTACGTGTCGCATCCGGATCTAATGAAGGTAGGCAAGGGTAGGAGGAAGAAGAAGCGACTCAAGTGGGACATGGATGCTATGAGAGGGTACGACGAAGACATGTACAGAGGAGGAGACTTCAACGAGTCCCATGGTAGGAATCTTTGCTCTATTTGCAAAGAACTTGGTCACAAGGCTAGCAGGTATAGAAGACAAGGGCAACAGGTGCATATAGCATACATTTTATTATATTAATGTTAAATGTTTGCTATGCTATTTAAAACTACTTTTTGAGTACATTGGAACCTTGGAGCTATGTTTATTATGATATATGTTTATTCTCTAATTTTGCATAATAGTTTATTCCTTTTACATTTACTTTGTTTTTATGCACTAATGTTCCATCATATTATAGTACTCTTAATGTTTGTTCTAACATATCCATTTCAAATTTGAACCCGGATGGGGGATCATCATCCGCAGTATCCCATTCTTGAGGTGCACTATGACAAGGACCACCGAGCCAAGCACCTGTCGGAGCTTCAGGAGGACTTGGTACCTCTTAGACTACGCACGCACCAGCCGCACCTCTGGGACGAGCGATACCGGTCGTACACATAGCGTGCCAGCTTCCTTGAGATTGTCCGGGTCTTCAACATTGGGCTACCGATCCTCGACCCTACACTTCTCACTATTGTTGTCAATAGGTATGATTTGATACACGTTTGCGATAGTACAAAGCATTGATTTGTCTCATTGTTTGAATTAAAAACTTCTTGTATTGAATTAAAAATCAATAGGTGGAGGCCAGAGACTCACACCTTCCACCTTCAGTGCGGCGAGATGACTATCACGATGTAGGACGTGAAGATGATACTATGTCTATGGTTGGGGGTCTTCTAGTGACTAGGATCCTTGATAACGATCACTGGATGGACTTGGTGGAGCAGTTCTGTAGCAGAAGACCACCCGAGGACGAGGATGCTAAGAGAGCAAAGTAAGAATTTCTACATTCCAAACATTTACCATTTTAACACCAGCACATATTCTGTAAATTATTTTGCTATTTAGATGGAGGGTGTAGTACATAACTTTTATGATGCGTATTGTCTTTGTCTAATTTAATGTTTGTTTTTGTTCCCTCAGCTCTCATGTAACATTCGGTGTCAGCTCTAATTTAATGTTTGCAAAATATTTTAGGAAAACATCCGATGTCAGTTCGGTCTGGATAACAGAAAACTTCGGGGCGTCGCTGCACTCAAACGCTCTAGAGCAGGAGATCGAGAGGTATGCTAGTGTGTGGCTATGGCACTTCTTAGGTGCCTTCCTATTCCTCGATGCATCGGGTAACACCATCAACTGGGCTTCCTAAATATACTGAGCCAGCCATGGGAGAATATAGGAGCGTACAGCTGGGGCAGCATGGTCCTAGCATGGCTATGCGTTGCCTACTGACGTGGTACAGGAGGTGCCAACCTAGGAGGTTGTTCCCACCTAATACAGGTTTGGTGTTGGGAGCGATGGCCAGTCGGGAGGCCCATTGTTCACGGTTTGCCTGTAAGTGCATCGATTTTTTATTTTCCTCAAACTTGATGCTGCACTTGTGACTGACTATTCTATTCAATGCAGGCATGGAATCACGTGGACGTAGGACTGACTGCTCTATACGTCTGGCAAGAAGCGGAGGTAGTTAGAGGGAACCCGAAGCGGCAGTACAAGCAGTACTCGAACACGCTAGACGTCCTAACACAGCACCAGATAACGACCACTTCGATACTCCTAGTTAGTGTTGTTCCTTTTTTATTATTCCAAAAACCTAACTGTAGTGAATTAGTGTCCTTGGTCCAGATTCGAGCTAGAGGGGTACCTGAGTCCTCGCACTGAGGAAGAGTCGGACGAGTGGCTTTTTAACGGGCCACTAATTTTCTTCCATATGGTCGAGATGCACTACCCTATAAGGGTGTATAGGCAGTTCGGAAGATTGCAGCTATGCCCATCGCCGCTGTACACAACCAATAGAAAGTTGCACAGGTGCGACAACTAAAACATAATAATTTAGCAGTCATGTGCATACATACAACCACTAACTTACGTTAAACTTGTAGGTACGATCGAAGGAATAGGTACAATGAGAAGAATTGGGCTGTGATGCACGCCACGTTCATCCATGACTAGGACAGTCGGCAAAGGGTCCTGATCGCCGAGATACCGCCGCACGACCAACGCAACTTTGACCGCTACCTCCAATGGTTGCATAGGAGTACCCACACACATATGTAGGCCCCCTACACTAACAAGCCAATTGATGAGGATGAAGACGAGGATGACATCGCTGATGCGTACAACGAGGCGACAAGGATGGAGACATAGAATCAGAGAGCCCCGCTACAGAGATATGTGGTAAGAAATTTTAATTTTAATACAACTACATGTCGGCGTTCCTATGAATTATAGTGATACGAACTTAGCTCGCTTGTGTATGCAGGCATCACAGTTGACAAGTCTATCCAATGAAGCCGCCGTGCGACTTCACGAGACTAGAGGGGAGCCGCATGGCATTCTACACGTCTTCGTCGATGTACATTCTATTCTCAAAGCCATGACAGTGGTTAAATGGTTCCCATGACTCATTCACCCGTGTTTTCTTTTTTTGCAGAAAGTGAGGAGGAGCTATAAGAAGCTAGCACAGAAGCTTAGCTGCGTGGATACTCCATGGGAGATGCCCTATGACCTAGACTTGTCTAGTTCCTTACGCTCGAGCACTATGCCGACACGAGCAGGTTCCTCCAACACGACAGCTGGTGGGACCTCTTATGTTCGTACTCCTAGCAATGCAGGCAAGGGTCCTGTGGAGCACGACGTTGAGGAGGATGAGGACGAGGAGGAGGAGGACTACGATGAGATTGGGATGTCTCAGCTTGGTGATGCACCATTTCCTACATAGTTCGACGAACAAGTACTTGAAACAACCATTCGCCATATACGTCACAATTACTTGAACATTGTAAGTAACGATGCCTATATTGTAATTGCAGGGTCCTAGTTACACTCAGCAGTACCGCCGAGTGTACTGCTAGCGAGACCATACCGATGTTGGGTTCACTCCTAACGTGCTGCCTTCACGTTCGAAGAGACAGCGACGTCCATGGTACCGATATACTCCTGGGTCGTAGGAGTTCTTTAGGATGACATGATGCACTTGTACTCGAACACCCATATATTGATGGAACATGTAGTATGTCGAGTAATGTTGAACTTATGTATTAATGAACTTGTGTTGTAGTTATGACTTGCTGAACTTATGTCGAACAGAGGTATTGTCGAACTTGCGATGAACTTGGGACGTGTACAAGTTAGTATTGCTAAACTTGTGTATTGATTGTCTCATGCACTTAACCTTCCTGCTGACCTATTCATTAAACCGACACAATGAAATAACTTGGCTCATGTGAGAACATAACAGAAGTGCCAGACTCCCTTCTGAGCGCATCAGCAGCAGCAAGATTTTGATGCATATAATTTAGGGGGTTTCAAAAGATCGTAATGGTGAGAATAGTCTTCTAGATGGGCATCAAACTAAGACCCAAAAGTAATACCCGAATGTGTGACAATGACAAAAGCAAAAGCATTATATACCGAGAACATAACAAATACATGCAAATTGCAACATTGTAATACCATTTTTTGTGGCAAAAGTTTTATGAGATAACACAATGTCCGTTACAAAAATTAAATAGTGTTTGTTACATGGGTACAATACATAAATAGTTCAAATGAAACACAATACAACACCGATAAAGTTCTACTACAATACAAATACCAAATCTAAAGCATTGAACTAGCACACTTGTACCAATCCTCTACCACACCTATACCAATCCTTAGTCTAAAACATACTGAGTAAGCAACTCATCGTCTGAGTACCAGTCCTCTACCACAACCTCCTTGTTGTGGCTAGGCTCACCTGCATTGCCCTGATCTGCCTGTCGCCTATAGTAAGCTGCATCCGCTTCACCTACGGCCTCTATGGCCTGAGTCAAGGACGCATCCTCCTCCATCTGGCTCATGTGGCTAGGCTCACATGCATTGCCTTGATCTGTCTGTCGCCTGTAGTAAGCGGCCTCCGCTTCATCTACAGCCTAAGTGAAGAACACGTCATCATCATCCTCCGCCTACAAGCCCACCTCTGCTAGAGCGATGAGCTCGCTCAGTCTGCCAGTGTCATCCTTAGCCTCCTTTGTTTGCAAGCCAGCCTCAGCTAGAGCGATGAGATCGCTCAACCTGGCAGTGTCATCCTCATCCTCATCTCCCTCATTAGACAACACAATCGGAGTTTGAATGGTGCAACCAGCTCGTGTTTTGTGCTCATGTAACTTCTTTTTCTCAAATCTTGCATGGGCCACCTCTACGGCATGGTCCTCGCTACATCCAATCCCTTCATGTATGAAATGCAACAAGTTAGCAATGTGATTATATTACATTAAAAAACAGGCAACAAAAATAAAAAAGGTTTCCAATGACTCACTGGCACACAATGCAACAACATGGTCGTTCAAGACCTACATCTATACTCTTTCCTCCTCCCTTGCCTCCTTCCTTGCCCTCTCCTTCTCTAACACCCTCCATCTCTCCAATCCCCATTTGTCAAGCCCAACATCGATCAGGTTATGAATACCGCGCTGTCTAGCAAACTCACGCATCTTGTTTTTGTGATGTTTAACGAATAGGTTGACGTAGTTAGGTCCATATCCCCTCTTCTGTGCAATTACTTGCCTCTCCTTCAGTTCATCCAAGAACTTAGCTTGACCATCATAACATTCCCACCTGCATTTCCTAGTGCTCTGTTCAAATGAAAAATGATATCATATATGTCTTAGCAAAAGAAATAAAATACGATTTCATGTTTACCACAAAAATAACCAACCTCATCATAGTCAACCATGTGGCCGCAATAATGACCTATTCCAAGCTCCGAAGGGACTAGGCCGTAGTTAGATTTAACACCACATTCACACTTGATTGGAGGTGCTTTATAAATTAACCTTTCTTTCTTCTTTTCCTTTGCCTTAGGTGGCTCCGGGCATTGATTCTTAGGACCGTAGAGCTACTCATTGAAACGACACTTCACAAATCCATAACGCTACAAGAGAATACTGTTTACACCAAAATTTGGGAAGAAGAATGCGGGAACTCGAAGCCCCCAAGATCGTGTCATCAAGGAATTGATTACATGAAGGTCGGTATCAGCTGATTCAAGTGCAATACTAGAATCGGCTCTCTTCAGGTGACGCCAGTAGATAATAACAAAAGCTATGGTAAGCGTCAGGGAAAACATGTCGGACTCTATAAAAAGGGAAATATTAGGATCCAAGTTATCTTAAATTAGGAATGTTTTCTCTTATGGCAAAAATTGAAATGACTCGTACTTAAGTAGGATTCATGCTTAGGTTTTGGGTATAAATATTGGACCCCGGCTATTGTAAAGGGCATCCAATCAATTAAATACAAGTTACTTATTTTTTTGGCTCTGACCAACCCTTAGGAGTAGGAGTAGAGTAGATTTCGGTGAGTTCTTCAGCAAGCAGGGCTGCATCGGTCTGGCCGACCTCCGGCTTGTATGTAAGTATCGTCATGGCTTATACCTCTGTTTGTATGGCTACATCAATCTGGTCGACCTCCACTGCAACTCTGGTATAAACTAGTTATCGACTCTTATCTAGTTCAACTATGGCTGCATCGATCCGGCAGACCTCCACTGCTCGAATTAGATTAAGGTCAAGTTATCGGCTCTACCTAAGGGTGGCATCCTTTGGGTATATTCATTAAGTTACCGATCTTGCTGATGTTCTCATTGTTATTAGTTTGCAACAACATCAATCTACTTAGTTGAGATTGATCTAGATCGGCCTCACATCCTTTTTGTCCGTTGCTTGCTTTGTTACAACATGATGTTTCTTACTTTGAGCGACGGGTCACGTTTTATCGTCTGTTCTACTTCGATCTTGATCGCGCATAGTACGCAGTTAAGGCACGTGTGACCTTGAATAGGTTTGCTGACTAGTTAAATCTGGTCTACGGTTCGCTATTATGGCTGTAACGATCTGGTCGATCCCCACTAATAGCACTTTAGATTGGAGGAGGCTAGTTGGTAGATTTGTTCTCGATCAGGCGTGACCTTAACTGTTTGCTATGCCTGCATCAGCTAAATAGCCGATCACCTATGCTTTAACGCCTATAGTATGTTTCCATGATTCTGTTAAATGTGAATAGATTTATTTACTTTAAAGGTTTGATTTGTTGTCTTTATCATGGCTGCATCGATCCAGTCAAACCCCACTATTAGAGATAGCAGGTTAGGTCTGATGAGTTCATAGGTTTGTCCATCTGAAATAGTCGATTGTTCACACGCTGTAGTCTCGTTTCATCCAAATCGGCTATTTCAGTCGATCCATCTTGGGCTTTCACATATATAGCGTGTCTTTCGGAAAAGCTTGTCGATGTGTGGGCGGTTTTATGGATTCTAAGGTTTTAGTTTGTTATTATCATCATAGCTGCCATCGATCCGGTTGAACCTCACTATTGATGGTAACAGATTAGATTCAGAGCGTTTGTAGATCCATTTGCACTAGACAGTCGATTTGTTTGCATGTTATATCCTTTCTCGATTAGATTCATCGGCTCAATGATTCACACCGGTAATATCCACCTAGCCGATGACTTCACTTATATCTACGGGCATTGTATTTATCAACATAAAAACAATCGCTATTCACTAGCTTTACTGTCCGTAATAGCCGATTTCTGTGCGTATCGACTATTTAGTCGATTTTCCCGTCTGGCTGGTCCTAAAGTGGCACACTTGGAACTGTCTGGGCAAAGATTGGTATGTTCCACCTTAAATTACTGATAAACTTTCTCTCCTTGTCAATTGTAGGGTCAAATTGACTGGCACGCCTCAGGAGGAATATGCAGGATTGGTTAACCCTGCGTTAAAGCCAAGTGGATCTCTGGGCTCATCCTAAGCAGATCCTTTCGACTTGCTGTGTGCTGACACATTTTCGTGCCGACACATGTTCTGGCATGCCTGGTGGGACCCCACAAACGTCATGGCGACTTATAACAACAATGACATCTGTATGGTGCCTTATGAAGACCTACCTGATGGAGATACAGATATCATCAGCAAAGCTTTAGAAGAGTTTTAGAATAAGTGTTTGTTGCCCTACACCAAGGCACGTGACAATACAATTATTCAGAAATATCCACTATCGAGAGTTTTGTTGCATGGGTAGACAGATGTAGATGAAGCTAAAGACAGGAGTTTCTTCGTAGAGGCTGTAAACAAGTCTGTTCATGATGCCATGTCGAATCACAATGAGGTTTTCTTGAACACATTCCACAACACCATGAAAGAGGTGTTTCATGAATTTCTAGTTGATCAGGTTGCGCCGGCTTATTACAACATTCCACATCCGTCGACTCAGGGGATTAATCAAGCCGATGCCAGCCATCAAGAAGCAGCACCAGCTGGTAATAATGATGTCCAGGTAGTTCAGAATTCATCTGAGCAAGTTCAAGGTGCTACTACTAATTAGATACAGTATAATCTTAGATTGTCAGAACAGCATGTGTAATAGCCGACAGGGCAAGGTTAGAACCAGGTGGTTAATTTTGGCACATCAGGTCAAATACCGTTATCGGCTCAAAAAATAACGCCATTAGTTTAAAGGATTCATAGAGATACAGATATAATATCTATAACCAGAGACTTCAAGCAGCAAACCAGCAAATGATCCAGCAGATACAGATTCCACAAGGATATCATTATGGCACAGATTACAACACCCTTCTGATGGCGGGGAAACGGGCGGCTATGACCCGCCTCCACGCCAACAGAGACAAATTTGGTTTTGGTTAAATTTAATTGGGACAAAAGAAAAAGAACATGTATTGCAAGTCCATACATCCATAATTCTTATATTTGCATAAAAATTATGTTAATTACATCTCCGTAGAGAACACCCCTGATTAAGAGTTCCAACATGAGCACATGAAAAATAAGATTACATCATATGGCTTCCTATTACAAACTACAAAAGAAAACAAAATCTTCAACCTTGTAGTCGCAGATGGATGAATTTGTATGCTTGGCATAGACTTGAACTTGATAAATGTCATTTTATTAAACATGACATGAATTCATTTGTCGAGGAGTAACATATTTTCCTTATATGATTGGTTGATGGCGTGTTTAGCTTCTTAGCAGACCATGATATACATGTATTCAATTCATACACTATATGGTGCAACACGCATATATGTCGGCTAAGAGAAACTGATTTGTTTGAGTGATACACATTTCTTGAGTGAATTGTCATGTATGCAGGCACGTAATTTACTTTGAAGACTAAATTTGACATAGTCTTATTGAATCATTTAAGATCATGATTTAGCATGTTTTGATAGGCATGTTCATGGATGCACTCAACATCTTGTGCAATATTTTATTTTGGCTAAGACAACCTATTTTGACCTTGCTAAGACTCAAAAGACGTATTGCAACTCCGGGCTGGACCGGGGCGCATATAATTAATTCATTTTATCAAGGTTAGCATACACACTCATGGTATGGCGTTTGGCCAGGGATTTGCATGCACGGTGCTATGTGATCCCATTTAATTTGGTTTGCACTTTTTAACAAATTGGCTAAGCATGATCATTCATGGATACAATCTAGCTAAGATGCAATATTTAATTTATCCATTGTATGCATGGCACTTGGAAGGCTACGCTGGGCATGGATGATGCGCCTAGAAATTATGATAAATATGACAAGCTTATTTGACTTAGATAAGTCTGTATCGATGTTCATGACATTTTGGTTATTCTAACCCTAGCGCCGCAGCAGGTTAATTAGCATGGGCGATCATGGTATAGAATTTGATATGATGAAATCAATTTATTTAAGTTTATTTATATGGTCTAGCCGTAATTTAAAATGGCGTAATTTTATCTAATGCATGATTAGACATATTTGATTCCTCGGCATGATGAATGCACTAGCAGGCAGTATGTAATGAACCGATATATTTTATGCATGCAAGGTATAATTTCTTTTGTTTTAATTATATACTTTTATTTACTTGCTGATGGCCGGAAGCTGGTGCTGTGGGTGAGTACACCAGAGACCTACAACGTCATAGTTTATTTATTTGACCGAAATGCACTAATAACCGTAACCTATTCATTACGTGGAGAAGTGCAATATGAGTTTTGTTTATTTATTGATTAAGACTCCATTAACAAAGGTCATGGCTGTGCAACATGCAAAGTATTGTTTGCGTGCATGTAGTTAGACCAGAAGGCAATGTTAATTTGCATGTGATCTTTAATTTCTTTGCAGACATAGGACACGCAGATGTCACCTGGCTTTGCATGGTAACTGGTGATTTCAGTAGTGGCAGGGGACTACTACACATCTTCATAGCCGCAATTTAGTTGAGTGCATGATTTGCTTTTTATCATGATTGCCAGTGAAATACATGCTAATGTAATGCACGAATACAGGAGGTGGCATGCAGTTCGGATGCTAGCTAGTTAGTTTGTACAGAAAATGCTAACTAGCCAGAAGATGAATATATTTATATACACTTATATATGCAATATGTTGTTAATATCTTTTTTTTTATAATTTCATTTGCACATATGATTGTTTCTTTGATTTGATAGAAACACATGCATGATCTTTCTTTATGGCAGTAGCATGCGGGTTCTTTATTTTCTTTGATGCATGATACGAACTAGCCGGCATTGCCGTGGCCAAAACACATGTAGATATGGAGCAGATTCACATCCATATCAAATTTACTATGAACCGGGTGGAGCGCGTCCACCAATTTTGTACCATGAACCTTAAACCGGGTTGGAGCCAAGATCGCGTCCAACCGAATTTCACCAAGCCATATTTGTTGGCCTTTCACACCTTTACCGGGGCATGTCGCCCGTGCGCAAAGCGCGGTCATGGCACTGTTGGCCAACCTTTTACCGGGGGTAAGACCTATATATATGCACCCATCATGCATAGAGACATAGGCCAGCCGTTTACCGACGCCGAAGAGTTACCGATGTAGCTCATTGACGTATCAGTCAAAGATGAGAACCAGGGAGGCAGGGATTAGAGAAGCACCATGCGCCCCTCTCACCTTCTTCTGGAACTTGATGAACAGAAGGAGCTTTTGCCGGCAGGTCTTGCGTGGGAGCAGCCTCAGTGCAGCGGTGCATCAGCTTTTCCGATCGGGAGAGCCGGAGTGTATTTGTGTATGTGTATGAGTGGGGAGCAGTGCGCCTGTGGTGGTTCTTTATTTATAGAGCGGAAGCCAACAGCGGTTGCCAGGGCATTTGGCGCTCTTTCTTTTGATTAAGCTTTGCCGGCGCCAATGTTTGAATCGTCGCGCACGCAGATCATGCAGTCAAGCGTGGACGTGGTCAGTTCCTTACTACTTCATTTGAAAACCACGGGCACCGGAGCTAGAAGTTACTCTTCCATGACATGTGGACCATTTGCCATTTTCTATTCTTAACCACAGTGATCAAAGGTATATTTATTTATTTATTGATGGCCGGCCGATGGCACGTTGCATGAGCATGTACGGATGCACCGTGCACGTGAAGGCGTACGAGTGCCCCTGGTTTGAATCGTCTATCGTGCATGCGCGTGTGTATATCTGGGTATTTCAACATGTGTATGGGTTTATCCTTTCTTCTCTTTACTCTTCGTTATCTTTCTTTTCATTTATTACACCGATCATCATGGCACTTTTGTATAATATAGATGTGACCATTTAATTATGCCGTATTTAAGGAATATTTAAACAGCTTACCGCCGAGCAAGCACGAGCGTGATATTTGCATGTAGAGTATATATTTATTATTATACCCCTTCGCTAATGCCGCCGGCGCGCTAGAGTTTGAACTTTGCGCGCGCTTGTTGAACGTGCATGGGAGTTGTGTATGACCAAAGCTTGACTCAGTTTGAATATGTAGAGCGCGTTCAGGAGCTCCCTCCTTGCCGGCGTGCACATATGTGCTATACGTTTGCTGTGTATGTACACACACGTACGTACTTGCATGGTCTCTTTTTTTTTTAATCCATGCGTATGGAAGCGTGTATGTATTTACTGCCCAGCGTTTTTAATATGACATGTAATAGCCGTGCTTTTGTCACTATACTTTGCCAAGGTATAGTCATGCTCATGCATATATGCGTATATGTCCTCTTTCTTTATTCTAGCTTTCTTTTCTTCTTCTTAATTTTCCACTAATCACCACATCATGTTTTGACATTGAAGATGATTGATTATTTTAGTCAATCAACAAAGTATTTTATTCTCATATGTGCTCTTCGGATGATTTGCCAGCCGGCCACGTATTCACATGAGTACATGGTATTTGATTTACACAAATGAAATACACGAGCACACACCTTTGCTTGTCGTGCGCTCTTGGATGCACTGACTTTCATAGCCAATATTATTTCTCTTATTATGGAATTAGGCCATATATATAAATGATATATATATATATATCATTTATATTTATTTAAAGCAAATATTGCACATAATATAAGTGAGCCAAAAATCGTGTCAACACCTTCATATGATGCTAAATCCGGGGTATCAAGGTACCCAAAATTTTCATCCACAGATGGGTCAGCAATTGCAGAGAAATTCAAATTCAAATGCTGATGAGTTGTTGCTGAGAGTGACCGAGATGATGAAGAATCAGTTCGGTTTGAAGTCAAAAGGACAGACCTTCTCGTACAAACGTCCATATCCAGAATAGTACGATTTGGTCGCTCTTCCTATAAATTATAGGCTCTCAGAGTTTGCTAAGTTCACTGGCCAAGATAGCACGAGCACAATAGAACATGTCAGTCGGTATCTTACACAGTTGGGCAAAGCATTCATTGAAGAGGCCCATCGAGTTTGTTTCTTCTCCTCGTCTCTGTCAGGACCAGCCTTCACTTAGTTTTTTATCACTGTCAGTTAACTCCATTGCTAATTGGACCGACCTAGAGAAGAAGTTTCATACATATTTTTATACTGGGATAGAAGAAAAGAAGATTACCAATTTAACGACTATAAGACAGAGAACTAATGAATCAGGCACCAAATTTGTTCAGAGGTTCCGAGAGACCAGGAATTTGTGCTTCTCATTAAACTTAACTAATGATCAGCTAGCTGCTTTGGCCGTTCAAGGAATCTTGCCAACAAGGAGAGAGAAGCTGCTTGGATAGGAATTTGATAACTTGGGTTAGTTGGCTCAACGAGTAGCAGCGCTCAATAGCCAATTCTAGAATATGCGCAGAGATATCTGATTCTAGAAAAGTACCACAATGACCGAAGCCTATAATCCATATTCAGTTGATGACGGCTATGAGGACGAAGAAGAAGAGGGTTGCTGCGGTCGAATGGAATTGGGGGTAAGAAGACAGTAATAGTGTCAAATCCTTGGGGAAGTGGGATCGAAAAGAGCTATGATTTCGACGTCACAAAATTGGACAAGCTCTTTGATTTCTTACTCGAGAAGGGACAAATCAAGTTGCCCGACAATCATGTTATGTTGCCTCCTGATCAGTTAAAGAATAAGAAGTTCTGTAAATTTCACGACGCCACTTCTCATTCTACTAATGAGTGCAGAGTTTTCTGGCAACATATACAGAGGGCTATTCAGCAAGGAAGGCTCAAATTTGATACACCTCAAAAGATGAAAGTTGATAATAATCCTTTTCCAAGGGATCAGAACATGGTTGATGCTAGGCTGCTCAAAGGGAAGACTAAAATCCTAACATCAATTAGATCAAAAGAAACTGGAACAGTCAATCCCGAGACGCAAATATTGGCTGATGAATACAGAGAGATTAGAAGACGTCGTGACAAGCAAAAGAGTCAATATGAGCAGGGAGAGACGTCAAAGGATGGGGCGACAAAGTTGCGTGTCACATCTCAGATTTTGTTGGATAAATGGCAGCGGTAGAAGGAAAAGGATTATCGGCATTGGTTAGAAGAGCAAGAATATCAGCGTCAATAGGAAAAAGAAAGGAATGAAAGAAAGCAAGTTGAATCACATTGGAATTATCCTTTCTTCAGACATTGCTGGAATGAAGGTTTGAAATTGCCTACCAGAAATAACTGTCCGAAGTGCAGCGAACAATATTAGGAGTTTAGACAATCTCAAGCCAACCACCGGTCTATCCATGCTCAAGATGAGTATCATTATAATAACATGGATCAGCGCTTAAAAAATAGAAGTGTTCATGATCAGCTTGGAAAGCGAGGCGTTGATCAAAACTGAGCTGATTATGAAGAAGAAAGTAATGAGGAAGAATATGTTTGGCAAGAAGGCCAATGGTGTCTAGGAGGTCTAACAAGAAGCTAGAAAAGAAGAGTTCAGCGCCTAAGGAACAGAGAGCTAGAACAGGCTCAGACATCTGGTAGACCTCAAGTATAGCATGAAAAATAAACAGCTGATAGAGGGCAACCATCGGCTAATATTCAAATGGCTTTTCTATTACCGTCAGAATTTAGAGCTCCAGCGGATCAATAAGTTTATTCAGATTTCAATGAATCAGAGTATGAGGAAATAGTTGCCAAGTTGACAGTTATACAACAGGCTATATTCGATAAGCCAGTCAAGCATCGGCACTTAAAGGCTTTATATGTAAAAGGTTTTGTTGATGGGAAGCTGATGAGCAAGATGTTGGTGGATGGAGGTGCTTCTATCAATCTTATGTCTTACACCACTTTCTACAAGCTTGGCAAGGGATCAGGAGATTTGATTGAAACTAATATGATGCTTAAAGATTTTGGAGGTAATGCGTCCAAGACCCGGGGGGCAATGAACGTCGAGCTGACAATCGAGAGTAAGACTCTGCTCACCATATTCTTCGTCATTGATGGAAAAGGGTCATATAGTCTACTCCTTGGTCATGACTGGATTCATGCAAACTATTGTGTACCATCAACCATGCATCAATGTTTGATTCAATGGCTTGGAGATGATGTTGAGCTGGTTCGCGCTGATGATTCTGTAAATATCGCTATAGTCGATCTAGTATTTTGGGAGCTAGAAGACTTTGAGTGTTTTTCTAGCAAGCTGTGGGAAGGAGGCTTCATTAGAGTCAATGATGAAAGCCAATAGCCGATCCAAGCAGTCGGCTTTGAAAATTTATTTTAATGGATAATCTAATAGATGGTATAGATGGTAAACTAGGACATGGCTTTACGTCGGCTGATGAATTAGAAGAAATAGATATTGGTTCTGGAGATAGGCCTAGGCCAACGTATGTAAGTGCCAAGTTGAATCCTGAGTATAAGCAAGAGTTAGTTGATTTATTAAAGGAATTTAAAGATTGTTTTGCTTGGGAATACTATGAGATGCCTGGTCTAGACTGATCGATTATTGAACATCGGTTGCCAATCAAACCTGGATATCGGACGTTTAAACAAGCTCTGAAGAGATTCAACCCAAACATTCTTGATGATATCAAAAAAGAGACTGAAGGTTGCTAGAAGCAAAGTTTATCCGACCGTGCCGATATGCAGAGTGGATATCGAATGTTGTTCCCATGTATAAGAAAAATAGGAAGTTAAGGGTTTGTATCGATTTCAGGGATCTGAACAAAGCTACACCCATGGATGATTATCCGATGCCGATAGCCGATATGTTGATAGATGCAGCAGTCGGGCACAAGGTCATTAGTTTCATGGACGGTAATGCAGGATATAACCAAATTTTTATGGCTGAGAAAGACATAGCAAAAATAGCTTTTAGATGCCCTAGCGCAATCGGTTTATTTGAATGGGTTGTGATGACCTTTGGTTTGAAAAATGTTGGTGCAACTTATCAGAGGGCAATGAATTATATTTTTCATAAGTTGATCGGCAGGATTGTTGAAATTTACATTGACGATGTGATGGTAAAATCCAAACGGTACAAGGAACATCTAGCTAATTTGCGAAAGACTTTGGAGTGCACAAGAAAACATGGTCTAAAGATGAATCCTAATAAGTGTGCCTTTGGAGTATCAACTGGACAATTCTTGGGTTTTATGGTCCACGAGAGAGGAATCAAAATTGGTCAAAAGAGTATGAAAGCGATTGATGAAGCAGTACCCCCGACTACTAAAATAGAGTTACAATCTTTGCCTGGTAAGATTAATTTTAATAGGAGGTTTATTTCAAATTTGTCAGAAAAAGTTCCACCATTTTCTCCCTTGTTGAAGTTGAAAAATGATCAAGAGTTTAAGTGGGGTGACATACAACAAAAGCCATTCAAGGAAATAAAAGAATATATGAAATGTCCACCTGTGCTGGTTCCTCCTCAGCAAGGCAAGCCTTTTAAGTTGTACATATCGGCCGATGACAAAACAATTGGATCGGCCTTGATGCAAGAGTTTGAAGGAAAAGAGCGAGTTGTTTTCTATCTGAGTAGAAGACTTTTGGATCCAGAAACAAGATATTCTCCCATCGAAAAGTTATGCTTGTGCTTATATTTCTCTTGCACTAAGTTGCGACACCACTTGTTATCGGCTGAGTGTACAGTTGTTTCTAAGGCTGATGTAATCAAGCATATGTTATCAATGCCAATACTAAATAGGAGAGTGGGAAAGTGGATTCTCGCGTTATTGGAATTTGACTTGAGGTACGAATCAGCTAAGGCAGTCAAAGGGCAAGTAATAGCTGATTTTGTCACCCAGCATCATAAGCCAAGTATTGGTTATGTAGAGCCGGTACCTTGAACACTATTCTTTGATGGATCATCATGCAAGCAAAGTGGTGGTATTGGTATTGTTGTTATTTTGTCTCGGGGGCAAGTTTTGAGTTTGCTTTTCCGACTGAACCAATGATTACCAACAACCAAGCTGAATATGAAGCTATTCTTAAGGGGCTTCAACTTCTTCATGAAGTAAAGGCCGAGGTAATTGAAGTATTTGGAGATTCACAGTTAATTATTAATCAGTTGATCGGCCTATATGAGTGCAAAGAAGATACTCTAAGGGGATATTATGATGAGTGCCAAAGGTTGCTCAAGGAATTTCCTCATGTCTCTCTTCAACATATTCCAAGAGCATAGAATCCAGAGGCTAATCATTTAGCTCAAAGTGTGTTAGATTATCGAGTGTTTCAAGAAGTCTTAAGTAGTGAAATCTTGAATAATGTTTGGAGAGCTGAAATAGCCGATTACCTTAGTAATCCATCATAGAAGGTTACCAGGAAGCTAAGGTATAAATCCACTAAGTATGTTTTACTAGACGATCAGCTATATTACAAAACAGTCCTAGCACCCCTAGATGAGAAGCTAAGGTGTTGATGGGCAAAGTGCATGAAGGGATATGTGGAGCTCATCAATCGGCTTATAAGATGAAATGGATTATTCGCATTACTGGATATTTCTGGCCAACAATACTGGAAGACTGTTTTGAATATTATAAGGGGTGCTAGGACTATCAGCATTTTGGTAATATTCAGAAATCTCCCGCATCGGCTATGAATCCAATAATCAAACCATGGTCATTTTGTGGTTGGGGAATTGATCTAATTGGCTAGATTTTTCTGCCTTTAAGTAAAGGACATAAGTTCATATTGATAGCAACGGATTACTTCACTAAGTGGGTTGAGGAAATTCCTTTGAAGACGGTAACCTCAAAGAACATGGTTGATTTTGTCATGGAGCATATTGTGTATCGTTTTGGGATTTCTCAAACTATCACTACCGATCAAGGGACAATGTTCACATTAGAAGAGTTTAGAGATTTTGCTGCCAGTATGGGAATTAAGTTGCTGAATTCTTCTCCTTACTATGCTCAGGCTAATGGCCATGCAGAGGCGTCCAATCAGATTATGATTAAGCTGATCAAGAAAAAGATTGAGGAACATCCAAGGAAGTGGCATTCAACTCTTAATGAGGCACTATGGGCATATAGGATGGCTTGTCATGGATCGATTAAAACATCACCTTTGAAGGGTCGACATGGCGACTAGAGGGGGGTGAATAGTCGTTTCTAAAACTTAATCGTGTCGGCTAACCAAAACAAGTGCGGAATTAAAACTATCAATCTAGCTAAGACTACACCCCTCTATCTATATTCTCTAGCACCTTGCAAAGATCCTAATTAAGCAACAAAGGTGCTGGGCTAACTAGAGCTCACCTAATCAATTCTAGGGGCAAGGTCACACAAACCTATGCCACTAGTATTTTAAGCAATGAGGTAGCTCCTACACATGCTAGTAAGCAAAAGTACAAATCCAACTAAGCTCACTAGCAATGCTCAATAACAAAGCAACCAATGCCAAATTAGAGAGCGCAAACACTTAGCTACACAAATTAAACAAAGTGACTAACAAGGTTACACAAATCAAATTAGCCACGTAAGGGAGCTACTTCTATGCTACACAAGCAAGAAGGTAACTAGTGAGCTACACAAGCTAACTAATTACAAGAGCAACTACACAAGCACAATGTATATAAAAGTAATCACAAGCTTGTGTAAGAGGATTGCAAACCAACGGGAAGAACAAGGTTGACACGATGAATTTCTCCTGAGGTTCACGTGCTTGCCAACACGCTACATCCCTGTTGTGTCGACCGCTCACTTGGTGGTTCGGTGGCTAATTGGCATCACCCGCCAAGCTCGCACGTCGGGCACCATAAGAACCTACCCCAAAAGTGAGGGTAGCTCAATGACACGCTCAACTAGAGTTACTCTTCACGGCTCCCACGGGGTGAGCACAATGCCCCTCACAAAGCTCTTCTCCGGAACACCGCACAAGCTTCTTGCGGGCTTCGACGGAGACCACCACCAAGCCATCTAGGAGGTGGCAACCTCCAAGAGTAACAAGCACCACCGGCTTATAACTCGATCACCTAGTGCCACTCGATGCAATCTCACAATGCAACACACTAGAATCATACTCACTCGCAATCGATTCGCACTCTTGCAAGCATAAGTGAGTTAGAGGGCATCCAAGCACTCCTACAAAAGCCACATAGGCGTGAGGATGCTAAGCAACCAGCCCAAGGCCGGCCACACACTCCTTTTATAGCCCCAAGGGCTAAAATAGCCGTTACCGCTTCATTGGGCAAAGCGCGTACTGACCGGACGCGTAGGTCATAACGACCGAACGCTGAAACCTAGTGTCCGGTTACTTACAGAGAGGTTCTAGCGATGTTTTTTAGCGACCGAACGCGTCCAGTTATCACCGACCGGACTCTCCCAGCGTCTGGTCACTTCTAGACACGCTAAAAACACTGACCGGACACTGTGACTAGACTCGTAGGTGCTGACCGGATGCTGGACCCTAGCGTCTGGTCATTTTTCGCGCCATCGTCCGGTCACAGACCTTTCAGCGCTAAAACGGCTATAACTCTTAGCTCCGAACTCTGATTTCAATGATCTTGGACATTTTGGAAAGCTTACTCAGAGGGATACACACCCACATGCATACTTGATCCAAATCATAATGGATCAAAACAGTATTCCATTCCAAGGACCATCCCATAGTCCGGAGTACACCGAAAACCCTTTTTCTCTTCTCTAAGTTGATTCACGATAACTCTAACTTCTTCTCCTTTGCAAATGTGCCAACACCACCAAGTGTGCACCACCATGTGTATGTGTGTTAGCTTTTCACAAACATTTTCCAAAGGATTAGCCACTCAACTTGCCACGCCACTCGATCCTAGCGATGATGCAAAGTTAGATCACTCGAGTGGCAGTAGATGACCGATATGCAAACAAATTTGCCCCTTTTGATAGTACAACCATCTATCATAAACCCAGCCATCAACTTCTCTACACACCTATGATCGGTGACATGAAATGCCCTAGGTTATACCTTTGTCTTGCGCATTTCATTCCATCTCCTCCAATATCGATGCAACACATGCACCAACATGATCAACAATGATATGATCCACTTCATATCATCACGTGATCATATTGGTTCATCGATCTTGACTTCACTTGCTTTTCACAGTTGCCTTCGTCCATTGGCGCCAAGTCTTGCTCAAGCTTCACCGCCATGTGGTCCATCGCTCTAAAGCCTCCGACTTGCCCTTCACACTTGCAACCGGTCCATCAAGCCAAGTCTTATCTTGATCTTCTCCACCTTGATCACATGACTCAATGGCATGTCTCATGTGCAATAAGCTCCTTCATCATCACATGTGTGAGCTTTGCAACATCTCCAAACCATTTTCACCTTCACGGCATATGTTGCTCACACATGTACTTGTCGACTAATCACCTGTGTATCTCACATAAACACAATTAGTCCACCTAGGATTGTCACTCAATTACCAAAACCACAGAAGGATCTTTCAACCTTATGAACTTGTGTATGGTCATAATGCAGTCCTTCCTTGGGAAATTCAAACTGGATTGAGGTGTGTCACGTTGCAAAATGATTTGTCAGCCGAAGTCTACAAGAATCTTATGATAGACGACTTAGAGGACTTGAGTTGCCATCAGTGCGTGCTCTTGAGAATATCGAAGCCAATAAACTGAGGATTGTAAAGTATTACAATAAAAAGGTCAAGAGCAAGCGATTTTCTGAAGGAGACTTAGTCTGGAAAGTGAAATTGCTGATCAGATCAAAAGACAACAAGTTTGGCAAATGGTCACCTAATTGGGAAGGACCTTATTGGATTAAACGTTGTGCACCTGACAATGCTTATATTTTGGAAACACTAGGAGGAGAAGAAGAATTTGACAGAGCAATCAATGGGAAATATCTAAAGAAATATTATCCTAGCATTTGGATTAACACTTAACAGCCAATTTGTTCGACCATCGGCTCTAATAGCCGATACCAGAAGGGTATCGCCTCGAGTTCAAAAATAAACTCGAACGAGTAAAAGCCGGTATGATATGTATCACCTATGGAGCAAGAACAAACACAAATTGGAACATGGAATATAAGTGCAAGAAACCAATTAAAGCGAAGAAATTATTTGCCAGCTTCTCCTATTACAAACTACAGGCCGAGGAACACTTTATTCACTATGTCCTCGGCCTAGGTAGTAAGGGCTACGGAGTTGGCAGCGTCGAAGAAATCCTCGACTAGGCGCTCATGATCCCCAGGGTGTTCGGTGGCTAGAAAACCATGGGGAAGAAGCCGAAGCTCGTGACCAGAGCGGGCTTGCGCAGCAGCCAACGCCATGGCAGCACCATGATGAACGCCATGAAGAGCAACCTCTTTGACATGGTTTGGGATGTCATGCAAGCGAACCACCGAAACGGTGCCCCTGACAGTGATGAATTCTATCGCGGACTCAGTAAGTGATCGGAGGCTTTCCAGCTGAGCTGATAGATCTAAAAAGATTCAAGGGAGGGATGATCCGGATCTTGAAGATAAAATTAAAAGGAGACAGAAAGTTGTGGTAGGCATCTCACCTATGATTCTAGCCTCGGCCTTGGCCAACCTATCCTCCACCAAGTTGGCCTTGGAGGGTGATCGACATCGAGCCATGGCCAAAGTCAATTCTATGATGGAGAGGCAGTCAGCGAGCTTCTGACCAGCCCGATCGATGGAGGCAATCAGATCATCATTGTCGATCCGCCTCCTCGGGTAGTAGGGGAGCTGGAGATGAGTTGTTGATGAAGACGACCCCGGTAGTTGAGCGAAGTTGGCCCTATGCTCCAGGATGATGGGAGCATCCCGGGTTGCACCCTCCTAATGATGAAGACATTGGCGTGGTGACGCATACCCACTGAAGGCCTCCTCAGTAGACCTCTTGTTGTTCTCTATGCTTTTAAACCTATGGGAAGGCAGAATCACACCAAAGATATAGAAGGTTTGGGACGAAGCAGGTTATTTTTCAATCCACAGCCGTGGCCCGTATATATAGCCCGAGAGGTGAGAAGAGAGGCTTCGCCGGGGTTATGGAATTAAAGTCAGATATGGAAACGGATCGACACTCCAGAAATTCAAGGGACAGATCATGAAGAAACAACAGATTTGGACTTATTGCTTCCCATAATTACAAGATATCGTGGGATTGATATGAAAGGTTTGTATTAACTGGCAATCATATCACCAAGACTTCTTTGGATTAAAGGGAGTCCGGATCCCCACAAGGCCGAAGGTCATCATGGACCAAGTCGCATCAGCCCGCTGATAAAATTACATCCAGGGAAGAGGAAAGGTCATCTGTTTCAAAGATGCCCTTATACCCAATCGATTTCTCAGTGACTGGGAAACAATGGGAAAGAAAGCTGCCTACTAAAAGATGCCCATTCTTCGATGGCTAGGAAACTGTGGGAAAGAAGTCTGTGGTTTCCCCGATGGGCATTTGATGAAGCGAACAAGGGGAAGGTGTCCACACATTTTAGCCCTTGCAAAAACTAGAACAGCTCTGCGATCATGGTGAGAAAACTCAAGTGATGTCACAAGAATTCTTCTAACCGCAGTAGCTGATCCTCTTGCTCGACAAGGCATTGAAATGAGCAACACAATCACCCTATGCGCGAGAATTCTTCTAACCACTCAAGACCCTCATGGCAAAGAATGGGTCCATGGAGGGTCTGGCAGAGCCAAGGGCACTTGAGGAAGCAAGCAGAAGAGAAACATGACTGAGTTGCTAAGTCGCTCACGCCAGAGTCGGATAGACATTTATAGTCGGTCTGGAAAGATGGATCCAAGCGCCCGTGAAGCAATGATGCTCTCGTAAAGCTTTGATGCATGGGCTCATAAGCTAGCAAAAATGGTGATAGATAGTAGACCCCAGATCAAGATTCTCTACCCATGACTACGGACTTATCGAAAGCACAGGCGTGATAATTTTGGAATAAAATTACTTTTACCCCAAAAATGGGGGGCATGTGTTTACACCAAAATTTGGAAAGAAAAATGTGGGAACTCGAAGCCCCCAAGATCGTGTCATCAAGGAATCGATTGCATGAAGGTCGGTATCAGCTGATTCAAGTGCAATGCTAGAATCAGCTCTCTTCAGGTGACGCCAGTAGAGAACAATAAAAGCTATGGTTAGCGTCAGGGAAAACATGTTGGACTCTACAAAAAGAGAAAGATTAGGGTCCACGTTATCTTAAATTAGGAATGTTTTTCTCTTATGCCAAAAATTGTAATGAGTCATACTTAAGTAGGATTCATGCTTAGGTTCTGGGTATAACTATTGGACCCAGCTATTGTAAAGGACATCCAATCAATCAAATACAAGTTACTTACTTTTTTAGCTCCGGCCAACCCTTAGGAGTAGGAGCAGAGTAGATCTCGATGAGTTCTTCAGCATGTAGGGCTGCATCGGTCTGGCCGACCTCTGGCTTATCTGTAAGTATCGTCATGGCTTATACCTCTGTTTATATGGCTGCATCGATCCGTTCAACCTCCACTGCAACTCTGGTATAAACTAGTTATCGATTCTTATCTAGTTCAAGTACGGCTGCATCGATCCGATTGACCTCCACTGCTCGAATTAGATTAAGGTCAAGTTATCGGCTCTACCTAAGAGTGGCAACCTTTGGGTAGATTCATTAAGTTACCGATCTTGCTGATGTTCTCATTGTTATTAGTTTACAGCAACATCAATCTACCCGGTTGAGATTGATGTAGATTGGCCTCACATCCTTTTTGTCCGTCACTTGCTTTGTTACAACATGATGTTTCTTACTTTGAGCGATGGGTCAGATTTTATTAGCTGTTCTACTTTGATCTTGATCACGCATAGTACGCAGTTAAGGCACGTGTGACCTTGAATAGGTTTGCTGACTAGTTAAATCTGGTCTATGGTTCACTATTATGGATGTAACGATCCGGTCGATCCCCACTGATAGCACTTTAGATTAGAGGAGGCTAGTTGGTAGATTTATTCTCGATCAGGCGTGACCTTAACTGTTTGATATGCCTGCATTGGCTAAATAGCTGATCGCCTATGCTTTAACGCCTATAGTGTGTTTCTATGATTCTGTTAAATGTGAATAGATCTGTTTACTTTAAAGGTTTGATTTGTTGTCTTTATCACGGCTGCATCGATCCGATCGAACCGCACTATTAGAGATAGCAGGTTAGGTCTGATGAGTTCATAGGTTTGTCCATGTGAAATAGTCAATTGTTCATACGCTGTAGTCCCTTTGACCCCGAATCGGCTATTTCAGTTGATCCGTCTTGAGCTTTCACATATATAGCGTGTCTTTCGGAAAAGCCTATCGATGTGTGGGTGGTTTTACGGATTCTAAGGTTTTAGTCAGACTAGGCATTCAGTTTAAACCAAAAATTCAGTTTGGTTTGTTCGGTTTTAGTAAACTTTGGTTTCCAGCAATGAACACCCGATCGGTTATTTCAAAAATGCAAAACCGATGAGTTTGGTTTTAGTTTCCTAATTCGGCTTTTCGGTTTAAACTGAGATGATCGAAGTCTTCCTGCTGACCTGCTTCGCTCCTCGCTGATCTCACTTGAAGTCGTTCCTGCCGCCGCGGCCACGTCCGTGCAGCTCCTCTCCCTGCTTGCTGCACCGCTCGCCAGCTCCAGCGCTCTCAGCCGCCACTCGCTCGCTCCGGCATAGGGCGATCGTAGCCGCTGCACGCCCGCTTCGGCATTGGGTGCTCGCAGCCACTGCAGTGCCCGCACAGCTCGGTGCTCCACTCGGGCGCTCGTAGCTCATCGGCGAGTCACACCTAGCCGCCCACGTCGCTTCCCCCTCACGTGACCGACGCATCGCCACCGCTCTCTCCCAGTAGGGTTTGGGGCAAGTTCGCTCCTGGCCGCTCGCCTGCTCGGGTGTCTGTCTCATCACATCATCTCGCGTGGGGGCGGGGCCGAAGCGATGGTCTGGTGGAGTGGCCGAGTGGTCTGGTGGAGTGGACGAATGTTTGGTGTTCTCGGTTTATGGTTCGGTTTTACATAGGAACCGAACACCAAGCCGATGGCCGATGTTTCTAAAACCAAAAACCGAAGCCGAACCGAAAAACCAAACTACCGACTATTCAGTTCGGTTTTGGTTCGGTTCGGTGTTTGGTTTTCGGTGAAAAAGCGCCCAGGGTGAGGTTTTAGTTTGTTATTATCATCATAGCTGCCGTCAATCCGGTCGAACCTCACTGTTGATAGTAACAAATTAGATTCAGAGTGTTTGTAGATCCATTTGTACTAGACATTCGATTTGTTTGCATGTTATATCCTTTCTCGATTAGATTCATCGGCTCAATGACTCACACCGGTAATATCCACCTAGCCGATAATTTCACTTACATCTGCGGGTATTGTATTTATCAACACAAAAACAATCGCTATTCATGAGCTTTATTGTCCGTAATAGCCGATTTCTGTGCGTATCAGCTATTTAATCGATTTTTCCATCTAGCTGCTCCCGAAGCGACACACTTAGAACTGTCTGGGCAAATACCAACATGTTCTACCTTAAATTACTGATAAACTTTCTCTCCTTGTTAATTGCAGGGTCAAATTGACTGGCACGTCTCGGGAGGAATATGCAGGATTGGTTAACCTTGCGTTGAAGCCAAGCGGATCTCCGGGCTCATCCTAAGCAGGTCATTCCGACTTGCTGTGTGCCGACACATTTTCGTGCCGACGAATACATTTGTACACGCACACATATAGAGATAAACATTTAAATAGATACACTTTCCACTAACTTCGTGTTTGTTCAGACACACAAACTCCAACGTATTCTCAGGGTTTATCACAGCTTGATCTCCGCATTCTCACAGAGGAGGTTCCTCGAGTCATCTAACTGCGGCTAGGTGCTTCTTCTTAGCCATCATTGATGGGGGGTTAGGGGGTGGAACCCACCGCTAGAAGTGCTCACGTGGATGTCTCCCTCTACATCAATCGTCGAAAATGAGGTACCTAGGGTCAAACTTGTCTGCACCGTCGATCCACCGAAAAAGCACCTCTCATGGCCCTACATAATAAGATTCCAACAAAATATTAGTAGCCTACGTACACAAATGAAGAAAAAAAGATAGTGAAAACAATTACTTACATTAAAACGACTACATGTGTAGAAGCAACGCGCCGCTGTGTCTGGATGTCTCGATTGAAATACGTCGGCCGGAAAACCACAGTCATAGTTAGGGACAGGGAGGTCAGGAGGGATGGGGGCATCTTTGCTAAACGTGTCAGGGTATAATTCTTGAGGACGATCCCGTTTTCATCAAAACTCCTCCTGATACATTTCTTGCATCTAACAAAATGGTTGTAATTTAACAAACAAAAATCAAAACATCACAAATTAATGTCAATGAGAACCATTTATGTTACAACAAATAAAATATAACCTACACTTTGGTGCAAACTCTATCTTAGATGTAAACATGAAAACTATATAAAAACTATATTTTGGTCACTAAAAATAAAATTTGGTACATCAACAGTGTGTCCATATATTTATTCACATATAAAAGTTGAGATGCAAACTCAAACAAGCAAAATTCATATAAAAATTGACCTTAGAATACATGGTAATCATAATTCTAACTAACCAATTAACCTTAACATTGGCAATCTTAATTCTAATCCTTTAATCCAACGTTCGAACGAACTCATATTTTTCTTTATACCCTAACTACTCATTCAAATCCTTTGATCCACCATGGAGACCGAGGAGGAACTTCATTATCTTGACAACGCCGAGGAGTAGCTTCGCGGAAGGTAGGGAGGGGGCGGCAAGGGAGGGACATTCGGCGGCCGGCCAAGGGGGAGCTGGGAGGCAATGGCACGGCGGTGCAGGCTGGGAGGCGTGGCAGCGAGGGCTGGGAGGCACGAAGGCGACTGCTGTGCGGCGCGGAGTGAAACAGAGAGGGAAAAAAGGGACTGGGCCACGGGCCTCTATTTGGCTCTGTCGCGCCCTAACGGGTGGCGCGTCACAGACGCGCCCTGATCGGTGGCGTGGCAAGGCTTGCCACGTCAGCGACCTGCGGGGTGGGACTTTGCCACGTACGCACCCCTACCGCACCGCCATGCATGGCACGACAAAGTTATTTCGCCACGCCCTAGAAATAGTCCCCACACACAACGGAGTGCTATGGTCATGTTTGTTCTTACAGCCTAGAAAGGGCAAAATTCACCGTTGGTCCCTGAACTTGGCAGGCAGTGTCATCTAGATCCCTAAACTTCTAAAGTGATATAAGTGGGTCCTTAAATTTGGTAGACAGTGTTATCTAGGTCTCTAAACTTTCAAGGTGATTGTCACAGGTCCCTAAACTTGGCTGGCGATGTCATTCTAGTCCCTGACCTTTCAAGATAATCACCGCAGGTCTCTAAACTTGACGAGCGATGTCCAAATGTAATAATATTAAAAGTTACCTATATAGTATTAAAAGTTTTCTCTATTAAAAGTTACTTCTAATTTTAGTATTATTTTAAAAGTTTAAAAGTATTATTATAGAAGTATTTTTTCTCTGTTATTAATACTATAATATTATTATTAAAACTGTTAATACTATAATACTACTACTAAAAGTAGTATAGTATTATAGTATTACAGTATTATAGTATTATAGTATTATATAGTATTAATAATGGAGAAAATTTACTTTCTATAATACCACTATTAAAACTTTTTAAAAAGTACTAAAACTATAAGTAACTTTTAATAGAGAAAACTTTTAATACTATAGAAATTTTAATATTATTTTAATACTATTAATGATACATAAATATTAAATTAATTTTAGTATTTTTCTATTTTAGTTTAAACCTAATATATTTGTTCTTGTAGATTATTTTAATACTTTAATTTATTTTTTGCTGATGTAATTATTTTATATAATTTATATTTTCATGATAAATATTACATAAATAATGATTGATTAATTGACACACGTTGGATCCACACCAGCTTATAAAGTAGGTTAGACCACACGTGGATAGGGATGAAACTGCTTGCCAAGTTTAGGGACCTGCGATGATCACCTTGGAAGTTCATGGACCAGGATGACACCGCCGCCCAAGTTTTGGGACCTTCAGTGATCACCTTGAAAGTTCAGGGACCTGGATGATACTGTCTGTCAAGTTTAGAGATCCACGGATATCACTTTAGAAGTTTAGAGACCTGGATACACCGTCTGCCAAGTTCAAGGACCGATGATGAATTTTGCTCGCCTAGAAAAGTCAACAGAATCTGGCATGCTCTAAAGTTTGGCTCCATTTACTTCCGACAACATTTGACAGCTAAATAAATTTGGGACTCGTCTATCAGAGCACATAGGCCAGCTAGGACAGACGATGGGCGTCGGCGCCCCGGTGTTTCTTGGCCGACCGGGAGGATGAAATGAAACGACGTAGGTCTCGTTCGGTTTACCCTATATTCGATTTATTCGGCTTCTTTTTTCGGCTAGAACAGTGTTTTTCTGACAACAATTCAGTTAGAATAGTGTTTTTCAGCCAGTTTCAGCCAAAATTCTGCCAGCCGAACGGGGCCTAGTGTTTTTACAAAGTCCAATGACTTTGGGTTAGCGAACTAAATGTAGCTCAATTGGTTTGAGTTATTTTTTTACTTGATATGGGTGCTCGTTTGTTTGTGGATTTATTTTAAGATTTAATAGTATTATTCTCTGTGGTAGACAATGTGTTCTTTAATGATAAGACGTTTGTATCAAGATATACCAGCTCGGTCTTTTAGAGGAGATTAAGTGAGCATATATGTATGTGAGTGTCTATGACTTTACATTTAGAAGCTTTATTAAGTGACACTATTTTCTTTGTTTTAAAATTGGTGTCACGAAATTCGGCAGCAATGTGCGGGGTACTCGAAGAATTTTTGGGTGGCTAGAGGAGGCTGAATAGTCTTATTAAAAGTTTCTACAAATCACAACATTAAGCAAAACGTGAGATAACAAGGATGCTCTAATAAAGCTACCTCTAGCTATTGTTTAGCAAGCTTAGGTAAGCATAACTACACAATTCTAGTGATTAAGATAATAGATTACACTAATGCTCTGTTCGCTTGAACTTATCAGCCATGGTACAATGTTTTTCTCTCACAATAAAACAACATCAACTGACTTATCAGCCGCAAAAACTATCAGCCGAACAGAGCGTATCACTAACACCCTCTCTGAACTAGTAGCCTCTGGTACTACCACCAGAGGGCTCTGGTGCCCATATTTGAAATTCCCGCGTGTGCCATCTTGTCATATCTAAACTCTGGTGGTTACCTCTCTGGTGCCAATGTAAGGATATGTTTGTCTCTGGTGAAAACTACAATCCAAGAGTGTGCTCAAACTCCGGTAGTTGAGCCATGGTAACCACCAAAGATATTCGACGAACATATCCAAACAATAGCAACTAAACTCCGGTAGGTGCACTCCAGTGCCCACCGGATAGCTTCGATGGCTATGAAAATAGTCCACCGAGCTTCTTTCAAGACCTCTTTAAATGGATAACTCCAATAGGTTTCTCACCGGATGACCATCACCTTTAGTACCGAGTTAGCATTTTCAAAATATTTTTTAAAGTTTTTCACTTGCATCTCGCCGTGCCACCTGATCTTAATGCACATGCAAAGTTATATCTCACCTAGTGGCAATAGGTAATCATATAAGTAACGATTTGTCCCTCTTTATAGTACGTCTATCTCTACCCTATCAACCTAGCCATTCAACTTCTCTAATCACCACATGGCCGGTGAAAATAAAGCCTATGCATATACCTTCGCCTTGCACTTTGTTTTCCACCCTTTGCACTTCCAACTGCCCATCATCTTTAACCCTTGACTTGTTGAGCCTCTACATACTCTATGATCAATGCCATCTACACATGGCCTCGTGTAGCTCAACCTAGCTTGTGGAGTAAGCTTGGTCTTTTGTCTCACAAATGAAACCATTAGTTCACATATATTGTCATTCAATTGCCAAAATCCAAAGGAGTCTTTTAGGTATTCTACTAGCCATTATTAGTTTGCTCTTTTATTGTGAGCTACTGCTATTTTGCTCAGCTTAACATTCATTTTGACTTCTTTTTTTTGGATTATGTGACCTATATGGTTTTATGGCTTTGCACTGCATAATATCTTGTCTAGTTTAGCAAGTATATGTCTACTATTTAACTAAATTGTCTGTATCCTTTTGTTGGAATTTTGCAATAGGTCAAATAGGAATGAGTGCCTACTTAAAAGCCTAAAAATAGACACACAATTGACATTTGGCCACCACCAACACATGCATATAGGATCACACGCCTCATGTAAAAGCGTCCATCCATGTAGGAGTAGATGCATCGAGACCAACACCGCCTCAACGCAAGGCACACCTCCACATGCCTCCTTGTTCCATCACTAACCACTGTCCATCCCGTTCTCTGTTAACTTTCCCAATCCTCAAGGACATTCCTCCTCAACGTGTGGCGATACCATCATCTTCTCACTTTTTTCACCACATGCCTCCTTGTTCCCATCACTAACCACTTCCCCATGACATTCTCTGTTAACTTCCCCAATCCGACGTCCCTCAACGCGTGACGATACCATCATCTTCTCACTTTTTTCATTTCACCTCGAGCCTACATAGACTGACGAAAAGCACTAGAACCGTGATATGAGACGAGTGTACCCCTACATACGGCCTCGGTCTCTTTGTTTTAGCCATGCATCAACGCGGCCGCGACCTCGGTCTCTTTGTTTCCAAATACACCTCCACATGCCTCCTTGTTCCATCACTAACCACTGCCCATCACGTTCTCTGTTAACTTCCCTAATCCTCAAGGACATTGCTCCTCAACGTGTGGCGATACCACCATCTTCTCACTTTTTTCACCACATGCCTCCTTGTTTCCATCACTAACCACTGCTCCCATGCAATTCTCTGTTAACTTCCCCAATCCGACGTCCCTCAACGCGTGACGATACCATCATCTTCTCACTTTTTTCATTTCACCTCGAGCCTACATATACTTACGAAAAGCACAAGAACCGTGATATGAGACGAGTGTACCCCTGCATACGGCCTCGGTCTCTTCGTTTTAGCCATGCCTCGGTGTCTTTGTTTCCAAATACCAACACAGCCTCGGTCTCTTCGTTTTAGCCATGCCTCGGTGTCTTTGTTTCCAAATACCAACACACTGACACGCCGCACGAGCACAAAAAACGCTCGCGCAGGGCGCGAGGGATCGAACCAGCGCCACATGCCTAAGAGCATGCCTCGGTAACCAGTAGGACGAAAACGGATACTTGTTAAATAGATACCCAAGAGGCAATTTAATAATGATAAATATGGGAAAATAGGCATCTTAAATCATGTATAAAACGAACTTATTTCTAGGATGGAGTAGTTCTTTGTTTACTGCGCATATGAACATTGAAATTCACCTGAACCTTCGTGGTCCGTGGACCATAGTCAGTAGCTAGGAGCAAAAAGCCAAAAATGCACAAACATACTGATACAGTGATACTGTGTTCCTGTGTTTCTCTCTGTCCCTCCCTCGATTTTCTGACCCCGTGTTGGCGTGTCGATTGCGCAATTCCCCCGTCCGCCTTCATACCCTGCTCGTCGGCCCGGATAAGATAACGCCCATCTGCACGGGCACGAGAAGCGTTCGAACTCCTCCCACCGGCAGCCATGGCCACCGCCACCACCTCCCCGCTCTTCTCCCTCTCCTCCCTCTGCGCCTCCCTCCCTTCCCCCACCCGGATCCCCACGTCTCTCTCGCTCCGTGCCCTCTCCCCACGTGCCCGTCTCTCTGTCTCCCTCCCTTTCGCCTCCCCACTCGGTACGGTTCATCCGGCACCTCAGGTTCCAATTCCTCGGCGGTTCGTCAATGTCTCTGTGTTTACTCATCTGCTCTTGTGTCGGGAATGGCGGTTTCAGGCGGGTACGGGACCTGGGCGGCGACTTCAACATCGTCCGCCGGAAGGTTGAGACGGCGGGGGCTGGAGGTGGTGTGCGAGGCCACGACAGGGCGGCGGCCGGACTCGGTCAAGAAGAGGGAGCGCCAGAACGACAAGCACCGCATCCGCAATCACGCGCGCAAGGCCGAGATGCGCACCAGGATGAAAAAGGTACCTGTCTGAATGAGTGATGCTTAGTGGCAGCGACTATATGACCTCTCTCCTTGTTGCTTACAATTGCGCCAGAAATTTAATCGCATTGTGAGATAGAAATGCTCAAGTGGCACAGTACAGTTAGAAAGAGAGTTTAGCTTTGGAGAAGCTCTTTCAAGATTGTAGTGCCAGCACATTTTGTTGAATTAGATTTGTCTTGAAATAAGCATGTGAATCGGCTTGTTAGAAGGGCTCCATTTGTGAATCATACAGCCCAATCGAAGTGCTGAGTTTGTTCTTCGCTGACGTTAAGTAACTGGGTGGTTTTGGTTTACTTTGGCAGATTGGCTGGTTGCTTATGTTAGCCGGTATTTATCACGGGCTAATGTCTATTGATTGAGGGGCATGGAGGACAGGAGAACTGAACAGTCTATGAGTTTTTTTAGTCTAGATTAGATATTTGTAGAGTTAAACGGTATGGAAAAAATAAAAATGTAGATTGATTTTACTTTAGTTGAATATTAGAATGTCAGCTCATTATTTTAGTATATGTGGTAGTAAATATTTTGTTATTATTTATGAATCATTGCCCTCAAAGGGAAAAAAAAACAGCACAAGGAAAAGAGGAGATATAGTTAATGAATTTCATTCCCTGGTTATCCTGTGTGTGAACAATAGTTGTTTTGTGTTGATGTGATGAATCTTATGACACAAATGAAACTGATAATGGTCAATGGGGACGAGAATTTGAAATTCCACTTCTCATGTGGCAACCATTATCATCATCATTTTGTACACAGTTAGTATTGCATACTGTTCTCTGAAAAAACAATCATAAACCGTTTGCTCTTTCATTAGGTCTTAAGAGCTCTTGAAAAGCTTAGGAAGAAACCTGATGCCCAGCCTGAAGAAATAATTGAAATAGAGAAACTGATCTCTGAGGCATACAAAGCCATCGACAAGACAGTGAAGGTTGGTGCCATGCATAGGAACACCGGGAACCATCGTAAGTCTCGACTGGCGAGGAGGAAGAAGGCCATCGAGATACTCCGTGGTTGGTATGTTCCAAATGCTGAACCTGTCGCTGCCACCTAGGATTCTTGAGAAATCACTATCATGGATTCGTGGCAGCTTTTCATCAAATTTCACCAATTTTGGGCAACATATGCTATTCACGGATCTCAGCAGCTTGCCAAGTTCTCTATTGAAATGGTCTGTTCATACCTTTTCTGCTATCTTCTATGTTTATGTGCTTGCTCTGTACTAGCAGTTAACTACTGACTAGAGTGGCCACCTCTTCTCCCCCGTTTCTGTTGTTGTTCACCTCATTGTTGTAAAACTAAAGTCAGAAAATTTTAAATATAGCTGTCCTCTTGTGCGTCCAGATTTCTTCAGCTGGACAAAACATATTACTCCATTACGCATGTTCTATTCTATTACTGACCTCCCATTTGTGCAAATGGTGGGATAATCCATGGTAACTAGGAGTATTTGGTACAAAGGGCAACGTGTAAGGCTGGATTACACGTTGCTTCCTTTCTGAATATTTAACTAACAACTGGATACTAGCTTCCTATCCGATTGTTTAAGCTTTATTTTACTATATAATACCCCTTTTTTTTATAAAATTATCATAGCTGTTTTCGATTGTTCCAATATGTCTCGCACTTCAGGAAGAGATTGCCAGTGGCAGCAGCTGCTGTACCTGAGGCTGAGAGTACAAGGTTTTCATTTTGCTGCCTGTAGAGAGAATGAGAGATGCAACCGTGAGACGCCTGGCCTAGGAACATCTCCACCGGATCTCTTTTTCTTTTTTCTTAAAACTTTATTATTAAGTTACTATAGGGGATTGAGAACATAAGAATTCTAATTTTAAGAAAATGTTGCTTTATCAGATTGAGAAAAAATGGCATCCCCTTTAACTTCCTTGCATGCAGGACCCACATGTAAGTGAATCATTTTATTCCTTGTTGCTAGTTCTCTCTCTTCTCTCTCCCGTGGCCAGCGAGGGGGCGCAAGGCGGCGGTAGCCTGCCCATAGCTTGGCGTGGCGCCGGGCTGCCCATAGCTCGGCGTGATCGCCCACCCGACGGAGGCGGCGCGGTGGCCTGTGTGGCATGTCAACTTGTGCGCTTGCCTGCGTGCTCACTCCTGTGGACCCACACGTCAGTGGTCGGAGGAGAAAGAAAGGTGATCGAGAAAAATCACTTCACGGATTGGGGGGAGAATTTTAGGGCCAGGAGAAAAAGGAATTAAATTGTATGGACATGGGTTCAATCACTCTCCAATGCAACCCCACGGATGGATGACACGTGGCACATTCTCGATATCACCTTGAGCGTGTGATTTTATGTGTGCCACATGGTGCCATCCATTCGGGAGGGGTTGCATTGGAGAGTGATTGGACCCGGGGTCAAAGGAAATCAGTTGGAGCTTGATTTTTCTATCAAATCCCACTTTTATTGTTGATTATAGCCTTATATGAATGATAATGCTGGGTCAGAACGTCCATCCGTCCCGTCTGTCCGGATGCGTTTCCCATATGCGTAGTGGACCAGCCCAACGACCCCCTTAAATTCCCTCGTCCATTTCTAATAAAAAAAATACGCTCGTCGCTCCTATCCGCTCGCCTGCTGTCTCCAACGAGCAGAGCTCAGCCATCGGACAGCCGGCCCTGCCCAGGCGCGGCATGCAGCCGCCTTCGAGCCGCGACGCTCGGTTGCCCACCCTACCTGCCACAAGCAGCGCTCGGCCACCGGACTGACGGGCTAGCCTGCCAGGCGCGGCGCACGGCCGCCTCTAAGCCACGGTTGCTCTCTGCCTCCTTGCCGCTTCGCGTGCTAATGCCTCCCTACCGCCTCGCGCAACCACAGTCGCCGGCCCGCCGCCTACAAGCGTCGTTGGGCCGCTGCCTCCGGCAAACTCCACACGTCAACAAGCCTCCATTCTCTCAAGCAGAAGAAGATGTTGCGATGTGCTGAAAATGCATGTTGCAAGCGTATGTTTTATGTGTTTCAGGTGTTTCATAGGTATGTTGCAATTGTTTCATTTGGATGTTGCAAAAGTAGATCAAGATCTTGCATATGTTGCAATGGTTGTACACGTATGTTGCTAAGGTATGTTTTCAATGTTTCATCTGTGTTTTGATGTATGTTGCAAGTGTGTTTTATCTAGATGTTGCATATATTTCACACATATTTTACAAGTGTTTTATCTAAATATTGCGTATGTTTTTGTAATCATTTTCAAGTGTTTTCCAGGTGTTTTTTGTAAGTGTTTCAGAAAGCATGTTTCAATGTTTTTATTTGCTTGCAGACGTATGTTGCAAGTGTTGCATCTCGATGTTTCAAAAGTAAATCAGGTGTTGTATCTCCCTCGTCGCTTTTCTGCTGCCTCGCCTCGGTGTCCTCTCCTCCGGGCACTGGTTGGGTATCCGTCGCCCCCTACTCCTCTTCTTGGTGTTGGTGACGTTCGGGGCGGCAGGGGAAACTTATGCCTGGGGCGCAGGCGCGAAGCGGGATGGAGCTCGGATGTCCGAACAGGGAGGCGCGGGCTCCTACGTGCACACGGAGGGGGGCGCGGGAATGGAGCAGCAGGCACCGGGATCCGGACGCTAGTAAGGCTAGTAGGAAAAGAGAATTGAGTACTCTCAATCTGGTGGAGATGCTCTAAGGCGGGTCTCTCCATCGCCTAGGCTGAGCATTTTCGGTTTCGGATCACTTGGCCATACTGAGCTCTGCAGCTTGCTTGCGTTGTTACATGATTTTAAATATTACTTTTATTCTAAACTATAAGATGTTTCAGTAGATCGTTGCTATGTATTTAAATATATATTATATCTAGAAACATAGTAAAGCAATATATCTAGAAAAATCCAATATATATTATATCTAGAAACATAGTAAAGCAATATATCTAGAAAAACAAGACATCTTATAATTTGTTGGCACAAAGGGAGTAGCTTCCACGCCCACCCACTCTTCATCAGGTAAAACTTAGGGTAATGGTAGGGTTCGAATAACAAAAATGTTTCCTACTTAAAACATTTTTTTATTTATTCTGGAACAATGTACGTACCAAAAAAGGACTAAAATGGATTAGCATATGCCTCGCAGGGGACCGCAGGAACCAAAGAGGCAGATAAATGTTGAACGGAAGATACATTCTCATAGTCAGTGCAGCTAGAGAAATACTCCCTCTACTCCAAATATCAAGACGTTTTGCCTTTTTTAATACATAACTTTTACCATGCATTTAGATATATACTGTGTCTAGATACATAGTTAAAACTATGCATCTAGAAAAGCCAAAACATCTTATAATTTGTAAGGGATAGAATACATGATTTGCCAAGGCAAAATGCCCAAACATCATGATAACCAGCAAAGCTTGTACACAAGCTTTCAAATTGGAGATATACTCAATTTAATACATAGCATTATATATGAGACTAATCTATCTGAGACCTAATAACCTGCTAGGCGCAAAAAGGGGCAAAATTTGCAGGCTAAATCTTCACAAGCCAGAAAGGCTGATTTGAGGACTAGGTCGAGTTTTCATACTATATATATACCTACACATACTAATGGCTGTGCAAAAGGAACTGATTATATCAGTTTTGTTACTGTCAACAGATCAAATCACATTCTCGATCATCTAATGATGAGTGCCGAAGCTAGCTAGCTCTTTTTATGCTATTATTGTTACACCTGATCGCTTCAAGGATTGAGACATCGTCATGCAAGGTGAATGGTGTACTGAAAAATGGAGTGGAGAGTATTTGGTTAGGATCAAGACATGTTAATTTGGACGGAACATCAGTTTTGAATTCTGGTAGCAAAAAGAGACACACCAGTTGAAGTCGAAACCAGCAAACTTTGAGTTTTCCGAAATCTCAATTTCCACCCTTGCTTTTCTGGATGCCTGCTCAAAAATAAATGCTACTAATTACTGCCTACTAGACTATGAAAAATGTCCAGCATGTTTTTTTAAATTATTAAGCTTGTCGATAAGCAAACAGGAGGTATGAGCCCTTTTGCGTGCATGCATAAGTCAAGGTGTGCTACTCAAGTCACCAAGTAGATTGAGGTCAATGTGATGTGAACTCAGAAACCTGTGTGGACTAGCCAGCAAGCAATGTGGAATCAGCTAGGTGTTGCCTCTATATGTAGCTATGTTTCTTTGAGATGTATTGAGAAGAAATATCAAATTCATCTGCTACCTGGTGTGTTCTGCGTTTGTTGCTTTTCACCATGTGTACTTGAGTTTGCATGTGTCTCCTAAGTTCTGAACCAACAAAACCATTTATATATGACACAGATTGATTTTATACTATTACTATACGGTATTCATGCCATGAACTCAAATAATTTTACTATCCAAAGTGCCTAATCACTAGCACAGTTGTAGTAATCCACATTTCAAGTCAGGTAGCTGGTAGGATATTTCCATAAACAAGTCTTGATCAAACCATCTATGTCAACCATATTTAATTGAACATTTGAAACATGCAATTTGCAATGACACAATTTTGGACCGGACCATCTAAGTCAACCATAGTAGGTTGAACATTGGAAACACATAGAAACCCAATCTATGCACATCCAGATGTTACAGCTGAGATGCAAGCTGCTTTTGAAGGGTAAATATTTTCGACAGCTGTAGATCAAGAAAAATACCTTGACCAATAAGAATGGAAGGCTGATACCATTCGCACTCTCTGCTGGCCTCTGTAGTAACTGGTTGCGGAATTTGATATGCTGGAGGTCATCAAACTTGAAATAAACAAGGAAGAATCATGAGACAATAGTAACTACACCAGTTAGGAAGCAGTAGTTATATCCCTAAATGAAAGCAAAGAAGAGTTTTCACTTCAAAAAAAAAAAAGCAAAGAAGAGTTATTGCTACTCGCTAGATTCACAAACAACTTACCTGTCGTTCAATTTCCTGGAGAAGTTTTTTCTTGTTCTTAATCCTGATCATGAGTTCTTTGCGAGTTTCCTTTGAAATGGAACATGACAGGAATCACATAAAAAATCCTCCTCAATTATTATTTACCTGCCAGCACTGCAAAGCACAAATACTGACCTCCAATTTTATCTTTTCATATTGGAAGTTAGACAAGCCCATCCACTTTATCTCCTTTTGGTCTTTTGTAATAACACGTAGTGCGATTAACACATTAAAAGAATCATACACTCTCCTCCTGATATTCTTCTCATCAAACTACAATGATAAGTTTATTTTCTTTCGATCAGCATTTTTTTGGGGGGTGGGGGTGGGGGAGTGCAAGGGAGATCAAATTTGTGCAACATAATAATAATACGAAATAACCTCTTGGCCAATAAGAGTCAGCTTCAGCTCCCCACAAATTTCATCTGCAACCTGGAAAAGACAGTAACTAGTTGAGGTAGCTTACAACCCAAAATGGGAAAGAAAAAAATCACATGTGATGCTAAAATATATAGAAGGAATACTGTACTAGACTACAAATGTAGTATGTAGTATGTTGGAGATACCTTTCAGCATTTATACAACACGCTAATGATTTTATATCAGGCATTTAGGACGCATCATATGCCTGTGACCTTAGAGTTCATCTTGGCTACAGGTTGAAATAAACACAAACTAAAAAAAATCTAGATATAGTCTCCATTTTATCCTTAATTTTATCTATAAGGTCTACTGAAAATTGCATGCTTCAACAGTAGAGAGTTGCAGAAATGCATGTGCTAAGTTGGATTTGTAGTCATACAAGGAAGAACCCAGTTCGGAACAACAATATATGTGATAGGCTAGGGGTAGCACCAATCAAAAGGAAAACTTGTCCAAAACTGGTTGAGATGGGTTGGACATATCCAACAAAGGCCCCTACCTAGGGTCACCGGTGCATAGCGGAATCCCAAGGGAAGATAATAATCGAAGGACAGGCAGGGGTAGTATTATTAGTGCCTTTTCATTTCATTTTTGTTTCTTTCAGGTTGGTGGTTCAAGTTAGGTTTCATCTCTAGCCTACCCCAACCTGCTTGGGTTCGAAGGTTTTGTTGTTGTTGCAGTCGTCATTATGAAGCATGGTCTGTTAGTGAGAGTTTGAGGGATACATATATATAAGAGAATACCTCATTGTAAGTAGTCCGTCCTTTGGTCTCAACTTTTTTAGAAACTGCAATGTCAAACCAAATGATGGTTACATCATAGTAGCAGGTTAGCAACTTAAGTTTATATCATCAAAGGAAAACATCTAACAGAAGTGCTAATCGCGAAACATAAATATTTCAATTAAACTACGCCCTATGTACTTTTGCTTCACATTTATCCTAACAAATATTCTATTACACTACCCCTATGTCCTAACACGTGTAAATTGTAAACCAAAAGAGCCTGGTGGATGAATCATCTTGCACATACATCATATGCACCAAAAAGATGCCTGCATCACCCAACATAGCATGCTCCAAATGCAACCATCTCATTACACTAAGCAATAACTTTTTTTGAGCTCAAACTCAAATAAATTCACTGTCTTTCAGGTCAAAATCCACAGGAAGAGGGCCTCATCAAGTCACAGTGAACATTTTCCAACCTAAGCCTTGCTTATATTATATAATTTTGTCGAAAGGTGAGCTGAGTAACATTCACCTGTACAATTTTCAAACAAATGGAAATTCTTGGTTTAACCACACTAACAAAACTTGTTTCAGCAGAAGCAAATGAATTTCAGGACTGAAATCAGCCCGAGAACGTGAATTATACAAGAAAGAAAACAAATCAGCATACATATGTAGAGGTATAGGCAGTATATGTGGAGGTATAGGCAGTAGCAACTAGCAACCACATCGATGAAAGAGACACCAAATTTAAACGTGAAACCCATTCTCCCTAAAGGGGTGTAATTACCACACTTTGTTGCCACAAGTGTGGCATGTCACACTGCCACAGTTACCGTGGTGGGCAAGAAGGCCACCACAACTTTGGTAGTACTCCCTCCATTCCAAATTATAAGATGTTTTAACTTTTCTAGATGCATTGCTTTTACTATGTATCTAGGCATAGCATATAACTAAGTGCATAGCAAAAAGTAAGTATCTAGAAAAGCGACAACCTCTAATTTGGAATGAAGAGAGTAATTGGCAAGAAAATGAGTCACTTTTTGACTGAAACAGCAGGGGAGTCCCCTACCTATTTTTTTTTCTTTTCCATTAAATGAAAGAATGGTATTTACATGGTGGTCACTTACAGTAGGGTCCCAGTGAAGATATGTTTGGCACAACTTAAGTCGTGGTTACTAACCAAAGACCTGGCACAGTTGGTCGTGGCTCCTCAAACCCTAAGGTGCGACATTGTGTAGCCACGATAGCCCAGCCAAATCTCCTCCACTATATGCTTGTCAGCTTGTGGGATTACACCAAGTTATCTTCTAGACAGGACTAGAGGCTAACATGAATCAAGATTTCACAGTTTTTAACACCAAGAGCAAGATTCAGAGGGCTGCTAGCTTAAGGTTCAGATTTTCCACCTCATGAGGACAGTTTCCCAACAGAAACTCTACACAAATTCTATACAGCTAGATCAAAATCGGATTAAGTAGAAACTTTGCTCCCCACCGGTTCCCCAAAGGATGTCACGACTGAACCTACACGCCTTCTGTCGAGAACACAAGCCGCAAATGGTCTTTCGGCGAGGCGCGACGGTCTCACCTATCTTGCTGAACTCGCGGAGCCCCCACCCGGCGATCCGCTGCGTACCGGCCTTCTCCTTCCTCGCCTTCTTGTTCGTATCACCCTCCTCATCTCTCTCACCCGCATTGCCGCCGACGCTTCGCCTGCGCGAACAAAACCCCAAAACCCTCGGTTGAAGGCTGACATAAAGCGTTCGTCAAGGAATCGGAAAGTGAGTGAAAGAATGGTCGGTACCGTCCAGGAAGCGGAGGGAGCCCACCTCCTTCGCTGATGCGCAGGCTGGTGAGCTCGGCTGCCGCCGCCGCGTCGCCGCAGGTGGGGCCCATTGCGGTGCTCTCTCGGTCTCCTACGAGAGGGACAAAGAAAAGTGGGATTGGACTCTGGAGGGCCTAGGAGCAAGAGGGCACCAAGATACGGCGGCCCAGGGATGCAGAGGTATTTAGGTATAGGCCGGTGGCCCATTCTGGCCATTGGTTGAGCTTTGTTGTCTTTTTTCCCCCCTCCCATTATTACCTCTGGGTCCTCCTCGGTCTATAGAAAAGAATAGGATTCTAGTACAGTATTTAAGTTAAAATATTTTAAGCTTGACTAACTATATATAAAAATATTAATATTTATGATTACTAAATAAGTATTATTAGATTTGTTATGAGATTTAGTTTCATAGTATTTGGTGTCATAGATGTTATATTTTTTTTTATATTTGATCAAACTTTATATAATTTAATAAAAATGCATCTAGAGTTATATTCTTTTTAGACAGAGGTAGTACAATATAAATTCATATTGTTAACTTTATCGTATTATTACTCGATGCAGAAAGAAAATTATGCTGCTATATACTGCTTTACATGTCCTGGTCTCCTGGATACCACATACTCACCAAGTAATTAAATCACAGTGATAAAGAAAGTTGTTTCGTATAATAGGAAATACTTGAATCTGTCTAGCTGGCTACATATTATAATGTGCTATAGGAGGATTTGCATAGCCACCTGGATTGCTATAAGCGTGCAGCCACCAAGACTGCATCCATTTATATATTATGCATCCATGTGCCACAAATCAACAAAACGTAGAGATTTGTTATTTTGCAAATCTAGGTAAACATGCTCTAGTCACTTGACACCATGTTTCGCATCCGTGTGTAACCTATTTATGATGTTAGAAGGATGTACAATGTTATTTAACCGTGCATGATCGAGCACCAAAAGTACACACAACTCTGGTGCTAGTGCCAAAATCTATTTGCCATGGCACGAAAGGTGTTTCGTTTAAATTTGAAAAAAAAATGATGGAACATATTGGTCGAAATTCCCTGAATTTTGGTCTCAGTGACTAAGCCGTCTTCCCGGTTCTATTTTTACAAATTTATTAACCAAGATCATGGGATTTCCTTAGAAAGTTTAAGATTATATGGGTGGGGCATACCTCTCTTCCTGGCTTATTAACCTCCGCCACGGTCACAGTTGTACTAACTTTGCCAAGAAAACCAAGTTTTTACTTCATGCTAGTATCTGACTTGACAATCGATTCATATTCTGCACAAAAATGGTTGACTCCGAAAAAAGAAGACCAGTTCGTCGCACTGTATATATACCATATCAATGGCAAATTGATGATAGTTCATTCAATTTTTGACATTGCAGGAAGCTTTGACTATGCCAACCTGCCCTCTTCCTTCTTTTTCTTTTTTCTTACTTTATTTTTGTGATCCAGGCTGCTTATCTGTGAGTTTGTCTGGTGGGATTGGGCGAACCCGTCACGAGGCAATTCGTTACCGACTCACAACTTGTAAAGAGAAAAAAATCAAGGCCTAAATTTCTGTCTTAAAAAACTTCGAGTGCTTGGAATTTCTTGCGATGGCATCTTAATCTTGAAACTCAATTGGAAGCTTGTTACAAAGCTATACAGATAGCACTTATGACCTGAATGTGTCCATTAAATCCTATCATTCAGCCACCTAAGCTGAATGATGGAGAAAGACCACGCTAGAATCATAGAATGAAAAGGACAGAAAGAGAATGTGCATGGAAACAAATCAATTCTTCCAAACCGATGATTGACCCAGGGCTACAGCTGAAACTCAAGTGCCTTCTGCTGGAAGAGTGCGTAGTGGCTTTTCCAACAGCGAGGAACTGATACGGATGGCCATGGTGTTGCTCTCTCGGTCTCAGACGATGGTGCAGGGCCCGGGGTACTCGTCCTCGATGGGGATGTAGCACGGCTTGGGGTACGGGTACGGGTACGGCGGCGGGCACGGCGGCGGAGGGCACGGCGTGCACGGCGGCGGGCACTGCGGCGGAGGGCACGGCGTGCACGGCGGCTTGCGGCAGCACTTTTTCTTCTTCTCCTCTTCCTCCTCTTTCTTCTTCTTCTCTTCCTCCTCCTTCTTCTTCTTCTCCTCGGCCTCCTTCTTCTCGTCGATCACCGACACCACCTCCGCCGGATGCTTCGCCTTGCGCAGATGCTCCACGATGACCACCACGTCCACGTCTCCGACCACCGTGAGAATGCTCTTCTCGTCGTCGTATGTCAGGGACTTGATCCCTGTAGTAGGCACCGTTATCAGTCAGTTCATCACACAGCTAGCAGGCATGTCGATCATCAGCCAGACACGAACACCCTTGAATGACAAATGCATACACAGAAATAATCAAATAAAGATTGGCCATGGCGAGGGAGAAAGGATAAATTTACCTTTAACTTTCGAGGCGATCCCAAGGACGCAGGTTTTGCACTTCTTGCAGGTGATCGCCACCTTAAGCACTATCTGACGATGATATATGCAGAAGAACAGTTAATAGACCGTAGAAAATTCGAGGGAGGGATCAAGAAAATTTAAATGCTAACCTTCATCGCCGCTGCAAGGTTGACTCTCTAGATATACTGCTTGTGGTTACCGATTGGTGCTTCTTATATATCGTTTCTGTAAATGAGCTCAGCCGAAAGCCTCTTCTGCTATAGGTAGCTTTATACAAGCAGCAGGAGAAGGGTCCTTTGGTGGAGGCTACATGCCACGGTTTGGAATTTGTCAATGGCCATACAGAGAGCCCTTTGACAAGTTAAATCATTGGGAGGCAGCAGTGCGTTGAGAGTTGAGACCCAGTCCCTTACAATAATTGCTGATCGACTACCATGCAAGTCAAGCACTACTACGTAGTTAGTAGGTGCAGCTCGTACTACATATATAAGAGACATGGTCGTTGGAGTTATTTTGAAGCACTATGGAGTGGAGATATGTATCTAAATTTCCCTATCGTAGGATCTGCCAAATCACTTCAACTGGCGGTCGCTATAAAATGCTGCAGCAAGTTGGTACTCTCTAACAACCAGTTCAAAGAATATAATCTCCAGCAAGTTAATCATGGCGTGAATGGATAGAGAATGGATGTTTCTTGAGTGCACTAGTTTCTTTTTGTAGAAAAGTTTGATACAAACAACGCGCTTTTGGCGAATACTCTAGAGCTCTACAAGATTATAGCTGTGGGCTGGACCATCCTAACATACAGATACGGATTTCGATATTACACGAATGGTAGACATAGTGGCCCCGTTCGCTTGTCTTAAAAATGGCTTGTTCGGCTTCTTGAACAATGTTTTTCTCTCACAACAATTCAGCCGGAACAGTGTTTTCAGTCAGTTTCAGCCAAGTTTCAGACCAACGAACGGGGCCAGTATTATCATGCACTAGTGTCTTGTACATGGGCAGTGACATAGTATTATTCTTGGTTTGATGTCATGCCGACAAGTACTGGTATTATCAGTAGATGTCAATTAGCTACTAGTACTCTTCTTTCCAGTTGGTTTAATTTTAACTAACGAACAAGACAAGTTGAGCAGGTGGCGGCTTGGAAATGTCAGCAACTAATACTAGTAAAATAGTACTCGTACTTTGGCATTTGTAGGTTTTTTCTATGCAAAGGCGCATTGTCGTAGAAACCTGCCGGGAGTTCTATATTGTCAAAGTCGCTGCCATCATCCCGTCCTGGAAGTTGGTTCCTAAGGTTCCTGGGAATCTAATAAGATAGCCGGAGAGGTGATAAATTAGAAGGGAAAAAAATGGCAGCCCATCCTTCTATATGAAGCATATCTATACTCTTTTCGCAAAGAACATACTTGTTTTTTTTCTTTTGAAAACATAGTCCACATGCAAAATAACAAAGTCAGTACATACACCTTGCTGTTAGTGTAGACACGTACCTCGCCTACCATTGAAGTAATAATTAGCCTAATGGCCATGCATATAAAGTCGATCTGGTGAGGAGGTTCCATTAGGGAGAATCTAATCAGGTGGGCATAGAGATACATATTCCATCACGAAGTATGTCTCGTCGGCACTCGACTGATGGTTAGCAAAACCATCGGTCAGTTTCTCCACGCGTCCGTCTCCTCCCCCGCTCCTTTCTTCCTCCCCGCGTGCCTCCTCTGCCGCCATCTCCTTCGTCATCGAGCCCGCCCTCCTCCTCGTCTTCGACCCTGACCCCATTCCTGCTCTTCCTCGCCCTAGCCGCAGACCACCGCTCCGCCGCGCCGGCGAACCCTAGCGCCCGCGGCGGCCGCCTTCTTCCCCTCCGCCTCCGGCCACGGCGAGCTCCGGCAGCGACAACCTTCCTTCGGCCATGGCGCCCGGGCCTCCTTCCCCCTGGCCAGCCTGCCTCCCCCCGGCCGGGCCCTTCTATGCCCACCGGAGTTGGGAAAGGAGAGGGGGAGATATCAGCGTGGGTGTGGACGTCGCGGGAAAGATGAACAGTGTGCTAAGAAGGGAACACGGTTGAATCTGGATCATCCATTTGCAATCGGACACGCGAGGACGTCGACTGACGGTAATGCGAAATCTCAGGCGCCTCTGTCTCTACTATAATGGACCAATCAAAATTATACTAGGTCCTCTCGGAAAAAGGTCCCCCGCTGAGAGCCTTCAGCCATTGTGCACCTAGGAAAATACAGAATTCATCTCCATTAAAATCAAGGGCTAATAAAACACACAAAACAAATCCAACGGCCACTGTTTGATGCGTGATGCCAGGCTTCTCACCCCCGCCGCCCCGCGCCCTCCATCTCATGCCTCGCGACCAGAGACCGCGCACGATCGAAGCCTATAATCATCACCGAGGTAATCATGAGCGAATAAAAAAAGAAAAAAAAATGTTGTTCGAAACCTACGGGGCCGCCGCCGCGCTGATCGCCCGCGGCCATCGCGCCGATCCAGGGAGGCTGAAAGGTCCTTGTGTGGTTTTGGTAATTGAGTGACAACCTAGGTGGACTAATTGTGTTTATGTGAGATACACAGGTGATTAGTCCATAGGTACATGTGTGTGAGCAACATATGCCATGAAGGTGAAAATGGCTTGGAGATGTTGCAAAGCTCACACATGTGATGATGAAGGAGCTCATTGTACATGAGACATGACATTGAGTCATGTGATCAAGGTGGAGAAGATCCAGACAAGACTTGGCTTGATGGACCGGTTGCAAGCGTGAAGGGCAAGTCGAAGGCTTTGGAGCGATGGACCACGTGGCGGTGAAGCTTGAGCAAGACTTGGCGCCGATGGACGAAGGCAATGGTGAAAAGCAAGTGAAGTCAAGATCGATGAACCAATATGATCACGTGATGATATGAAGTGGATCATATCATCGTTGATCGTGTTGGTGCATGTGTTGCATCGACATTGGAGGAGATGGAATGGAATGCGCAAGGCAAAGGTATAACCTAGGGCATTTCATTTCACCGGTCATAGGTGTGTAGAGAAGTTTATGACCGGGTTTAGGATAGATGGTCGTATTATCAAGAGGGGCAAACTTATTTGTATATCGGTCATCTAGTGCCACTCGAGTGATCTAACTTTGCATCGTCGCTAGGATCGAGTGGCATGGCAAGTTGAGTGGCTAACACCCTTGAAAATGTTTGTGAAAATATGCTAACACATGTGCACAAGGTGATACACTTGGTGGTTGGCACATTTGAGCAAGGGTGAAGAAGATAGAGTTGAAAAGGAGTTAGTCGCGCTGGTTACAGAGTGACCGGACGCGTCCGGTATGGTGACCGAACACGTTCGGTATTTGGCGACGTACTCAGCAATCGGACGCGTCTGGTCGCCACACCGGACGCGTCCGGTGTGAATCAGAAAACACAGTGTTCGACAGTACAGTGCCATGAAGTGGGACATCTTGCAAATGGTTGCCCCAATGAAGAAATGCTCAAGTTGAATAAAGAAGAAGAGAGGCTAAAGCATGTCAAGTGCTTCAAGTGCCACACTTGGAGTCATCTTACCTCAATGTGCCCAACCAAGCAATTGGTGAAGCAACAAGTGAAGCCTCAACCAAAGCCACAAGTTGAGCAAGAGAAGACACCTCAAGAGCAAATCAAGATCAACCATGAAGATGGTGGTCACTTAATGATGAAGAAGAAAACAAGAAGGGGTGGAAAGGCAAGGCATCCAATGCAAACTCAAGATGCCAAGATGATGAGCGAGAATGAAGATGAGAAGAAAGATCATGCTCACATTAAGTGCTTCAAGTGTGGAAGTGTGGGACACTTTGCCTCTAAGTGTCCTATCAAGCTTGAGAAGAAGGCTCAAGCAATCCTTGAGAGGCAAGGTAATGAGAAGCACCACATGAGCAAAGAAGAGAAGGCTCAATCAAAGAGAAAGTGCTACTCATGCCGGGAAAGAGGACACATGGCACATTCATGTCCCCTAGGTGATATTTCTAAGCCTATTTCAATTGTTGATAATAATATGCTTAGGAAAAATGGCAATGGTACCTCATTGGTTGCAATTGTAAAATATCCCGCTACTCATACTAAGGCGTTGCTTAAGTATGTTGCTCCTAACTTGAGAGGACCCAAAATTGTTTGGGTACCATCAAAAAGTAGATGATTGTTTGTAGGTACCATGGTATTGGAGACTTGATTCAATTGATCTCACATTGTTCATCATATGTTGAATCAAGTTATGAAGCTTAGTGCACATCCGAACCCAATGTCATGAGAAAATTGAGTGTGAAGTCTAAGTGCTACAACATACAAGTGTCATATTCAAGTTGTGGTGATTTATTGGATTATTTGATGGCTTACAAATATTTGAGTTGAAGCTTGCTAGTTGGATGATCATTAGCTAACCAAGGTATATCTCTTATTGATCATTTTATTTGGGTGCATATGAGTTGATTGAATTGGATAAATATGCAATGTTGCTTGCTATGAGTTGATTGAACGGATAATTGCTTAGTAATCAAGTTTGGATTGATTTGTGTTGGATAAGTTCATAATATGACTTTTAGTAAGTGGTTTGAATGGATATATGTCTTATAGAAGTATTCAAACAAGTTAGTTTCAAGTTTGATTCACATTTGATGAAGTATAGCTCAATTGTTGAAATCTGTCCTATAATTGAGAATCTGAGCTAGCTGTGATCTTAGCCATATTTGAGTAATCAAAACCTATTGAATTGGCATAAAAATTGGTATACATGCTCTAGACTTATGGTATAAGATGTTGTACAATTTTTATGAGAATTGGATAAGAAATGCTTTGGTTTTGGAGTGGATCTTGTCAGCTATAGTGCAGCAGTTTTCAGCATATAGCAGTGGTGGAAGAATTGATATATGGCAGCAATATAGAAGTCAAATGAAGCTCAAAGTTTTACAGCTGCTAGATAACTTAGTAAAGAACATCTCCACCAAATTTCGTGGTATTTGGATTTGTACTTTGGGAGATATGCTTATTTCTTTGAAGGGTACAAAATCTGTCAGAAAAGTGACAAATGTTGGATTGATCTAGAGTCACTTTGATTGAAAGGTCCTCAAGTTGGAAACATGTTTACAAGTATTTGAGGTACCTAAGTTTGGTTTTGAGATGATCTAGAAGCATGACAAGATATGAGTACAAGGCCATTTGATTATGGAGTGTACTTTGCACACCTTTGGTACTCAAGATGAAGATCAAGATCAAACTCAAGTTGAAGATGAAATTTAAGTTCTAGTGACTATTAGAAATCATTTGGTAGAAAGAAAAGGACTTAAACAAGAAGAAAGAAAAGGACTTAAATAAGGAATCAAGGTTACTCATCAAGTTAAGTCCATCACTTGGATCAATCAATCAAGTAATTTCAAGTGAGTATCAAGAATGATTCTTGGAGAGAGGTCACTTCTCCCTAGTGTAGGGGCTTGCCGCCTATATGTAGGTGAACCAACTGTGGTACTTGGAAGGCTAACATGGAAGTGGTGATCCGAAGAACATTTGAGATGCTTAGTTGAAGCAATCAAAAGGGTTGATCAAGAAAAGCAAGCAACACCCAAAAGAGAGCTAGTCATGATATTTCAAATGGTATTCTCAAATTGATGCTCTCATGCAAGCGAAGATCAAAAGATAAAGCAAGCCAACCACAACAAGAAAGTACACTTGATCATAAGTGGTATTCATTTCATATGGGTGAAGAATAAAATTCAACATGGTATCTATTGGTCTTCACCAAGCTTATAATTGGACTTCACATTGCTATTGGAGTAATGAATTGGAATCTATATGACTATCCTCTACTCCAACATAGCAAAGGTATCATTACAATGTGCATGATTATTTCATCCCTTACTAGTATGTGGTTAGTGAATATAGTACATACTTCATAGGATCATGCATAACAAATGAAATGTTTAAATTCATAGCCTACCACTATTGTTTGAATGATTACTTGATCTAATGGTTAGTACATGAATTTGTTCATGAGCTAGTGAACCCAAGTACTTGACTCAATTTGGATTGCTAACAAGTGACAAGTACAACATTGGCAAGATAACCCTTGCAAGAGGTGTGAAGAAGCTTGTCATTGGTTCAAACCAGACTTAAAACCTTTGGCAAATCATTTTAGTTCAAGTCAATCATAGAAGCTCATGATAGTGATAAGAGTACAAGCATAAGACAACAATGCAAATGGATATCTAGTTTGTATGTTTCAAATGGTATCTAGACTCAAGTATTTTATCAAGAATCTACAAATAATATCTAGATCAACTCACAAGTGATATCCTATAAGTGGTACTCATGAAGATAGCAAATGTTCAAAAAATTGTTCTTATTGATAAATCCAACAAGTGGTTCCATACTAGAAAATTCTTTCAAGTGATATCATATCTACACATGGTATCAATCATGCAAGACGATGGTTCCACAAGGGATCCTCAACTTTAAGTGATCATCAAATGAAGAATGCATCCCTCACCTACAAGAGCTCAAGTGTATCAAATGGATGACCCATGCTATCACATAGGGGGAGTTGTCACACAAATTGATATCAAGATCAAAGATTCTATGTGTGGTATCTCAAGAAGCCCTACACAAGATACAAGGGGTACAAGTTACAAGTGGTATCTACAAGTGGTGTCATTCCAACAAACAAGTGATGTCCATAAAAAATGCAAGATTCAAGCCTCAACCATCTACCCCAAATGCGTACCTTTGCATCAATGAGAAGCACACCTTTTATAGAAATTGATGACAAAGGGGGAGAGATTGTACAAAGATATGAAAGCTTTGATATTGAGATTGTACAAAGGGGAAAGATAAGATATAAAAGCTCAAAGAAGTAGAGGTTGGACATGGACAAAGAGGGAGCAACATTGAAGAAAAGAGATGGATCAAAATTCTTGGACAAGAGAAGCACACAAGTAGGGGGAGCAAGCTCATGAACTTTGATTAATTGCATTTGATGTGTGCATATTCATGTGCTTGCTTGCATTGCATAAGCTTTCAAATTCAATATGCATGCTTGTGTGGTTTATGCTAGTTGTAGAACTTGAATGATGATTTGATAACTAGCATGCATAGGAATGATAGCTAGACACTTGGTATGTTTTTTAAGTAATGCTAGTACCTTGCTTTTAATGTTGATCTCACAAGGTATCTAGTGCTTTTATTTCCAAGTGATATCTAGCTAACCATGGTGCTAAGTATGAACTTAAAGGTGCAACTCCGATTGGTACACGCTTCAAAGGTTTATTCTATACACCTTAGCATTATTTTGTAGTAATTACTCTCCCACAATTTTAATCTATGCATATGTGCGAGCTTCAAATCAAACACTCTAGCACATATGTAGGGGGAGCTAATACTACCATCTCGGGTTTGTGGTACTTGTCCAAAATCATTTTCACATGGTAAAATTGCTTGGGCAAGCAACATGAATCCAAAAGAGCTTAATTTCCATATCTTTGTAGACTTGTCATCAATTACCAAAAAGGGGGAGATTGAAAGGTCCTTGTGTGGCTTTGGTAATTGAGTGACAACCTAGGTGGATTAATTGTGTTTATGTGAGATACATAGGTGATTAGTCCATAGGTACATGTGTGTGAGCAACATATGCCATGAAGGTGAAAATGGCTTGGAGATGTTGCAAAGCTCACACATGTGATGATGAAGGAGCTCATTGTACATGAGACATGACATTGAGTCATGTGATCAAGGTGGAGAAGATCCAAACAAGACTTGGCTTGATGGACCGGTTGCAAGCGTGAAGGGCAAGTCGAAGGTTTTGGAGCGATGGACCACGTGGCGGTGAAGCTTGAGCAAGACTTGGCGCCGATGGACGAAGGCAATGGTGAAAAGCAAGTGAAGTCAAGATCGATGAACCAATATGATCACGTGATGATATGAAGTGGATCATATCATCGTTGATCGTGTTGGTGCATGTGTTGCATCGACATTGGAGGAGATGGAATGGAATGCGCAAGGCAAAGGTATAACCTAGGGCATTTCATTTCACCGGTCATAGGTGTGTAGATAAGTTTATGACTGGGTTTAGGATAGATGGCCGTACTATCAAGAGGGGCAAACTTGTTTGTATATCGGTCATCTAGTGCCACTCGAGTGATCTAACTTTGTATCATCGCTAGGATCGAGTGGCGTGGCAAGGTGAGTGGCTAACACCCTTGAAAATGTTTGTGAAAATATGCTAACACATGTGCACAAGGTGATACACTTGGTGGTTGGCACATTTGAGCAAGGGTGAAGAAGATAGAGTTGAAAATGAGTTAGTCGTGCTGGTTACAGAGTGACCGGACGCGTCCGGTATGGTGACTGGACACGTCCGGTATTTGGCAACGTACTCAGCGATCGGACACGTTCGGTCGCCACACCGGACGCGTCCGGTGTGAATCAGAAAACACAGTGTTCAGCAGTACAGTCGATCGGACGCTAGCAGCGTCCGGTCCGGTGAGACCGGACGCGTTCGGTCGTTAGTGGGTGCTTACTGTACTCGACCAAACGCTGAGGCTCAGCGTCCGGTCAGTTTCTAACAAATGCGTCCGGTCGGCCCTAGAGGCTTACTGGACTCGACCGGACACAGCGGCTGAGCGTCCGGTCGTTTCGTGCTGAGCGTCTGGGTGTCTTGTCAGAGAGCCGTTGGAGGCAACGGTAGGACACGTGGCAGTCAGACAACTACCGGACACGTCCGGTATTCACGATCGGTGCGTCCGGTGCAGCGTCCAGTGCTGCGTCCGGTCGACCCCAAAAATGCTCAGTGAAGGAGTAACTGCTAGTTTAGCCCATGGGGCTATAAATAGAAGTGGCCTTCGGCCATGGCTGGTGTTGAGCACCTTAGGGGACTTTGTGTCCATGCTTGAGAGTGCTTAGGAGCCCTCCATCTCACACATACTTGATAGTGATCATCCGATTATGTGAGTGAGCGATTCTAGTGCGATTGCATTGTGAGGTTGCATCGAGTGGCACTAGGTGATCGAGTTGCAAGCCGGTGGTGCTTGTTACTCTTGGAGGTTGCCACCTCCTAGACGGCTTGGTGGTGGCCTCCGTGGAAGCCCGTAAGAAGCTTGTGCGGCGCTCCAGAGAAGAGCTTGTGAGGGGCATTGTGCTCACCTCATGGGACCCACGAAGAGCAACTTTAGTAAAGCGTGTCATTGAGCTACCCTCACTTCTAGGGTAGGTTCTTGCGGCGCCCGACGTGCGGGCTTGGCGGGTGATGCCAATTAGCCGCCGAACCACTAAGTGAGCGGTCGACACAATGGGGACTAGCATGTTGGCAAACACGTGAACCTCGGGAGAAAAATCATCGTGTCAACCTTGTTCTTCCCGTTGGTTTGCATCCCCGTTACACAAGCTTGCGATTACTTTCATATACATTGAGCTTGTGTTGTTGCTTTTATAATTAGTTAGCTTGTGTAGCTTACTAGTTACCTTCTTGCTTGTGTAGCATAAAAGTAGCTCCTTTGCATGGCTAATTTGGTTTGTATAACCTTCTTAGTCACATTGCTTAGTTTATGTAGCTAAGTAATTGCGCTCTCTAATTTGGCATTGGTTGCCTTGTTATTGAGCATTGCTAGTGAGTATTAGGTGGCTTTGTGCTTTTGCTTACTAGCATGTGTAGGAGCTCCCTTGTTGCTTAAAGTACTAGTGGCATAGGTTTGTGTGACCTTGCTCCTAGAATTGGTTAGGTGAGCTTTAGCTAGCCCGGCACCTTTGTTGATTAATTAGTATCTTTGGAAGGTACTAGAGAACATAGATAGAGGGGTGTAGTCTTGGCTAGACCGATAGTTCTAATTCCGCACTTGTTTCGGTTAGCCAACGCGATTGAGTTTTAGAAAGGACTATTCACCCCCCTCTAGTCGCCATCTCGACCCTTTCAGAGGCGAGTGAAGAACCTCGGCGCCGACCAACGTTCGACGAGCTGAGGGTCGATCTCCTACCCTAAATTGAGACGGTGTCGTCCAGCTTCGTGCCGGTCAGAGGCGACGGTCGTGTGGATCCCGCTGCCGCTGCCGTAGGGTGGCCATTCTTGCCTACCTTCGTCATCGCATCTAGGTCACTGACACCATGCATGGTCGTGCGGAACATCGTTAGGCCATCCTAGCCTCCTGGGTGCTGCGCGTGGCGCGTGCCCAACCACGACCGTCGTGCCGAGCAGCATCAGGTTTGTCTTCTCATGCCTGAGACCTAGATGTTCTCGGTGTACAACTCGATGTACGGCTGCTGTTCTCGGGCGTTGCTGATGTTCATGTGTGTCCCACTGCTGTGCCGTCCACTGCCACCACGAGGAGCCGCCATGAGGAGCCGCCGCGAACTGTCAGTGCTAGGAATAATTGTTTCGGGTCCTCTTGCCTTGTCTCAGGATTGGATCTCTAAGTCACACAAGCAAAGAAAACTCGTGGACAGTGAACCTTGCCTTATGCATGCTGGAAAGCGATGGCGAAAAAGGAGGTAGCCAAATCTGATTAAGGTGCTAGATACTTTCATCAAAAAATAGTTTTACAGATACAAGATCCTTATTTTGGGTGCTGTCCTGCATATCCATAAGTTTTGTCTGCGTCACATGCATCCAGATTAATTAACACAGGATGTTTGATAGTTGCCTATTTCTATGGAGTCCATAATCATGTCAGCTTATCAATAATTATCACTTATTAGGTGTGCCAAAAAAGGTTCTTCATTATGTCCTTATATATTTCCAGCATCTGGATTTTTTAGGTTGTCTTGTCTTTCTGTGGACCTTAGTAGTAGATGTATCACTGTATCAGGTTGTTGTCATGATGCACTGATTCCCAACAAATTTTGCTCGGCGGTCTTTTGGATGGCGGGACTCAATGTTCGGCGCGCCGCGAACCACGGCGGCAACGGCCACGACCTTCTGCGCATCATGTCTGCCTGAGGTTGCTTCATCCTGCACCCAGCGGAGAAGCACACCGAGGTAACATAACTTAAGATAATTGCCTAAAGAATGATCAATTTGTAGCTATAATAACTCTATTTCTCTAAAGGCAGCTATAATAACTCTATTTCTGCCCGCCGCTTCTGTCGGCTGATGTCTACGTCGAGAGAGAGATGCACGTGATGCGCTAAGCGATATCACCAACATCGCAGGTATGCTTTCATTATGTATATACAACACTTTTGGGGTGTCTTCCTAATTTCCTCTATATATCCAAACGCCCACTTTAGATGAGGCCTCGCGGAAGAGGGAGGAAAGAAACATACAACAACGGATTCGTCGAGCTGAGATGTCCAGCGAACAAACAGAAGAGATGAAGAGGAAACAATGTGAGTACCAGCGTGACTACCGAGCACTTCATGTGCTTTGACTAAAACAGTGCCCACATCATCACCCACGGGTACTTAATTTCTTTGATACTTACATTTACACCATTAACCCTAATGATTAATCTCATCCCATGGTCAACCGTTGTGCAAACCAATCATATAAAATAACGCAAATGCAAACCGAGGTGAGACCAGACTACCTACACAGAAATCATAGCCATGCTGGCATTGCTAACACGACCATAACAGACCATGGAATACTTCGAGTTATTTGTAACTTTCTTTATCTCTACTACAATAAAACCAACTTTTATACAACTGACAAAAATATATGCAGGTACTAATCACTCCAAGATGGACTAAAACACGCCAATTATATTGGACAAGGAAAATATCACACCAGATACACATGGGAATGATATACATGTTGACATTGGCATAGCGACCACAGACACAGTGAAAGGTCGAGATGGCGGACTAGAGTGGGGGGTGAATAGTCTTTTCTAAAATTAATCGCGTTGGCTAACCGATATAAATGCGGAATAAAAACAATCGGTCTAGCCAAGACTACACCCCTCTATATATGTTCACTAGCACCTTGCAAAGATACTAATTATGCAACTAAGGTGCCAGGCTAGCTAGAGCTCTCCTAAACAATTCTAGGAGCAAGGTCACACAAACCTATGCCACTAGTACTTTAAGCAACAAGGGAGCTCCTACACATGCTAGTAAGCTAAAGCATAAAGCCAACTAAACTCACTAGCAAAGCTCAATAACAAGGCAACCAATGCCTAATTAGAGAGCGCAAATACTAAGCTACACAAACTAAGCAATGTGACTAACAAGGTTACTAAAACCAAATTAGCTACGCAAGGGAGCTACTTCTATGCTACACAAGCAAGAAGATAATTAGCAAGCTACACAAGCTATCTAATTACAAGAGCAACTACACAAGCTTAATATGTATAAAAGTAATTGCAAGCTTGTGTAATGGGGATGCAAACCAACGGGAAGAACAAGGTTGACACGATGATTTTTCTCCCGAGGTTCATGTGTTTGCCAACACGCTAGTCCCCGTTGTGTCGACCGCTCACTTGGTGGTTCGGCGGCTAATTAGCATCACCCGCTAAGCCCGCACGTCGGGCGCCGCAAGAACCTACCCCTTGAGTGAGGGTAGCTCAATGACACGCTTTACTAGAGTTGCTCTTCGCGGCTCCCGCGGGGCGAGCACAATGCCCCTCACAAGCACTTCTCCGGAGCGCCGCACAAGCTTCTTGCGCGCTTCGACGGAGACCACCACCAAGCCGTCTAGGAGGTGGCAACCTCCAAGAGTAACAAGCACCACCGGCTTGCAACTCAATCACCTAGTGCCACTCGATGCAACCTCACGATGCAATCGCACTAGAATCGCTCACTCACACAATCGAATGATCACTATCAAGTATATGTGTGATGGAGGGCTCCCAAGCACTCACAAGCATGGACACTAAGTCCCTTGAGGTGCTCAACAGCAGCCATGGCCGAAGGCCACTTCTATTTATAGCCCCAAGGACTAAACTAGCCGTTACCCCTTCACTGGGCAACGGTCGGGCCGACCGGACGCTCCGGTCGTGTTGACCGGACGCTGGACCTCAGCGTCCGGTCGCCCGCAGACGACCACGTGTCCCGATTCCAACGGTCACTTGACCTGACCGGACGCAGTAGCTTCAACTGACCGGACGCTGGACCCTCAGCGTCCGGTCGTTTCCAGTAAGCTCCCGAGCATGACCGGACGCGTCCGGTCGAACGCGATCGGACGCAGCACCAGCGTCCGGTCACTCTCCAGCTACTGCTACACTCCACGTCAGCACGACCGGACGCAGGCAGTCAGCGTCCGATGCATTTGGATCCAGCGTTCGGTCAGTTGACCGACGCCAGCATCTTCGCGACTAACTCGTTTTCACTTCTAACTTCTTCATCCTTGCTCCAAAGAGCCAACCACAAGAATTTGCATCCGGCGCAATAGAAAATAGACATTCCATTTTTCCGAAAGCGCCGACCTCCTGCAAACACCACCTCCTTTGTAAATGTGCCAACACCAACAAGTGTACACCACCATGTGTATATGTGTTAGCATTTTCACAATCATTTCCCAAAGGATGTTAGCCACTCAACTTGCCACGCCACTCGATCCTAGCGACAATGCAAAGTTAGATCACTCGAGTGGCACTAGATGACCGATATGCAAACAAGTTTGCCCCTCTTGATAGTACGGCCATCTATCCTAAACCCGGTCATAAACTTCTCTACACACCTATGATCGGTGAAATGAAATGCCCTAGGTTATACCTTTGCCTTGCGCATTCCATTCCATCTCCTTCAATGTCGATGCAACACATGCACCAACACGATCAACAATGATATGATCCACTTCATATCATCACATGATCATATTGGTTCATCGATCTTGACTCTACTTGCTCTTCACCGTTGCCATCGTCCATCGGCGCCAAGTCTTGCTCAAGCTTCACCGCCACGCGGTCCATCACTCCAAAGCCTTCGACTTGCCCTTCACGCTTGCAACCGGTCCATCAAGCCAAGTCTTGTCTTGATCTTCTCCACCTTGATCACATGACTCAATGTCATGTCTCATATGCATTTAAGCTCCTTCATCATCACATGTGTGAGCTTTGCAACATTTTCAAGCCATTTTCACCTTCATGGCATATGTTGCTCACACACATGTACCTGTGGACTAATCACCTGTGTATCTCACATAAACACAATTAGTCCACCTAAGTTGTCACTCAATTACCAAAACCAAACAAGGACCTTTCACACAGGTACACTTCGAGTTTATTAATTAAGTATTAGTAACTTTCTTTATTTCTATATAATAAAATCAAGTCATGTTTAAGGAATGTTTATGTTTAAGGACTTAGGCAGAATGTAACTTAGATGGTTAATACTAGAAATATCTTTATCATGCTTTCTTATGCAAAATTGTTTCCCGGATTGTATACATGCTCAAAATACAAATTGTGTAAAAGTTGAACTATGGAAAAAAAATTATTGTTTGGTTGTTTTCATGTGCATCCATAAGATAAAGCCGTGGCGGTAGCACGTACATTATACTAGTTTGAGTAAATATGTTTACATGCGACCAAAGCCACATAAGTCTAAATTGAACTTGAATGGTGTTTTTTTTTATGAAAGAACTTGAATGGTGTTAAATTTACACGAGAGAAAAAGGGGCGACAGGAAATCTTGTGATCACCTACCTGAACCAACATGAGCAAAATGAGGCTAGGATTTTGTGCTTTGATTCAAGCACCGGATCAACGGTACACAAGCACTAGATTTGTGGTTTATTTTTGCTGGGCTCCAAAGCATCCATGTGGAGGGGGCAGCCCAACACATTTACCCGACCTATTGAAACTTGTTTTCTGCTAGACGAGTCTCTATATTTCAAGAAAAAAAAAATCAGTGGAGATGGTACACCATGAGGCAATAGTGAGATCCTATCATGGCTTGATGACATGTGAACATGCAAAACCTTCCAACACATGAGAGATATGCAGTTTTTCTTTCCAATTATTACTCCTAAATTTATACAACAGTCAAATATGTTGGATAATTTTGCATACACACGTGTGTCGCAGTGGTAAGTGCTCACGGCTGCCTCATGGGGACTATCAACACTGATTTTTTTTTCCATATACTTCAAGGGTCTCCCCAACGTGGAACCCGTCTGAATCATTTCCATACTTAGGTTTGAACCATAATTTGATAAAGTTGGGAGGCAATTTTTCTCAATCTATAAGTTTTTTGTAATTTTCATTTGAGAGGACTACAGAGCAGCTGATAGGGGAAAAATTGGGTACGGATAGACCGTACCTGACGCTGTGCGGACTTCCAATCAGGCTGCGACGCGTGGACGACTACGAACCGGCTCGCTTCGCCTCCCAGAATTCCTATCCGCGACCCACCCGGCTAATTGGCTCGGCTCGTCGCGGTTGAGCTTGCGCGCGCTCGGCTCCACCCACAGCAAGCCAGGCTAATCTGCCTAGCACTCGGCTCATTTGCAACCGGCGCCGCTGCCTCCGCCGCCGACTCCATCTCCCTCGGTTCAGTTTTTCCTCAACCTCGACTCCAGAGTCCAGATGCGTCACCACCGCCGGCGACCTCCTCCGTGCCCAGCTCCTCCGCCTCGACTCCAGATGGCGTCGCAGCGAACTCCTCTGCACCTAGCTCCTCCGCCTCGTCACCAGATGCGGCACCACCGCCGTCAACCTCCTCCGCGCCCAGCCCTAGCAAATCCAGCCATAAAAAATCGTAACTCACGTATTCTCTCCGCTAGAGCTTGCTCTTTGTGTGTCTGTGCTATGGTGTATGGATATCAGTCATGGTGAGCATGGCATGTCCTTCTACCCCCATCTGTAATTGCAAGGTCGGGTCTTTGTGCCGACTGCTAAATTCTAAAAAGGGAGCAATTTTTATGTCCTACAGTACCTCCCATATTGATTGTAGTCTGTATAGTTTCTGTTAAGTAAATTTCTACGGCAGACCAATTTTACTGCAATCATTTAGTTTTGTGTGGCCACATACGTTTGCTTGCTTGCTTGTTGAACTGAAGCTTCATTGGTTTATAGTGTTTATTATGATTTACAATCAGAACACTTCTATTCTTGCCTAATTTATATTGGATGGATTAAATTATTCTTTGCTGGTGCATATGGTTTCATGCCTTGGATCCGTGCAAATCTTAAATAAACTGAGTTATGTCTGGTTCTATGGAAATCATGATATGTGTATGGTGCTGGACTGCAAGATGTGAGTAAATTGTATCTCTGATTTTAGGCTTCCCTGCAGGTTTCTGAAGGGAGTGAAGGAAGAGAGAGGGCTGCCTACCATCAGATTGCAAGGAAGTCTACGAGCGTTGTCTTGCATCATCCAATCCTAGATTGCAAGGAAGAAACCTGAAGTATGACTAGTCTGATTAGTGATGACTAGTCTGATTAGTGTACAATGTATGGATGCGAAGCTGCTTTGGAAAAACAATCTGTGCAGCTTTTCTTTTCTTTTTTCATTGAGCTTGCTTTGTAAGAGTTAGTGGTACAGATACTTCAAGATGTATTATGCACATTGATCTGAAATACATATGGCAGTTTGAGCCGTTTTGAAATTTATGAGCTAGCAATTCCATGGAATGGATAAGCTTAAAAAATCCATGTGGCATGGTAATTGCTTTACAGAAATATATGAGACCCATTGTTTGTTTGAAAAAGTATATGTCCCTTCATTAGTTCAGATATCCCATGTTTCAGGTTTCTGTCAGTCCAGGCATCACAGTTGGCAGCAGAAAGACTAGTAGTAGGTAAATTTAGGACCTTAGTTGTGAAAATTCATACTACCATCTGTATTCACAAAAGGAGTTTGATACCAGTGGACAAATTTGTATCATAATAAAATCCAGCTCAACATAATAAAAGGGTACTGCAAAGTGGCATCTTAATCAAGACACCGGAATTACATGTTTTCATCAAAATGTGACTTTCTAGCAGACGAGGACATTGCGGCATCTTGCTGAACTCCGAGTAAAAGATCTGTAAATCCTCCTTGGATGTAAGGTGCAGATATGGCAGAAGATTGCTCAGGCATAGAATTTGTAATGTCTGAAATTGTTGCAGAAGCATATCCATCTGGGAACAGTGGGGAAGGCATGGTTGAAGCATTTGTGAAGTTTGACATAGCACTAGTACCACCACTGCCACCAGCATCAAGGTCCTGTGTCATAGATATGAAATTATTCATAACAATTTTCTGTAAGTAAATAAAATAAGAAAAAGGAATTTTAAGTCAAATTGATGACTTAAGATAAATTGGTTCGGATCAACACTCTCATCTCTATTTTCTGTAGCCTTATTTGGATCTCCTATACGTAGAGATTAAAATAAGAAAATTTACTATAGAAATAGCAACGCTGGAAACAAAATCAGCTACAAAAAGATTGGATCAGTACCTTTCTTCTTAGCACTTTTCTTTTTTTTTCCCTGTATTTTTTTCAAGTATGTTTGTGGCTCGTTTTTTCTTTGCGCCTTTTACCACCTGAGGAATTTTAAACGATATTTTGCCTTTCAATGGGTCTGTTGCACAGTCTGTCAACTAGGGAAACCTCATCGGATTTATCTTTCAGCTTGCTCAGAGAAACATCTGCTTCCAAATCCAATTTTTGCATGCCTTTCTCCAAATCATGAAGTTCTTTTGACACTGAACACTTCAATGCTATGGATGTCGCCATTCGTGAGATACGTGCAGCCCATGTTTTGTTACTTTTCCTCCCACTTTCTTGTTTGTAGACATAGAATCCTCTTTTTGCATATTTTGTCCATCTTCCCATTATGTATTGCGGTGGCAAAATAAAAACATTATTTGCAGTTAAGACTTTCAGGGCGTGCTTGCACAATATACCTGCAAGATAAATAGATTCAAACTTTAAATGTGTGTACAGTCCTATAGATTCAAACTGTAAATGTCATGCCATGGCTGCATCTTGATCAGTAAAAATTGTGCTTGGATGCTTGCCCGACATTACTGTTAGGAAGGTTTCAAACAGCCAAACAAATGATTCAATTGTCTCATTAAATATCAGTGCAGCCCCAAAAATTATTGTTTGCTTGTGATGGTTGGTTCCAAGAATTGGAGCAAAAGGCATTTCAAACTTATTAGTCTGAAACGTGGTGTCAAATGACACAGCGTCACCAAAGCATGCATAATCCATGATAGATTGACCATTTGCCTCAAAGAAATTAGCTATCCGACCATCTTCCTCGTCTATTTGAACCACATAAAAAATTGTAGTATCCTCTATTTGCTTATTCTTCAAGTATTCCAACAATGTTTGTGCATCATTGGATTGTAATTACTTCTTGCGCTCTGCGCCAGGTACGGTCCATCGAGCTGCGGTGGCCAGACGAAGGAGATCGACGAGGGTGGCTCGTCTCTGCGGAGAAAGCGCACAGGAGAGAGGAAGAAGACGAGCGCGGAGCAGGACGGCCCGGCGGCTTGGTGTGGTGGAGGAGGCTGCTCCGGAGCTCGTGCCCGCCGGAGTGGATCGTCGGGGCCGCGCCCGTGCCGGGAAAGGCGGGCGCTCGCGCCCGCACCGGAGTCGCCGCCAGTCTGGTGATGCAAGGGAGGGACAGGGCCGCTGCCGGAGTGCCAGAGCCCGCGCCCTCCGCCGGCCATCTGGGCAGGGGGCCGTCGAGGCCGCGCCGGGGCAGGGCGGCGCGGAGCCGCCGCCGGAGCCCGTGCCTGTCGGAGGGAGCACACACAACGCCCTTTGTTTCCTCGCGACGCGGATGGGAAAAGAATAGAAAAAAAATGAACCGGTACCCATCCTAACCATTGGCAGGTGGGTACAATATTTAGTCTGTGTTTATTCGTGAATTGTCGAGAGTTTGGTTGCTGTACTACTTTTGTTTTTATTTGATTATTAGTATGAACTAATTAGGCTTAAAATGTTCGTCTCGTAATTTTCAATCAAACTGTGCAATTAGTTTTTTTCGTCTACATTTAATGCTCCATGCACGTATCGCAAGATTCGATGTGATGGCTACTGTAGCACTTTTTGGAAAACTTTTTAGAACTAAACAAGCACTTAGAACAAAAACCGCTGAAAGGAGAGATCTACCCTTAATTATGTACTAGAGTAAAAACTACTTTTGGACAGAAGTAGCTGTGGCCTTTTGATTAGCTTTTGCAAAAGAAAAATAGGTTCAAAAGCTCAACCAAACGGCACCGAGATTCGGGGGAACAAAAGCATAACTCGGAAATATGACCGAGTTCTAGCAAGAGGTACTTTGTGATGCACTACTAACTCTGTAATAAAACTGAAGAATGCAATCGTTGAGGATCTGAGATATATACTAGCAGTAGCATATTATATTGGTGTTGAGGCAGTGCACACCCGAGAAGAAACGGCAGTAGTATATAGCAGAGATAAACCGACAACCAGATCGATCGTCGGCCAGTTAATTACGTCCTGAATATCCTAGCCTTTTAACCATATGGTTTTAATAAGTAAAAAAATACGTTGAACATCGAAGCTTCAGTTTGTTCGCATCCTGCGTGCGCGAGGCTGTAGTTGCTGACTTGCTGTCACGTTCAGCTGCTGTTGGTCACTGAAATGAAAGTTGAAACTAGCCGGGTGGGCTGGCTGGCTCGGCTGGCCGGTGCTGGCCAGCCCACTCACGTGGGTACTTTTTATATAAACAGTGTCTTCTAGTCATTATAGTATTTTTCTCTCACGTTAAATCAGCTAGAACGGTATTTTTTTTTTCAGGCCAGCCGAACAGACGGCAGAGGCGAGACTTGTTTATTGCTTCGGCCGCACGCAATTTCCGCCGCGAGCAGGTATCACTCGGCAACAGCGGCGGTCCACCGCCCGGCCGGCCGGTTCATGGAAAAAGTCACGACGCGGGTCGGTGCCAACTGCCAACCACACACAAACTCTGCACACCGTGAAGCAGAACCAAGAACGCAAAACCTTGTCGAGAACTCGTGGGCACAGTTGTAAGAATGTAAAGGAGTGTTCGGCTGAACTGAATTATTTACTCTTCAGACTAGAATGTTGTGAAAGAAAAACACTATTCTGGTTAGAAAAAAAAAACAGAATAAGTCGGCTGACCAGCCAGCCGAACAGCTCATAAGTTCTTGATTGCGCGTGTACAACTTGTACAATTTACGTGTGTATATATTCGTATTTTCATGAACCACAGTGATACATCCAGCAAGCTTTTTATATATCTACATCAATCGATAGATCTCGATCCTCGATGAGGGGCTCTAGCACAATCTAATCCATTGGTTGGCAGCTACTGAAAACGACTAAACCATTGGCTGGCAGCTATAAGTCTGGAAACGATGATCTTCGCACCCGATCCACCGCCGGCCCATCGCGCGCGCGGGACCGGTCAGGCCACGAACCCGAGGAAGCTGCACGAAACAAACAACGAGCAGGGCCCCGGCCCTTTGTGAGATGAGATGACAGATCACGCGGAAACGGGAGGGAAAGGGGAGCTCATTCCCCTGGCGCAAAAAGAGTGGAGAACCGGAGATCGCGCACGGCAAGCACTCACGCACGGACGCACCTGATGGGCCTGGCGACGGCGTGGCGTGGGGCGAAGAGCGCGCGGAGGAAGAGGCTGGCGCCGTGGAGGAGCACCACCACGCTGCTGCACCCCACGAGCAGGAGCTCCAGCATGCTTGATGTGACGCTTCCGCTTGCCTTGCCTGCCTCGGCGGCCTTCTTCTTGCTCCTCTTGCTCGGGCTCGCTCGCGTCGCGTGTGGGCTTTTCTTTTTCTTCACTTGTGGAGCGGGGATTGGGAGTACAGCCGGGGTGATCAGAGGATTTAAAGATGGAGCGGGATTGAAGAGGTTTCTTTGAAGCAAAACCAGATGATCCGGACAGGAGGTTTCTTGCTTCCTCTCGATCTGTTTGCTTGTCTAATAACAGGTGGGATTAAGTACGTGAGGGAGAGAGATCAGAGACGACAGACGACAGGGACAGCTTCCTTTTTCCTATTTCCTTCGCTCAGCCCGTTCGCTTCGTTGAAAAAAATAAACTGAAACACGGTTCCAGCTGATTTATTGTGAGAGAAAAACACTGTTCTAACTGAAAAATGAGATGAAAAAAACGGATTATAAGAGAAGCGAACATGGCCATAAAAGGGAAGAGGCATATGTTAGACTATTCTCTTGACAATTTCGTATTCTTGGAGTTGGACCTACCATACAAGCTAAATAGATTCACTGCTCAACTTTTCTAATCTAAAATAAAATAGAGTAATTTAGATTAGAGCTTCAATTATTGTTGAACTATAATAGGTATGCAGAGCCTGATCGGTTGATAGCCAAATTTGGGTTGCCAAAACTTGTGAAAGTAAAGTTTTTTTTGTCTCTATTTGGTTTGTTCCCAAAATTTGCCAACATCTCATACTTAACTTCCCAAATCTGTGTCTAATGTTTTTGCCCAATTCTTAGTAACTTTTGATTGACAAATCTTTGGCTTGGCAAATTATGGAAGTCAAGAAAGTATGCCCACAATAACCATCGCATTTGAATACAGAGCAATAATATTTCCTTGAGACTCTAGACGTGACAAGGGGGTATGACCTCCCTTCTCTGCATAGAGCTGGCTGGTTTTCGCATCTGAAAACAGCGTAGGATTTAGTAGTCACTATAGTACAAACATACAACCACGAGTACTCCTGTAGTACTTTCTTCAGTTTTCACATGGGAATGTATGTTACCTGTAAGCAACGGAATATTCACCGTTGCCAATCTTCTATGAGCACTTTTCGTCTCAAAGTGACAGTCGAAACTTCCGCCACTGCTATTTCACCGTTGCCACTTTCTACAGTTTCGACTGCCTGAAGACGGGATGAAGGCAATTTCACAACTGTAATCCTTTCCTTACTGCCACTGATCACTTGTATTTTTTTTTCTGAATTCATGAATGAACCACCATGGGCCAATATATAACACTACAATTCAGAGCAGGCTGAACCATGATCGGAGGAACGGGAAGACTGCCACAAACAAGCGCATCAAGAGTGGTGCCTGCTTGTATTTGGTCCTGCCCAGCCCCATCGTTCTTGGCACCCCCCCGCCGTCTCATTCTCTTTCTTTCAGGAGGAGCTCCTACTCCCTGCTCCACTCTTCCGCCACCACCAGCGACGGTAATAATCCGCAGCTTCCTCCCTAGCGCTGAAGGCCACGATTTCGTGCTGTAACCAGTGTTGCCAGCTGAGAATGAGTTGCTGGCTTGCTGCTCCTCTTCGCCTCCTGGGCAGCAGCAGTGTTGTTGTCCAGAAGCTCATCCCATCCTCCATATCCGCCACTGCTTTTGTTGCCTCCGCCATCTCCACTGCTGCAGCTCTTGGTGTCATCATCAGCTCCAACGGCAGTTGAGGCAGCAGCAGCAGCAAAATCTTTAGAAACCCATGACTGGTAGTTGTGCCTCCTTCTCCTCCCCTCATAATAGTTGCTGCTGCTGCTGCTGTATCCATTGCCTCCACCACCTGTCGCGAGGTCAGTGGCGTCCTCGGGGTATTCTTCCTCTTGGAATGGTCTCCTCCACCTGTCATTTTTTTTGAAGAAAATCCCCCACCAGTCATCGCGGTTGCCTTTTCTCCTAAGCAGAAATGATATGGCCGACTGACTGAGCGGGATCGCCATGGCCATTAGAAAGGCCTTTAGCCCCGTTGCAGCAAACATGGACGTAAGCATCACCGGTAGAATGAATCCGTACGTCTTAAATACCTAGGCACAAGTATAGAAAGCAGCAGGCCATTGATCAGTCACGACAACAACAACGAAGCACAGTTATTCGTTCATTGATTTTATTACAGTACTGATCTGATATGCATGCTAAATTACTGATGAAATGAAAAGCAGCAGGAACGGAAGCTGATAAGTCTGGGTTAATTGATTGTAGTGAGCAGTTAAGATCCCAACTAGAGATTTGGTTTAATTAGATATACTAGGCAGAATGAATATATAGTTGCTTGATTTAGTACAAGAAAAAAAAAACGAAGGCCTCCCAAGCTGAAACACTGTTCCGGCTGATTTGTCGTGAGAAAAAAACACTGCTCTAAAAAAACAAACTGAAAAATATGGATTATAAGAGAAGCGAACAAGGCCAAAGAATGGTTTGATTTAATTCCAAGCATTTTTAATTGCAACTCAGAACGACTGGCAAAGGATCTATGATCCCAATCCCATTATACGCTCACTGTACAGTTAGGTAAGGTTCAAGCACGCAAGAAAATTATTGATGACATATAATGAGAGAGCGTAACAGAGAGGAAGAAAAAAATCTTATACAGTACGTATGTAGCAGACCTTGGAGAATCAGGACTCGTCGAATAGCTTCCCGGCCCAACCAAATCCGGAGAACGCAGTCTCATCCTCGTAATCGTAATCGTAATCGTCCTCCTCCCCTAGAGAAGACAAACCGTAGTCTTTTTGGCTACCGTCGGGGTCGGACCACCACCTCTTCCTCGTCGCCCTGCTGCTCGTGGTGGTGGTGGTGCTGTCTCTTCCATGGGCGTTGCCCTTGGAGAACCACCAGCTGGAGCAGCGGCGGCGGAGGGAGGAGGAGAGAGGACAGGGCGGTTTGCCTGGTGGTGCTGGAACTGAAGGCGCAGGGGCAGCAGCTACTATCAGTCGGACGCCGAGGCCAACGTCGAGCATTTCTTCATTGCATTAGATTCACATGGCAGAGTTAGTTTTTTCGAGAGGATCATGGTAGAGTTAGGGGACATAGGATAGATAAAAAAAAATGAGGTGGTGGTTCAGGAGAGTAAAGAGGTGGTCGCTGATAGGCACTGTTGGGAGAAAGTTGAGGAGGAAGTTTTCCACTCAGCCTTTAGCCGAAGATTTTGGATAAATCTGTGGGTTAGAGCATCTTCAAGAGTTTTCAAAACGCTCTCTCAATCTAAGATTTTTGACAAGATTAAAAAAAAATACATCCCCAACAACTCTCGACCCCATCTTCCAGTCTTTTCGCACATGGGAACAATGGCGGAGCCAGGATTCCTTGGGTATTCCCACTTTCATGTAAAAAAAATTGATAGTTTAGAGTAGTACGTTGCCCATAATTAAAATCACATAAAGTAGTCAAATAACCAATTATTAAGTGATAAAATATGCTAAAACAAACTGAGTAATGAAGAGAACGTACAAAATACTACAATGTTGCTTTTCCTTGCGATTCTTCGTGACCTGAAATTGCAAATTTGTTATTAGTAAAATACTAACCTTACAATTGCAAATTTGTTATTTATAAAATGTAAATACCTTTATCCTCAGTTGGACTAGACGTACAGCTCCTCAGCTGCAGAGGCTGCACCGCAGTAGAGCACAGAGGCACGGAGCTGCGTCGGCCCCGGCGCTCCCAGGACCCGCCGCCGCCCGCTCGCCGAGCGCCAGTCCCCCATCCCTGCCCCCGCTCCTGCCCTCGCGGCCCCACCGCCGGCCGCCGCATAGGCGCAGCCGAAGTCACTGGCTCGCTACCCGGTGCCCGCGCGGCCTCGCTGCGCCCGTGGCCCCGCGCGCCTGTCGCCGCCTGCCTAGCCCCCACACGCCGGCAGTCCGCAGCTAGGGCTCGAGATTCAGGAATCTAGAAGCGAGAGCGGGGAGCGGGAGGTAGCTGGCTAGGTGAATCACGGAATCACCTATCCGGTCGTCCGTCCGTCTCGCTCCCCGGTCCTCGCGTTCCGCACTGCAGGCCGCCCGGCGCTCAGCGCCCCGGCCGGACTGCGCCCGTGCCTCCCCCCACGCTCTGGCTCCGGCGAGGCGGCGCTGGGCACCCCCGGCCTCCAGAGAGCTCAGTAGTCCAGTACCAAACAGGTAGTTATTATAGGACTTCAAAGATCGACTTCTCTAAAACGATCCTCCAAACGTTAGCACATTGTTATACATGACATTTGGTCTTTTTAATCACTTTTCTCAACTAAAATACATGTATTTTACCATGATGTGACCGTATTGTTCTCAGGGTTTCAATTGACGTGGGATGGGGCTGTTGGCCGCTTGCCTGGCCGCGCTCTGGGCTGGCTGGCCGGCCGCGCCTGGGTCATTGCAGCTAGATGAATTCAGTTTAGACGAAATCACGTCAGAAATCTATCGATAAATAAACAACTAATATCTACGTCCAATCCAAATCTTTTATTCAGGTTCACTGATTTGATCCCTGTTCTTTAGCCTAAACCTCAATCTGAGTTTGGTGTAGACCTTGACGTCCCTCCACCGGGACTCCATGTAGTGCGAGGGGTCCGTCTGCGTATACACCCCGAACTTGAAGTAGTGGCGGCACCCGCCATGTCCCGCGACGGCGAGCCGCTCCTCGCTGTCGACGAACACGGTGAGCGCCCCCGCGTCGATGTCGTGCACCACGTTTAGCCAGAACCAGCGGTCGTAGATGGAAGCGTCGACAACGCGCGCCTCGTCGTGGTAGTACATGAGCCAGCCACCGTACACGTGCAACATCAGCGTCGTGTTCCGCCCTGATGCGCCAAACACCTGCATCATCGACACGCCGGAGGTCCCCGCCGGCACGTACCCGTAGCCCTCGAACTACCACACCCCCGTCGTGTACCTCACCTGCACATAGCGACGACAAACCAAAAAGAAATTGAAACGATTAGCAACGACGACAGCTCACTACAGGTAATCATAGACAGGATTAGCAACATGATTAGCGTTGATCGTGAAGATTAGTGATGTTGCTGGCTTAATTTAATTAGTATATACGTTTAAGAGGATCTCAGAGCGCAACTTGGTGGGGCTGCCGGGGCTCAAGGGCTTGTCGGTGCTGTACACCCACATCCGCCGCACGCCATCGCGGAACTCGTACCGCTACTCCGGCGGCAGGTCGTACGGGTGGTGCAGCTTGAACCGGTCCTCGGTGAGGTTGACAGCGATGAAGCCCAAGGTCGGGTCAACGTCGGCGGAGCACTGACCGCACCATGAGACCAAGACGATGAACAGGAGTAGTAGAGGCCATGGCAGGGAGGAAGCCGAAGCCATTTTCTCGATCGTGTGGATGGGCTTTCTTCTCAAGTTCACTTCACTGACATAACCCAGGCGCGGCCGGCCAACCAGCCTAGACCACGGCCAGGCGAGCGGGCATCAGCCCCATTGTCGATGCAAAAAGTGAGCAACAAGTAAATATTTGTAGTTTTACCATACGTTGTGATCAGAGGTGGCCTAGCACTCAATAACACAGGGATTATACTGGTTCAGGCAACGTACCCTACGTCCAGTTTGAGTCGGTCGGTGACTTTATTCCTGAGCCTAGGTGCTCGAAGTTTGTAGTGGGGTTACAAACGAGAAGGAGCGAGATGGGGGGTACAAGAGGTTTGGTCGGACTCTGGTCGGAAGGGTTGAGAGTGACGGGAGCCCCGCTATGAGCTAAGTGTTCAAGCGTGTGCTTGAAGTTTAAACCTGGCAGTTCTGTGGTTGTGTACTAGTGAACTTGATCGATCTGATGAATCTTAATATTGGAAGAGAGCGCATCCCCTTTTATAGATGAAGGGAATGGCCTTACAAGTGAGAGGAAAGTAGTACATTTGCTGCTAAGTCTTGTTGCCCACGTCGGGAGGTATAGGACGATGGTAGGCGCCCACAACACTATTGGATGTCAGATGCACGTGGGAGGTTGTGTTGTCTTCTTCGGGTATGGCAGACGTCGGCGCCTGCTACACTATTGATACCTGGAGGCATGAAAGGGGTTTTACCATGTTCGCCTGGTATGGTAAATGCCGACGCCCACAACACTATCGATGTCTAGAGGCATGTGGGGGGGGGGACCTCACCGTATGGGAGTTATTGGCTCCTACAACACTGTAGGGGAAAATGTCAACGCCTACATGTAAGGTCGAGATGGCGGACTAGAGGGGGGTAAATAGTCCTTTCTAAAATTAATTACATCGGCTAACCGAAACAAGTGCGGAATTAAGACTATCGGTCTAGCCAAGACTACACCCCTCTATCTATGTTCTCTAGCACCCTTCAAAGATACTAATTAAGCAACAAAGGTGTCGGGCTAGCTAGAGCTCACCTAACCAATTCTAGGAGCAAGGCCACACAAACATATGCCACTAGTACTTTAAGCAACAAGGGAGCTCCTACACATGCTAGTAAGCAAAAGCACAAAGCCAACTAAGCTCACTAGCAATGCTCAGTAACAAGACAACCAATGCCAAATTAGAGAGCGTAAATACTTAGCTACACAAACTAAGCAAAGTGACTAACAAGGTTGCACAAACCTAATTAGCCACGCAAGGGAGCTACTTCTATGCTACACAAGCAAGAAGGTAATTAGTAAGCTACTCAAGCTAACTAGTTATAAGAGCAACTACACAAGCACAATGTATATGAAAGTAATTACAAGCTTGTGTAACGAGAATGCAAACCAACGGGAAGAACAAGGTTGATACGATAATTTTTCTCTCGAGATTCACGTGCTTGCCAACACGCTATGTCCCCGTTGTGTCGACCGCTCACTTGGTGGTTCGGCGGCTAATTGGCATCACCCGCCAAGCCCGCACGTCGGGCACCGCAAGAACCTACCCCGAAAGTGAGAGTAGCTCAATGACACGCTCAACTAGAGTTGCTCTTCGCGGCTCCTGCATAGCGAGCACAATGCCCCTCACAAAGCTCTTCTCCAGAGCACCGCACAAGCTTCTTGCGGGCTTCGACGGAGACCACCACCAAGTCATCTAGGAGGTGGCAACCTTCAAGAGTAACAAGCACCACCGGCTTGCAACTTGATCACCTAGTGTCACTCAAAGCAACCTCACGATGCAATCGCACTAGAATCGCTCCCTCACACAATCAAATGATCACTATCAAGTGTATGTGAGATGGAGGGCCCCCAAGCACTACTACACAAACCACCAAGGCTCTAGTGTGCTCATCATCTGGCCCAAGGCCGACCATGGCTTCTATTTATAACCCCACGAACAAATAGAGCCGTTACCCCTTCACTGGGCAAAAGTCGGGACGACCGGACGCTCCGGTCCGATCGACCGGACGCTGGACCTCAGCGTCCGGTCGTGTGATGCATGCCACATGTCTCCTGCTTCAAATACTATTCGCCCAATCTCAATGGTCATCTGTCGACCGGACGCAGCAGCTTGAACTGACCGGACGCAGCAACCCCAGCGTCCGATCGTTTCCAGTAAGGTACCGGACATGACCGAACGTGTCTGATCGGTCATGATCAGACACAGCACCAGCGTCCGGTCACCTCTAGCAACACTGCTCTACCTACGTCATCACATGTCACCTTGATCGGACGCACCCTGTCAGCGTCCGGTCACTTCCAGCGCTAGCGTCCGATCGAATACCGATGCCTGCTCGCTGACTGCCACTACTCACCAGATGCTGGAACCCAGCGTCCAGTCACTACGTGACCAGTGTTCGATCCACTCTGTGAGACCCTATCTTTTTGGAACAGGGTGCCGGTGGAGTTCCGAACCCTTCTCACCTCCGTTCCATCACCGAGTTGATCCACATCAACTCTAACTTCATCTCCTTTGTAAATGTGCCAACACCACCAAGTGTACACCACCATGTGTATGTGTGTTAGCATTTTCACAATCATTTTCAAAGAATTAGCCACTCAACTTGTCACACCACTCAATCCTAGCGACGATGCAAAGTTAGATCACTCGAGTGGCACTAGATGACCGATATGCAAACAAGTTTGCCCCTCTTGATAGTATGGCCATCTATCCTAAACCCAGTCATAAACTTATCTACACACCTATGACCGGTGAAATGAAATGCCCTAGGTTATACCTTTGCCTTGCGCATTCCATTCCATCTCCTCCAATGTCGATGCAACACATGCACCAACACGATCAACAATGATATGATCCACTTCATATCATCACGTGATCATATTGGTTCATCGATCTTGACTTCACTTGCTTTTCACCATTGCCTTCGTCCATCGACGCCAAGTCTTGCTCAAGCTTCACTGCCACGTGGTCCATCGCTCCAAAACCTCTGACTTGCCCTTCATGCTTGCAACCGGTCCATCAAGCCAAGTCTTGTCTAGATCTTCTCCACCTTGATCACATGACTCAATGTCATGTCTCATGTACAATGAGCTCCTTCATCATCACATGTGTGAGCTTTGCAACATCTCCAAGCCATTTTCACCTTTATGGCATATGTTGCTCACACACATGTACCTATGGACTAATCACCTGTGTATCTCACATAAACACAATTAATCCACTTAGTGAGTGTGATCACATTTAGGATCGATAGCCATACTATTAAGAGGGGTGAAACTCGTATCAGAATACGGTTATCAAAATGCCACTAGATGCTCTAACTCATTGCATATGCATTTAGGATCTAGTGGAGTGCTAACACCCTTGAAAATGTTTGTGAAAATAAGCTAACACATGTGTGGATAGTCCGACGGTGCCACCGGCGCCCTAGACAGAAAAGACAGGGGTTCACAGAGTGACCGGACGCTGGTGGTGCAGTGACCGGATGCTGAGGTCTAGTGTCCAGTCAGTGATAGCAGAAAGCACACTGTCTTGGTCTTGTGACCGGATGCTAGAGTGTAAACTGACCGGACGCTCATGGTCTGAGTCCGGTCAGTGCTGACGTACGCTGACGTGAGGCGCACAGAGGAAACGTTGAGTGATCGGACGCAGGGTGTGTCCGGTCGAGCATGACCGGACACGTCCGGTCGTGAAATCTCGTGTTTGGAACCTTACTGAAAACGACCGAACGCTGTGGTCTAGCGTTCGGTCACTTTCTTACTAACGCGTCCAGTCATCACTTGACCGTTGAAATCGGGTGAACGACATTTGAAGCCGATGACACGTGGCGCACATCGCACGACCGGACGCTGAGGTCCAGCGTCCGGTCAATCTGACCGGAGCGTCCGGTCGGCCCGTGTTCAGTGCAGTGAGGAGCCCAACGGCTCTATTTTGTGGGGGCTTCTATTTAAGCCCCATGGCTGGCTCAAGCTCACTCTCTTGGCCATTTGTATTGTCATAGCAACCTTGTGAGCTTAGCCAAAGCCCTCCCACTGATCTCCATCATTTATTCATCATCTTTGTGAGATTGGGAGAGAATCGAAGTGCATTGCTTGAGTAATTGCATCTAGAGGCACTTGGTATTCGTGTTTTGCTGCGGATTTTGCTTGTTGCTCTTGGTGGTTGCCACCACCTAGACGGCTTGGTGCAGTGGTGGAAGATTGGCATGAGTTGGTGATTGTTCGTGACCATCTCCGGTGATTGTGAGGGGATTTGTACCTTCCCTGGTGGAGCGCCAAAAGGTAACTCTAGTGGATTGCTTGTGTCATTGAGTTACCTCACTTGTGGGTTGGTTCTTGCGGTGTCCAATTGTGTAGACGAGGTTTGTGCAACACCTCTTAGCCACCGAACCACCAAGTGTTGGTCGACACAATAGGGACGTAGCGTGTTGGCAAGCACATGAATCTCAGGAGAAAATCAGTTGTCTCTTGACCTTTGGTATTCTCCTGGTGATTGATTTCATCTTCATCTTGTGATTGGTTCATCCCTCTACACGGCGGTATAATCATCCTACTCACTTTTTTATATTCTTGCAAACTAGTTGTGGCAAGCTCTTTAGTGTAATTAGAATTGAGAGCTTGATTTGTTATTTAAGTTCATCTAGTGGTGCTCTTTAGTGTAGTAAGATTGAGAGCTCTTAGTGAGTAGTATCATAGCAAGTTGTGTGTCTAGTAATCATTGCAACTATAATTGTTGGATAGGTGGCTTGCAACCCTCGTAGAGCTAGAGCAAGTTTGTATTTCGCTATTTGTCTTACTAATCAAATTGCTCTAGTTGATTTGTAGAATTTTAAATAGGCTATTCACCCCCCCTCTAGCCATATTAGGACCTTTCAAGTGGTATCGGAGCCGTGGTCACCGTTTGATTGAAGGCTTAACAACCTCGGTGTCAAATTATGGCTCAAGTTGTGTTCAACCATGTGGGGGGCAAACCACCGTTCTTTGATGGCACATGCTATGATTATTGGAAGAGAAAGATGAGGATGTATCTTGGTTCAATCAATGATCAAGTATGGGAAGTGACCGAGAATGATTATGCTATCATTGATCCCGATGATCCCACCAACCAAGATAAGATCAACAAGCAATGCAATACAATGGCTCTCAACCCCATATACAATGCCATTGATTCCAAGGTGTTTGAGCAAATCAAGGAATGTGAAAAAGCAAATGAGGTGTGGAAGAGATTGGAGGAAACATATCAGGGTACACCGACGGTGAAGAGTGCCAAATTGTATATCCTCAAGGATAAATTGACAAGCTTCAAGATAAAGGAAGATGAGAGCATTCCAGAGATGTTCCATCGTTTGCAAGTGATTGTTAATGATTTGAAGGCACTGGGAGAGAAGATCAAGGATGATGATGTCTCTCATCGGTTCTTGATGTGCCTACCTCCTAGATTTGAGATGTTGAGATTGCTCATCATAAAAGGAGGATTGGAAGATATTACCCCCAACCAAGTACTAGGTGATGTCATGACCCAAGAGACATACCGTATGGAAAGAGAGGGGGATGACAAGGAGGACAAGAAGGAAGAAGAGGACAAGAAGAAGAAGAGTGTAGCATTTAAGGCTAGCTCATCATCATCCAAGAACAAGGGCAAGTCAAAGAAAGAATCAAGTGATGATGATGATCTTAGTGACATTGATGATGAAGCCATGGCTCTATTTGTGCGCAAGATGGGCAAATTCATGAAGAAAAAGGGCTATGGTGCAAGAAAGAGAAGAGATCACACCAAGAGCAAAGAGTATATGAGAAGATGCTACATTTGCAAGAGCCCCGATCATGTTGTAGCAAATTGTTCCTACAATAGTGATAATGATGAAGATGAGAAGAAAAAACACAAGAAAGATAAAAATGAAAAGAAGGAGAAGAAGGAGAAGAGAATGACCTTCCAAAAGAAGAAGAAGGGTGGAGGCTATGTAGTCACTTGGGATAGTGATGGTTCCTCGAATGGTGATAGCTCTATTGATGATGACAAGAAATCTATCAAGAGAGCACTAGCAAGTATCACCATCAATAAGAAGCTCTCCATCTTCGACACTCCATCGACATGTCTCATGGCAAAGCCTACCAAGGTAAATTATGATGAGAGTGATGATGATGAATGTGAAAGTGACTCTTGTAGGAATGATAATGATGATGATGAGGATGAGGAGTACACCAAGGAGGAGCTCTTGGACATGTGTGAGCAAGTGCACGCTTGCAATGAGATGAAGAGAAAGGAGTGCAAAGAATTGCGCAAGAAAGTAAAATTTCTTGAGCAATCCTTTGATGAGCTCAATGCCACTCATGAGAGGCTAATGGAAGCCCATGAGAAGCTTGGCAAAGCTCACTCTAAGCTTGAAAAGGCTCACTCCTCTCTCATTGAGCAAGTCAAAGTGGAGGAAGCCAAGAAGGAGCAAGTGATCATATCATGTGATGTGGGACTAATATGTGATCTTATTGATGAATCTAATTTTGTTGCTCCCACTAACACTTCTTGTAGCACTACCACTTCTACTTCACCTTTGAATGATGGTCTCACTTGTGAAACCTCACTAATGGTGGAAAATAAGACCCTCAAGAAGGAGGTGAATGAGCTCACTCATGCCTTAGGCAATGCCTATGGTGGAGAAGCCCGCATGCTAAGGTGCTTGGGTAGCCAAAGGTTTTCTCTCAACAAAGAGGGATTAGGATATACCCTCAAGAAAGGCAAGGCGGCCTTTGTCACTCCCAAAGTTAGCTTTGTGAAGGGCAATGGTCGGTTTTGCAATAGATGCAAGCAAGTTGGGCATATAGAGCAAAATTACAAGATTAACAAGAACAAGCTACCTAATGTATCATCAATTAAATTTGATTCTTGTTACATGCTTTTTAAGGGTGCCAATGGTGTGAAGGCTAAGTTCATTGGTACACCAATTATGGGCCCAAAGAAGAATGTCATTTGGGTACCAAAGACCTTAGTAACTAACCTTCAAGGACCTAAGCAAGTTTGGGTACCTAAAAGGAATTGATCCTCTTTTATAGGTCAATTATAAAGCCAGAGGAAGACATTGGGTGCTTGATAGTGGGTGCACACAACACATGACCGGTGATCCAAGAATGTTCAATTCAATCAATGAAAACAAGAGCTATGGGATTGATAGCATCACATTTGGTGACAATGGCAAAGGCAAGGTCAAAGGGCTTGGTAAGATTGCAATATCCAATGATTTGAGTATCTCCAATTTGCTACTAGTAGAGAGCTTGGACTTCAACCTATTATCGGTAGCTCAATTGTGTGATCTTGGTTTCAAGTGCATATTTGGTGTGGATGATGTAGAGATTATAAGTGTAGATGGCTCTAACTTGATATTCAAAGGATTTAGATATGAGAATCTATACTTGGTTGATTTCAATGCTAGAGAAGCTCAATTGTCAACATGTTTGATCACTAAGTCTAGCATGGGTTGGTTATGGCATAGAAGACATGGTCATGTTGGAATGAAAGAATTGAACAAATTGATTAAGCATGACTTAGTTAGAGGCTTGAAAGATGTCACATTTGAGAAGGATAAGCTATGTAGTGCTTGTCAAGCCAGAAAGCAAGTTAGTAACACACATCCTAAGAAGAGCATGATGAGCACATCCAAGGCATTTGAGTTGATGCACATAGACTTGTTTGGGCCAACCACATACACTAGCATTGGTGGAAACAAATATGGATTTGTGATTGTGGATGATTTCACTAGATACACATGGGTGTTCTTTCTTGTTGACAAGAGTGATGTGTTTGCAACATTCAAATCATTTGTCAATTGCATTCACAATGAGTTTGAAATAACCATCAAGAAAGTTAGAAGTGACAATGGTAGTGAATTCAAGAACACTAGAATTGATGAGTTGTGTGATGAATTTGGAATTAAACATTAATTCTCGGCCAAGTACACTCCTCAATCAAATGTCTTAGTTGAATGGAAGAATAGAACCTTGATTGACATGGCAAGATCAATGTTGAGTGAGTACAATGTGAGTCATTCATTTTGGGCCGAAGCAATCAACATGTCTTGCTATTATAGCAACTGACTCTATTATCACCCCATGATGGAGAAGACACCTTATGAGCTATTGAATGGGAGAAAGCCCAACATAGCATACTTTTAGGTTTTTGGTTGTAAATGCTACATATTAAAGAAAGGCACTAGATTGAGCAAATTTAAAAAGAAATGTGATGAATGTTTCTTGCTTGGTTATTCCACTACTAGCAAGGCTTATAGAGTTTAGAATTTGGCTAGTGGTACTCTTGAGGAGGTTCATGATGTGGAATTTGATGAAACAAATGGTTCCCAAGAGGAAGATGAGAATCTAGATGATATAAGAGGCACTTAATTGGTCAATGCAATGAAGAACATGGACATTGGTGATATAAGGCCTAAAGAGGCGATTGATGCTGAAGATGACAAGAATCAAGTGCTCTCTAACTCAAATGTGCAAGCTAGTGGTTCTCATGATCAAGTTCAAGCAAGTACTAGTCATGACAAAGTGCAAGATCAACAACAAGTGGTTAGTTCATCATCTCAACCAAGTGATCAATCTAATGCAAGCAATCAAGTGCAAGTGCTCCAACCAACCAATGTTGCAAGAGATCATCTATTGGACACTATCATTGGTGATATTTCAAGAGGTGTGCAAAAAGATCAAGATTGGCTTCATTTTGTAAGCATTTCTCATTTGTGTCATCCATTGAACCTAAGAAGATAGATGAAGCTTTGAGGGATGTTGATTGGGTCGATGCTATGCATGAAGAGCTAAACAACTTCACAAGAAACCAAGTATGGGATTTAGTTGAGAGGCCTAAGGATCATAATGTGATTGGAACCAAGTGGGTCTTTCAGAATAAGCAAGATCAAGATGGGATAGTAATAAGGAACAAAGCAAGATTAGTGGCTCAAGGTTACACTCAAGTTAAAGGTCTTCACTTTGGAGAAACATATGCCCTGGTTGCAAGATTAGAAGCAATTAGGATCTTGTTAGCCTATGCTTATGCCCACAACATCAAGTTGTATCAAATCGATGTGAAGAGTGTATTTCTCAATGGGTACATCAATGGGCTTGTGTATGTTGAGCAACCTCCTGGTTTTGAAGATAAAAAGAAACCCAACCATGTTTACAAGTTGAGAAAGGCTTTGTATGGATTGAAACAAGCACCAAGAGCATGGCATGAGAGATTGAGGGATTTCCTACTCTCTAAGGGATTCAAGATGGAAAAGGTTGACACCACTCTCTTCACCAAGAAGCTTGGAAATGACTTGTTTGTAATGCAAATCTATGTTGATGATATCATATTTGGGTCAACAAATCAAGATTTTTGTGAGGAGTTTGGCAAGATGATGGCAAGTGAGTTTGAGATGTCCATGATTGGAGAGCTTAGCTACTTCCTTGGTCTTCAAATCAAGCAAATGAAGAATGGCACATTTGTGAGTCAAGGCAAGTATATCAAGGACATGCTCAAGAAGTTTGGAATGGATGATAGTAAAGCTATTAGTACACCAATGGGGACAAGTGGAAGCTTGAATAGTGATGCTAGTGGCAACATGGTGGATCAAAAGATGTATCGGTCTATGATTGGAAGCCTACTCTATGTGACCGCATCAAGGCCGGATGTGATGTTTAGTATATGCATGTGTGCTAGATTCCAAGCCTCACCAAAAGAAAGTCATTTGAAGGCAACAAAGAGAATATTGAGGTACTTAAAGCATACACAATATGTTGGATTGTGGTATCCTAAAGGAGCAAGATTTGAGTTGATTGGATATTCGGACTCCGATTATGCGGGATGCAAAGTTGAGAGAAAGAGCACATCAGGCACATGTCAACTATTAGGAACATCACTTGTGTCTTGGTCGTCAAAGAAACAAAATAGTGTAGCACTTTCAACCGCCAAAGCGGAATACATTTTGGCCGGTAGTTGTTGTGCTCAATTACTTTGGATGAAGGCTACTTTGAGTGACTTTGGGATCAAATTCAAGCAAGTGCCATTGCTATGTGACAATGAAAGTACCGTAAATCTCACCAACAACCCGGTTCAACATTCAAGAACAAAGCACATTGATGTCCGCCATCATTTCATAAGAGATCACCAACAAAAAGGGAACATTTGCATTGAGAGTGTGGGCACCGAAGATCAACTTACCGATATCTTTACCAAGCCACTTGATGAGAAGAGGTTTTGCAAGCTAAGGAATGAATTGAACATACTTGACTTCTCCAATATGTGTTGATGCAACCTCACTTATATGACATGCCTCTCCTTCGAACAATTCAAGGTAAAAGTTGATTGGCATGGCATACATCCTTGATAAGGACATGAGTAGTGCATCTAGACATATTTCACATCAAATAGACTCATTCATGTAAAATCAAATCAATTTGATGCTTGTATGGTACCACTATTGTTTGTATGCTTGAAATGATCTAGTGGTAGCATATGACATGTTTGTAGGCTTGTAAACCTAGTGTTTGGTCTAGAAAATAAGCTATAAGTGTTTAACTCAACATGGTACAAGATAATCCTTATTTGAAGGTGTGAAGAAGCTTGTCCTTGGATCAAACCGAGTTAAATATCTTTTGCAAGTGATCTAGATTGAACCAAATTGGGAAAATGATCCTCATTTCACATGGTTTCACCCCAACCTATCTATAATTTAAACTCACCTTTTGTGTTAATTGTTGACAAAGGGGGAGAGAAATTCACAAAGATAGTAAGATAGGGGGAGCAAACAAATGAAATAATGAAATGACATTGTAAAGGGATCAATTAAAATTTTGAGCACACAAGTAGGGGGAGCAAGCTCATAAACTTGTATGTTGCATTTGAATGTGCATTTCATATATTTGCTTGCATGGCACAAGTTTTTAAATTTCAATATCCATGCTTGTGTGGTGTATGCTAGTTGTAGGTTTGAATGATGAAATGAAAAACTAGCATGCATAGATTATCTAGTGTTTGTAATTCAAAAGTTTCCAAGTGGTATCAAGCTAATCATGGTGCTAAGGATGGTAGATTGGTGCACTCCGATTGGTATCACGCTTCAAAGGTCTATCTTTTATACCTTAGCATCATTTGGTAGACATTGACTCCTACATTTCCTATCTAAGCATATGTCCAAGCTTCAATCCAAACTCTTAGCACATATGTAGGGGGAGCAATTGGTACCATATGGGATTCATGAAACTTGTCCATATCTTTTTACACATGGCAAATATGCTTGGGCAAGCAACATGGATTCAATTAAATTTCAATTCATATCTTTATGAAAGGGTTGTCATCAATTACCAAAAAGGGGGAGATTGAAAGCTCTAGTTTGGTTTTGGTTAATTGATGAAACCCTAAGTGCTAACCTAGTTTATCAAAGTGATTATGAGATATGTAGCACTACTCAAAGTGATGAAGCAATGACGAAGATCATGACGATGGTGATGGCATGGTGATGATCAAATGCTTAAACTTAGAAAAGAAGAACGAGAAAAACAAAAGGCTCAAGGCAAAGGTATAAATGATAGGAGCCATTTTATTTTTGTGATCAAGACACTTAGTGAGTGTTATCACATTTAGGATCGATAGCCATACTATTAAGAGGGGTGAAACTCGTATCGGAATGCGGTTATCAAAATGCCACTAGATGCTCTAACTCATTGCATATGCATTTAGGATCTAGTGGAGTGCTAACACCCTTGAAAATGTTTGTGAAAATAAGCTAACACATGTGCGCAAGGTGATACACTTGGTGGTTAGCACATTTGAGCAAGGGTAGGAAACTTCACCGGTGGAGTGTTTGCCCGTAGAGTGCGAACAGTCCGATGGTGCCACCGGCACCCTAGACAGAAAAGACAGGGGTTCACAGAGTGACCGGACGCTGGTGGTGCAGTGATCGGACGCTGAGGTCTAGCGTTCGGTCAGTGATAGCAGAAAGCACACTGTCTTAGTCTTGTGACCGGACGCTGGAGTGTAAACTGACCGGACGCTCATGGTCTGAGTCCGGTTAGTGCTGACGTACGCTGACGTGAGGCGCACAGAGGAAACATTGAGTGACCGGACGCAGGGTGTGTCTAGTCGAGCGTCATGAAATCTCGCGTTTGGAACCTTACTGGAAATGACCGGACGCTGGGGTCCAGCGTCCGGTCACTTTCTAACTGACGCGTCCGGTCATCACTTGACCGTTGAAATCGGGTGAACGACATTTGAAGCCGATGACACATGACACACATCGCACGACCGGATGCTGAGGTCCAGCATCCGGTCAATCTGACCGGAGCGTCCGGTCAGCCCGTGTTCTGTGTAGTGAGGAGCCCAACGGCTCTATTTTGTGGAGGCTTCTATTTAAGCCCCATGGCCGACTCAAGCTCACTCTCTTGGCCATTTGCATTGCCATGGCAACCTTGTGAGCTTAGCCAAAGCCCTCCCACTGATCTCCATCATTTATTCATCATCTTTGTGAGATTGGGAGAGAATCCAAGTGCATTGCTTGAGTGATTGCATCTAGAGGCACTTGGTATTCGTGTTTTGCTACGGATTTCGCCTGTTGCTCTTGGTGGTTGCCACCACCTAGACGGCTTGGTGTAGCGATGGAGGATTGGCACGAGTTGGTGATTGTTCGTGGCCATCTCCGGTGATTGTGAGGGGATTTGTACCTTCCCCGGTGGAGCGTCGAAAGGTAACTCTAGTGGATTGCTCGTGTCATTGAGTTACCTCACTTGTGGGTAGGTTCTTGCGGTGTCTAATTGTGTGGACGAGGTTTGTGCAACACCTCTTAGCCGCCGAACCACCAAGTGTTGGTCGACACAACGGGGACGTAGCGTGTTGGCAAGCACATGAACCTCGGGAGAAAATCGGTTGTCTCTTGACCTTTGGTATTCTTTCGGTGATTGATTTCATCTTCATCTTGTGATTGGTTCATCCCTCTACACGGCGATATAATCATCCTACTCACTCTTTTATATTCTTGCAAACTAGTTGTGGCAAGCTCTTTAGTGTAATTAGAATTGAGAGCTTGATTTGTTATTTAAGTTTATCTAGTGGGGCTCTTTAGTGTAGTAAGATTGAGAGCTCTTAGTGAGTAGTATCATAGCAAGTTGTGTGTCTAGTAATCATTGCAACTAGAATTGTTGGATAGGTGGCTTGCAACCCTCGTAGAGCTAGAGCAAGTTTGCATTTCGCTATTTGTCTTACTAATCAAATTGCTCTAGTTGATTTGTAGAATTTTAAATAGGCTATTCACCCCTCTCTAGCCATATTAGGACCTTTCAGAGGTCGTAGGGTACTGTCCTGCAGGTGCGCAGGGTACGGTCCCTAGTATTGTGGTTTGACTCGTGCGCCCTGCCTTACTTTCTCCATCCGTTTCCTGGTCCTTACCGAGCGGGCGTCTCCGGTCGGTTGGTCCCAATCGGCTCTGATCGCGCTAGTCGAAGAAGAGTAGTGAGCAGGGGCTTGGCGCATCCCCGGTCAGAGACGTGGGTCGGAGTCGGAAGTAGTACTTTTGGCCAGGCCTTTCGGTCGGAGAAGCCGTCCGAAGGCGGGCTGGAGACCGAAGCGAGCGCTCCGGTCGGAGAGGTGGGCCGGAGGCGGAAAACGGGCGCCGTTCCTCCTCGGCCAGACCTTCCGGTCGGTGATTGGATCGCCCTTCTGGCCTGTCGTTTAGATACTTGGGTCGACCCATGAGTTGCGTGTTGTCTACTTAGGTCGAGCCTTTGTTGGAAAGCGGGTCCACGAGGGACCCGGGTTTATAAACCCAACACCCATCCCACGTCAATTAAAGCCCTGAGGGCAATATGGTCAGATCATGGCAAAATACATGTATTTTCGTTGAGAAAAGTGATTAAAAAGACAAAATATTATGTATAACAAAGTGCCAACATTTCAAGGGTCGTTTTAGTGCAGTCGATGTTTGGAGTCCTATAATAGCGAAACGTATTGTTTCGCGTCCTATAATTACAATTTTCTTGTACCAAACAGGTCTGATATCCCGTGAGCGGGTCAGGCGTTTCTCTGCTTTGACTCTTTGATTCGGCCCTTGTGCGCGTAAAGTTTTGCGATGTTAGGTCGGGCGTTATAGTTTAGAATAAAAAATAAATTACAGAATCCACCAGTAAACCACGACACGAATTTATTAAGCCTAATTAATCTATTATTAGCACATGTGTACTATAACACTTTATTATCAAATTATGGTTTAAAAGATTCGTCTAGCAAATTAGTCGTAAACTGTAGAATAAGTTATTTTTAGTCTATATTTAATACTCTACTAGGTAGCGTGCCCGTGCATTGCTACGGGACAACTAAGACTCCGTTCGCTGGTCTGAAACTTGGCTGAAACTGGCTGGTTGTTGTGAGAGAGAAACACTGTAGCGGCTAAAACTGGCTGGTTGTTGTGAGGAGGAGCAGCCGGCTGGTTGGCCGGACCAGACCAGCGAACGCGCCCTAAATCTTTTGTTCTAAAAACACATGGATCGCACGATAAGATAACAATACTGTTAAATGAAATACCGACGTCAAAGTGATATTTAATTCAAAAAGCAAAGTTCATGAAATTAACACAGTCACGGAGAGCGCGACGTCATAGGCTCACAAACTCTACTGTATAGATTTTTTTCGTGATACGGGTAAGATAATATTTTATATCGGTAAAAAGAATTCTACGATATCCATTTCTTTCGTGCGTCAATAAATCCATGAATAAGTTTTGCTGCATCTCCATATAATCATATACACATAGGTTTGAGTATATATACAAATAGGTTCGTGCCCGTGCGTTGCTACGGGATAGCTAAACTTTTATACTAAAAACACACGGATCGCACGATAAGATAACAATACTGTAAAAGTATATGACCGACGTTAAAGTGACATTTAATCCAAAAAACTAAGTTCGTGAAATTTATATAGTCACAGAGAGCATGGCGTCGCGGCTCACAAACTTTACTGTATAGATCTTTCCGTGATACGGCTAAAATCATTTTTTATACTGGCATGAAGAGATTTTCGATATTCATTTTTATCGTGCACCAACAAATCTACGAATAAGTTCCACCACATCTCCATACCATCCTGTACACGGCGCTGGCAAGCGAATTAGCCACAACTTATATAATTAGTTTTATAATTAGCTCATGTTTAGTCCTCTTAATTGATATCTAAAAATTCAATGTGACAGGGACTAAAGTTTAGTCCTATGATCCAAACACCTCTGACTCTCGACTCCTGCTGGCTGCTCACTTGCACCACCATACCTATGTGTCTGCACGTATGTACTCTAATGCTAGAACGTCTAAGATTGTCTTTATTGTCCACCCTTTGAAAATATCATAACTTTAAGGTTGCCATTTGTGTATGATGTAGAATTGTGATGCTTTGCACTGATCCATGAGGGTGTCCATGAGAGTCGAAATTTTTTATGCCATTATGATGTCTAAGCTCACCAATCAGACATAGACAAACTTGATTGTTAAAATATTTTCAACACTGCTTTCATATACCCCCTCTGTCCCAAAATAGAATTCATTATCGCTTCCCGAGAAGTTAACTTTTTTTTTAACTTTGACCAATTATATATAAAAGAATATTAATATTTAGAATACATAATTAGTATCATTACGTAGAACATCGAATATATTTTCATAATACACTTATTTAGAGATATAAATATTGCACGTATTTTTTACAAACCTAGTCAAAGTTGAGAAAGTTTGACCTGCACGTATCCCATAATGACTTATATTTTGGGGTAGAGGAAGTATATGCTAATGGGAGTAGTCAACTGGAAGTGGTGATGAACACAACAATGGTTTCATATTATATGCTAATGGGAGCACGAAGAAACGCAGAGGAATGGACCTATATACTAATGGTGGAAATATTCATTTAGGAAATTGTGTTTATCATACTGAGTCTGGTTGGCTCTGCATAGGTAATTAAAAGATAATACGAGATGGAGGGTGAGCACTGAGGTGGAAGCCGCGCCTCGTCGCTGTTGACGAGGAGAGGGGGGACGACGCGGCAATGGCCAGGGCGCCTATGCCTCGTCACTATCGTCGAGGAGGTGGAGGACGTTGCGACAACAGCTATGGTGTGAGAAGGTGGAGGACGACGTGGCAGTAGCCATGGTGACGATGAGGTTTCCAGCTTTCCGCTCCGTCCTGTGCTCATCACCCGCTCGACAAAATGCTTTAGGCCTTGTTTAGATGGTGGTCAGGAATCAGTATTTGGTACTGTAGCACTTTCGTTTGTATTTGACAATTATTGTCCAATCATGGCCTAACTGGGCTCAAAAGATTTGTCTCGTAATTTACAATCAAACTATGTAATTAGTTATTTTTTATATATATATTTAATACTCCATGCATGTGTCCAAAGATTTGATGTGATGGAGAGAGAGTGAAAAAACTTGCAATCTAAACAAGGCCTTAACAGGGTAAACTTACTCGCGTTCGGATAGGGTGACTTGTATGACAAAGTAGCCAACCAAACACAGTATCATGTTTTTTTTTCCGAAAACCTAACACAGTATTGTGTCTTGCATTGCAAAAGCTAGACTTTTGCTGTCCAGGCTTCCTTGTTCGCTTGAATTTATCAACCTGGCTTATCAATCATGGTATAGTATTTTTCTCTCATAACAAATCAGCTTCAGCTGGCTTATTAGCTGCAGAAACAAACAGTCCCATACAGTCTTTCTAGACGGAAGGGAGTATATAGAGCATGTATATACCACGCATCCACTGGGTTTGGGCACTTCGAAATCATGGTTGGACTGTTGTGACCTCTCACTTACACACACTAGAAACACGAATTCGTACGTGCCGATCATTTGTTTTCGACTTTTTTTTCAGCACGGGATATCCAATATACCAGATGATCTAGGAGTATTCGTTAGTGCGAGAAAAAAAAAGGCACTCGCTGACGAAACCCTGCTCGATCGCTCTTACCCGCCTGCTGTCACCGATGATTGCAAGTGGATAATCAAGTTGCAAAGAGCTCGGATATCGCGCCACTTGGAGCGGCCATCCATCATCGGTATCGTCTGAACTGATGGAGAGGCCGCAACCGCGTGGGCATCCTGCATGCACGTATGACCATGGACTTCTGCGAGACGTGCACTACCGTATAAACGCCCATGTGCGTACCGGCACGTTCCAGCTAAGATACACTGCTGGGAGAGCCTGGGCCAGTCATCAGGTCAACTGCATGCAATTAGCTGGAAACAATATACCTACGCAGCCAACAACCGAAGGCCCAGGCTATACTGTCCAGTGATCCTGTCCATGGGAAGGAATGTTCGGCGACAATACCAATCGACGTAAACAACACAGCACGAAAAGGCCGCGCACAAGTCAGAACTCAGAAGCGCTCCGCGTACGAGACAAACGCCGTACGTACTTGCAGCTATGCCTATGATTGATCCAGCCTGCGTATGCGTATCTACGCTATGGGAAGCAGCTGTCAGGCATGGGCCTTTCAGTGCGCCAAATACATTATGTCTAAGTTCTTTTACGTCATTGAACTTTGAGGCAAGCCTTGTTCTTTTTACCCCTTCCAATTGTGAATTCCTAGCTGTTTCGAGGCAACCGTATCGTCGTCACATTTCCTAGCACCGAAAATCCGGAACTGATGAAAGTGGTATGCAGTTGTAAGCTGTAACATCACATGATTGGGTGGGGTAGTAGGTGTTTCTCTGAATGTGAACCTGCGGTGGTTGGTAAAAGTCGGACGTCTCTTGAAGGGAACTCTCTCCGTTGCTGGCCGGTGACGAGCCTGTTGCCTGCTACCGCGACAACTTGCTGTAGCAGTATAATGCAGTCGAAGCAATAGTACATCGTCTGCCACCGAGAAAGGTAAATGCCCTGCTCACTTGATCGTTTACGTGGTTTATAAGCCGACTAATGTTGTTTTGTTGTGAAAGAAAAATACTGTATCATGACTCAACTTCACCGGAATGCCATGATTCCATCAACTACCTGACCCTGGCCTGGGATTTCAAACTAGTAGTACTAGAAGGGTTACTCTGTCACCAACCATATACTACTATACATACGCCTGAGATTCTGGTCACCGCGTGGGCAGACATGCATCCTCCTGTTGATGCCACATCTACCAGTAGCAGCCTACACAGACTAAACACTGGAAGTCGTCACAGAATCCTTCTGATTGGTTGCAAGCTACAGAAGATGATTACACAGTTGGAGTATATGATTGCGAAGACCCTTTGGCCTGTGGAAATGTAGAGCTAGCACTCGTACTCCTCTGTGCTACGGAATGGTCTGGATGGAGTAGCACCGAACGTACACGCGGTGGTGTGTTACCCTCACCCTGTCTCTCTGACGTATGGATGATGAGCTGCTGGAAGCCAAGGCAGCATGCAATGGCCACGCCCACAAGCAGCAGCCCTCTCCGATCGCTGGCCGGGTTCGTTCGTATACAGCAGGCATGTGACATAGACAGCAGATTTGCCTGAGCATGTGGGCTTGCTTCCTCCCCGCGCTCCTCAGCTCAATCAGTTCACCACCACCAGTCGCGGACAAACTTCCAGCCGACGCCGGCCCTGCCTGCCTGCGACGTCGCTTTTATCATGGCTGACGGACCCGGCCGGCATAATCCTGCGTGGAATTTCAAGTGGGATTCGGACGTACACCCCTTTCCTCGAACGTGGAATACAGTTGTTAGCCTCGAAAGGTGCGCGTGCGTGCACCTCGACCCGGCCGGCAGCCTGGGCCTTTCGCGCGAGGCGGCACATGGCCATGGCCACCCAATGCCCCCCGGACCGGACGGCCGCCGGACCCTCGTTCCTCGACGAGATCGCGAGCGAACTCGGTCGCCTCCAGGACCCGGACGCGGCGGGCGGCTGGCACGAGCCCCGTGAAGACATAGACAATTAGACATCCATCGCCTCTCGATCCTCGGCCGCCGCGGTCCGTCGTTCAATTCGTCTCTCGTCCCGGCCGCGCGCGCTGCGGGTGGGTTTGTTGCTGCAGGTTGGCCAGGGGAACTGGCCGGGTGATGCCATTCTCATCCCGTAGTATGAGTATGACCGAGACTTTGGGGACGACCCTTTTTGTCATTAATCAGCACCATTACTATGCATCTCGGTTCAGTTAATAATCCAGCTAGCAATAGTCGTGTCGTGTGCGCGTACTCCTACACACACAAGCTACTGCTACTGCATGTCGTTGGCTTCTTCTGTTTCCCACTCCCACTGACTGCGTTGCGTCTGCGATGACGGTTCCTTTATCAAAAAAAAAAAAAAACACGTCTTAATGTTGCCATGGAAGCTCTAAACCTCAACGATTCCTTACTGTAGAGCTTAATATGGCAGCTGGCTTCCTCGATGATTGAACAAAATTAATTGATGATTGGACTGCAGTACGTATATATCCACACACAATTAAAATCATGAGCGCCGGTGATCATTGGGCCGGGGGAGGCTATCAACAACTCGATGGCTTTCGAAGACGTTCGGCTGGCTGGTCGTTTTTTTAGTTAGAGCAAACATGAACCATGAAAACCAGCATGAACAGTATTTTTTTTAAAGTCCAGCCGCGTGCATGTGGCTTACGGCTGCCGGGCGGGCGCGATGCCGCATTCATCGCCGGGCATTAGGGGCCGGCAAGCCCGGCACCACACACCAAAACCAAACACATTATACTAATCCGTCAACCCAAACCCCGTCGCCCCGGCTGCTGTACAGCGCACAGGCGTGCGTGACACTATCTCGCGCCGCGCCGCCGCCGCCCGCGTATATAGCTGCACCGGGGTATATAGCTGCGGAGGGCTTGTAGCCTGTAGGTACGTTTATATCAGATCAGAGAGGAGATCTAGCTAGGTAGCTAGGAACGCTAGTTTAAGTTTGCTCAGAAAAAAAGAACACTAGTTTAAGTACAGGTAGTCAGGTACAGGTGTCTGCTACGTGGTGCATGTACAGTTCTATATATGCGAGTATATAGCTCTTAATGAGGATATAAGGGTCATTTATTTACGACTTAGGTGGTGTTTAGATTCGGTGACTAAAATTTAGAAGATGTGTCGGAAAGATGTTGAATGGGGTGTTCGGATATTAATAAAAAACAAATTACATAATCCGTCAGTACTCTACGAGACGCATTTTTTAAGCCTAATTAATTTGTCATTCGCACGTATTTACTGTAGCACAACATTGTCAAATCATAGACTAATTAGGCTTAAAATATTCGTCTCATAAATTATTCGTAAATTATGCAATTAGTTTCGTAATTAGTCTATATTTAATACTCCATGCATGTGTCCAAATATTCAATGGGACAACGACTAAAATTTATGAGGGGCAGCCAAACACCACCTTATAACACGCATAAAGGAAATTCCGTAAAGTTCGGTGAAATTAGAAAGAGAGGAAAAATAACTCAATTGGACAAAGCCAACACTTACCGAGTGAGCAGCATTTTGTAATTATCCCCTTTTTACCGCTTTTAATTCATCAATATTGGAAAGGAGCTCGATGTGTCATCATTCTTTAGCGATCTGTACGCGATGCCACCGTACGTCTTGTACAGAAGTGCACAGCCTAATAAGCCAAGAAGCAGTTGTCTAAGCACGTTATGGCACAGGCCTGCATGACTGCACACCTTGCACATGTGTATGTACTATGTAGCACGGCGGCGAGCCGCGAGCGCCGAGCGGAGGTCTCGTCCGAACCACAGAGATGGCAGCAATGCGTGCATCTTATTTTGCCTCCATCTGTTGCGTGGCGGCATCGCAGAACGCAATAATAATAAGCGCAATCCCGACACGGGCAGCGCGACCTCGAAAGCAAAAGGGAGAAAAGCGTCGCGCGGACAGAGACGCCTGCATGCAGTTGATGAGTGTGGACGTGATCGTGGCGATTCTTGGCTTCGCGGCTTTTTGTTGAGTGAGGTTACTTGGGAGCTGGGATCATGCATTTTGGTCCATCTGGTTCATGATATCTAGAAGAATGCGATCGACATTTTTGTTTTGGGGACTTTGAGTGTCGTCTCAAGCAACAAGCCACGAATGAAGTAACGTTTTCCAAGGAGAGATCGAAAATGAAACTGATGCAACAGCTGCTTGCACGCATGTGTTTGTGATGGATTGACGACGTACACCCGGAAGCGTTACCTTTCATCAACACGTAGTACGTCTGTTTCTTTCATGCCAGGATAAGCGTCGGTTGACAACTGATTGCTCAGTGATGGATGGCCTATAACCAAAGCTCGTGATGAGTCTCCCAATGATAATAGAATGTTGCAAAGAGTACGTAATCCGGGAAAAGAAAACGCAGCACACAAGGAATGCCCTTGGAATTGCAATGCGTGCTAACCTACGTCGGCGTTAATTAAGCGCCTGATTTAGTTACACCGTCAGTCCCAAACCATGATTATTACATCCAACCAATCCACAGACAAGGGTGAAGCAATGCACTGGTGGCAAGTCATAAGCTACAAAGCAGCTTGATCCGAAACAGAACCATCGGCCCTCGTCAATGTAGGCGACCAGTAGTGGTTACCACTTACCAGAAACGAACCGATCCTCTGCTCTTACTGCCCTGGCCCCCTGGGTTGGTCATCTCGAGCGTGACCGCACAGATATAGTCAAACGACGGACAAAACACTACTATTGTCAGAGTGCGCGCGGTGTGCACGTACAGCTACGTTGCGTTGCCGCAGTCTTGCTGCAGCGGATGCGTCCGTGGAAACAAACGGAGAGGGACGCGGGATCCAACTGAAATCCGGCGCAACCGCGCAGCAAGGGAAGATTTGACCCGCGCCGAGATCACCTGCCGCGGCCAGCAGGGCGCGCACAAGCACAAGGCGCCGCACGAAGCGCAGCGTCACCACCCACCCACAGCCCACACAGCCCAGCAGGCCAGCACCATGTCCATGACCATGAGACTGACCACGAGCCACAGAGGCAGCCAGGCCAACAGCGCCAAGCGCGGCAGGTGCCGGCCAGCCACCCGACCGCCCTAGTCTCTTGCAAACCCATACGCCATTATAAAAGATCGATATTACCTGTATAGTATGGAAAAAACAAAAAGTTCTTCAGTATCCTTGCATGAAATTTTCTTTCCCTATGTACCACTTCCGTCCATTTTACCTGTAACAGCAGCTAATGGCCAGCGGAAACGACTCTTTTACCCTTAGTTGTGGTATCCATCAAATTTTTCCTGTTTCATCTGGTGCCACTGCCGTGTTCTAAAAAACTTCACTTTTCCTCTATACCACTATGACAACTTATGTGTGTGCACATAAAAATTTAAATAAATATAAAATCGACGGTTGCGACAACCAATAAATATAAACTCGACAATTACGACAACCAATATATATAAATTAGACAATTGCGAGAACCAATAAATATAACAATTGCGACAATTCCAATAAATAAAAATTCGACAATTGCGACAACTAGAATACATTCAGACATAAACGAGGTCTAAAATTATCATCCACATACATAGTCAGCTTGATCACAAAGTACAGTTTGAAGACAAAAGATGGCCACATTAACATCATTACTAGTCTAAACATTGTTTGATCATGCAGACCTTAAGTACTACAAAAACACTATGCCATAGAGACGCAAACTCATCAAAGATCAAGTTTTTTTCTTGCTTCTAGTTCCATGGCCGAACTAGAAGGGGAACTAGGGACCTTGCTGCGGGTTGACATGGCTGGACTAGCCTTGTTTGGAGTCACTAGCCTTGGCAGTTGACTTGCCCTCTTCTTCTTGTGCTGCTGCTGACTTGCGCTCTTGTCAGCTGTGTGCTGCTCACTTGATCCTGAAGGGTAAGTAATCGCCAAAGGATCTAGATGATTCAATCCTGTTCCAGATCCTCTAAAAAAAGGAGACGTGAGTAAAAACAATTAGTTAACCTATTAAAGTAGTAAAATGACAATTATAGGAAATTAGCTTACCTCACGGAAGGGTCACTAGCCTCGGCAGTTGAAGTATTGGAAGTACTCTTTTGTTTCTTCGCAACAGTTGATGATGATGATTTGTTCTTCCTTTTCTTTGATAAATCCGCAACAGTAGGTAGAACTGAAAAGACCATCCTTTGTGCAAGTGCTGCAGGCATAATGCTGGTCTCAGTAGTAGCTGGTGCTATCTTCTTTTTCTTCTTTTTAGGTGGACCTCTACATGGACAGATATGTTAGCAACAATATAAACATGTAAAAATAATTACAAAGTTTAGGTTCTATGTTACCTTTCAGCAAGCATTGCTGCTATGTCTGCTGGGTCACCATCCTTACAAGTGTACCAATGATGTCCATATTGCTAACAGATTGGACACTGATGTCTACCCTTGGTTCCTTTGTTGCTACCCTCTACTGCTCCCTTGTATCTTTTTTGCCATCTCCTACCAGCTGTTGGCTTCAACAATGGAGGATGCATGAAGAAACCATGTTCTACTTTGGGCCACATGGATTTGTTTGGTATAGCAGGGATTCTACCATCATAGGCAGCCCTGAAGCTCTCTATGGAGTAGTAGTTGTCCACATGATCTTCTATCTTCTCTCCAGGTATAGAGGTGATGAAGGCAATTGCATGCTTACATGGTAATCCAGAAACTTGCCATGCTCTGCATGAGCATGTCCTTTTCTGTAGGTTGACAACAAACCTATAACTAGAACCTCCTCTTGCCATAACCTCTGCAATCCCATCAAGTGAGCTAGTGACAACATCAATGTCAACGTTCCTACTTTGCTCCTTCAGCTTAGTTATGATGTGTGGCAACAATTTTCTTTCCATTTTATTTGCAATTTTTTTCCTCTGGTTCCACTTGATAAGAAGCTTCTGTCTTATAGTATCCATCAAGTCATCTAGATGCATCCCCTTATCATTTTTATCCAATTTATTGAAGCTTTCTGCTAAATTATTGGTGACATAGTCAACTTTTGGCAATGTAGAGTACTGATTTCTTGTCCATAGTTTTGTATGGTTTTGCTGCAAGTACAATATTGCTGATGGATTTGTTGCAGCCATGGACTGGATATGCTTTTCAAACATATATGAATTCCAAGAATAAGCAGAAGCCCACAAATGTTCATCAAACACTTTTCCACTGTACCTTTTCTTAAAATTCTACACCAAGTGCCACATGCACTCTCTATGCTCTGTATTTGGGAATACCTCACTAACTCCTATCATGACTGCTTGACCACAATTTGTGCAAAAGGTCAGACCAGGTGGGGTATCTATAGCTTCCTTAAGCCTCTCCACGAACCAAATCTAGTTTTCATTGGTTTCAGAATCAATGACTCCTATTGCAACTGGGTACATCTAGTTATGCCCATCAACTACACAAGCAATGCATAATTGACCTCTAAAATTTCCAGTCAAGAATGTACTATCAATAGCCAAATAAGGCTGGCAACCTCTAAGGAAACCTTCAACACAAGGTTTCATTGCAAAAAAAACCTATTGAACCTGATCTTATCCTCTATTGTGTGATGATCAATGACAACACAGCTGCTAGGACAGGATTGTTCTATCTGTGCCTTAAACCTATACAAGTTGTCAAAACTTCCTTTCCAGTTACCATACAACTCCTCCATAGCAAGTTCCTTTCCATCATACACTCTCTTGTAACTGATATTGACTTTGTAATCATCCTTCAGTCTTCTCTGAAGTTCTGTAGGCCCAACAGTTGGGTCCTCAGCTAACCAATCCTTAATCTTCTTAGAAATCCAAAACTTGGTAGCACCCTTCACTTTCCCACTCTTCCTAGTACTATGACAGACATGAGGAGAAGGGTTCTTCTTGACCTACAAAGTTCAATTTGAAACAGAAAAATTAATTCAGAAATATGAACAAAATATTAGTGATAAAATATGAACAAAATATGAACAAAGATATTACCTATATAGTAATATTATCGCCCATTGTCGATGCATGAATCATCCGCTTACAACCATCTACCAATCCTGTGTAGTATACTCGATACCTCCCTGGTTCACTCTTTTCAATGTTATACTCAAATTCATTCTTGATAGCATGTGTTGCAAGAGCCAACTTAAATTCATGCATGTTTGGATAGATGCTCCCTTCTTCCATAGGAGGGTCATCTTTGTTGTATGCAACATCAGGGATGTGAGATGGCACTCTATCCTTAACAATCTCATCTACCTCAGCATCCATATTGAAGTCAGACATAGAATCAGATTCAAAGTTTGAACTTGGATCATAATCTTCATAATTTTTCTCAGTTGTGTCAACATTTGCATGAGAAATAGGGGCTATGTCAATATATAAACCCTCCTCATTAACCCCCCCACATGTTCATTCTCTGGTTTAGGATTCATAAGATAATTATCCTCAGCCTGTACCATGTCATTATCTGGTTCTATAGCAGTCCTAGTTTGAGTTCCTTTGCTAGGTTCTACATAGCCAGGGGTTGACATTGATGGGGTGCATGGTGAAAGCATCTAGGCCCCTAGTTGGGTTTCGGTGATTAATGACGACATAAGATTACTATGACTAACGTGTGTTTTGCAGAGGCAATTTAAGTTAGGTCATGGTAATGTCAATTGATTGGGCAATTATGATTTTCATGCTCCCATCGATGGAATTTGTTTTGGTTTTTAAAGGATGGATGACAAGGTTAAGGACAGCTAGTTCTAAGTGTCATTTAGAATTGAAGAGACACTTACAGTAGTTTAGGACTTTGTCTTTCCTTTGGCTGTACTATTAAGGGGGGTATCGACTAGTAGCTTGACCTAGGTGAGTCTAGTGGGTTAGGTGTGGTGTACACTTATCAAACCTAGCACTAGGTAGCTCAGGAATAGCCCTAAGATCAATTGGAGTCAACTTCATTCACATAGGATTTCGAGTTGGAAGTGAATGGAGGGTCAAATGATTGACCGGATGCTGGTCTGGTTGTGATCGGACACTAGAGGGTGAGTTCGGTCAGTTCATTTGATCAACTACAGTCATCTGGTACTTACCAGACGTTGGTCTGGTCGTGACCGAACGCTGGAGGGTGAGTCCGGTCAGTTCATTTAATCAACTGTAGTCGTCTGGTACTAACTGGACGCTGAGTGGAGGAGCACCAGATGTTGGGGTGCCTATGTCCGGTCGACTCCAGAGAGGTTTTAGAGAGGTTTTTCTTGACCGGACGCGTTCGGTGGGTGCTGACCGGACGCTGGTCAGAGTCCGATAAGAGCTTAATGGCTCTCTCTGACCCATTGGCAGGTACAACTGACCGAAGCGTCTGGTCACCCTGACCATAGCGTCCAATCAACCCGCAGAGTGATGACTCAGCCTCCTAGCGTTATGTTTTGAATGAGGGGTTATAAATACTTACTCCACTCGTCTATGGAAGGTATCTTGCCCATTTGTTCAGCTAAGAAACACCTTTGGAGTGCAAGGGAGAGCAAGAGCCTAGTGAGGTGATTGAGATTTGATAATCCAAGATTAAGGACCTTATTAGTGCATAGAGAGTAGCAAGTGTGCATCCACCTTACTCATTAGGCTTGTCTTGGTCAAGTGAGAGTTTGTGCTTGTTACTCTTGGTGATCGCCGTCACCTAGACGGCTCGGTGGTGATTGGGAGCTTGGTGATCATCCGACGGAGCTTGTGGATGACCCAAGTCAAGTTGTGAGCGGTTGTGGGTGATTCACCATGATAGAGTGTCGAAGAATCAGCCCATAGAGAGCACTTGATCCTTGCGTGGATCAAAGGGGAGCTTCACCCTTACGCGGGTGCTCCAACGAGGACTAGTGGGGAGTGGCGACTCTCTGATACCTCAGGAAAACATCATCGTGTTCGTTTACCTCTTTTTACTTTGAACATTTACATTTGAGCAATTCATTTCATGTCTTGACATTCCTAGAATTGCTATGCTAGAGTAGGATTGGAACCTAGGGTACAAAACTTTTGTGCGGGAGAACAATAGAAACACATTTTAGACACAAGGGGTGAAATGGGCCAAGTGTAGGATTTAATTATTGCAAAAAAAATAGAATTAGCCCAATTCACCCCCCTCTTGGGCATCTTGATCCTTTCAATTGGTAACGGAGCCTCGTGCTCCCTAAATTAGGCTTAATCACCTAGAGCAAGATGTCTCACGGGGATGGACCTCCTCCTATTTTTGAGGGAGATGATTTTCCTTATTGGAAAATTCGCATAGAGGCATACTTAGAGGCTTTAGACATTGGAGTTCTTAGAGCCGCCACACAAGGCTTCCCAAAACCTAAGGATCCCGCCAACCTTCAAGGCGATGAAGTTAACTACGAGAAGTTGAATGCAAAGGCTAGAAACACCCTCTTTAGAGGCCTTTGCAAGGATGTTTTTAATTGTGTGCGGAACCACAAAGATGCCCATGCTCTAGGGTTGGACATTTGTGCACTCCATGAGGGAACTAAGAGGGAGCATGAGAAATGCTACCACCTTGTGATCAAAAAGCTTAATTCATTTGAGATGCTTCCTAGAGAAAGTGCCAATAAAATGTATTCACACTTGAATGTTCTTGTAGAGGAAGTCAATGGGCTTGGACTCACATAAATGCAGCCCTCCGATATTATGAGAAAGATCTTGAGTGTTCTCCCCATTGACAAATATGGGCATATTATGATGGTGCTTCATCAAGGTGATCTTTCCACCGCTACACCAACTCAAATATTAGGGAAGATCAATTCACATGAGATGTGCATACACATCATACCATAAGATGGCTCTTCTTCCACAAAGAAGAAAGATTTGGCATTCAAGGCTAGCCAAGAGAAGAGGGGCAAAGCGAGAGTTGATCATAATAGCTTAAGTGATGATGAGATTAATGATGCAAGTCTTTCTCTCATGGTGAGAAGAACTACCAAGATGCTCAAGAAGCTAAACAAGAATGTTGTCAAGTTTGATGGCAAGAAGAAAAACTTCTTCACTAGTAATAGAAGGAAGCCAATCTTCAAAATGGATTGCTATAATTATGGAGAACTTGGTCATCGAGCTCATCAATGCCCCAAACCTAAGAAAGACAAGTACAAGAAGAAGTACAAGGACAAGAAAGATGACTCAAGTGATGAAAATGATGATGAGAAGAAGAAGAACAAACCATACAAGAAGAAGGATGGCAAGAAGAAGGAATTTTACAAGAAGAAGAAGAATGGCAAGGCATACATTGTTGGTGATTGGCTCATGGATATTGAATCATCAAGTGGCTCATTCAATGATGAAAGTGAGAATAAGAACGAGAAGGTGGCCACTCTTGTGATTGATTCTTCACTATCTTCACCGACACCGCCGTCGTCATCCTCTACACTCATATGCCTTATGGCCAAGGGTGAACGATAGGTACAAATGGATTACTATAATTATGGAGAACTTGGTCATCGAGCTCATCAATGCCCCAAACCTAAGAAAGATAAGTACAAGAAGAAGTACAAGGGCAAGAAAGATGACTCAAGTGATGAAAATAATGATGAGAAGAAGAAGAACAAGCCATACAAGAAGAAAGATGGCAAGAAGGAATTTCACAAGAAGAAGAAGAATGGCAAGGCATACATTGTTGGTGATTGGCTCATGGATATTGAATCATCAAGTGGCTCATCCAATGATGAAAGTGAGAATAAGAATGAGAAGGTGGCCGCTCTTGTGATTGATTCTTCACTATCTTCACCAACACCGCCGTCATCATCCTCTACACTCCTATGCCTTATGGCCAAGGGTGAACGACAGGTACAAATTGATGATGATAGTAGTGGTGATGATAATGCTATCAATGATGAAAGTGGTAGTGATAGTGATGAAGAATTTGAATCACCTTTTTATGATGATCTTATCAAATTGCTAAACCAATACACTAAAATCATTATAAAGACAAGAGCTAAAAATGAAAAGCTAGAATTTGAGAAGGACTCACTCTTAGCAAAGTATGACATAGCCAAAAAGCTAGTGTTGAGCATAGAGAAGAAAATAAAATTGTGTCATCCAAACTCAAAGAGCTCAAATCCTCTAAAAAGGAGCTCAGAGAAAAACATGATAAACTTGAGGGGATACATAATGAGCTCACCACTAGTTACAATTTGCTAAAAGAAGAGTACACAAATCTCAAGATTAATCATGACAATCTTGTTCTTTTTCATGAATTATTATTCAATGAGCCACATGATGCTACTAACAATGTTGTTAAGATTGATATAGCTACATCATGTGATGACTTGATTGTTGAGAGCATTGAGCAAGGTTCTAGTAGCAAAGGCAAGAAAGTGATTGAGTCCAACAACTATGATGATTATGTCAAGCTCAAGAATGAGAATGAAAAGTTTAAGAAATATCTTGAAAAGCTATCAACCACCAACACAATTGTGATAGAGAATCTTGACAATGATTATGATATAGCTCTTGAGAATGAGATACTTAAAGAAGAGAACAAGAGACTCAAGATAGAGAAAAATCATGATGAACTTATAGAAGAAAACAAGAAGCTCAAGTTGGAGAAAGAACATCTCAAGACCGGTTTGAGCAAGTTCACAAGAGGCCAATATCTCCAAAGTAAGCTACTCATGAACACCATGATGAATATGGATAGAAGTGATTTTGGGTACTTGGCAAATCAAGAGAAGAAAGATCAAGCTCAACATCAACAATACACCCGAAGCTCTATGGGTGGAAGCCATCAACACCGCATGCTATGCATCCAATCGCCTATTTCTTCAAAAGTTTCTTGGCAAGACCCCTTATGAGTTGCTCAATGGAAAGAAGCCGGACATATCATTCTTCCGAATGTTTGGTTGCAAATGCTACATCTACAAGAAACAGCAACACCTAGGGAAGTTTCAAAGATGTTGTGATATTGGTTTTCTTGTTGGTTACTCATCAAAGTCCAAAGTATATAGAGTATTTAATCATGCCACCGGCTTGGTTGAAGAAACATATGATGTGGAATTTGATGAATCTAATGGCTCCCAAGGAGCACATGAGAATTTTGATGATGTAGTTGATGAACCATTGAGGGAGGCCATGAAGAATATTTCGGTTGGAGACATCAAGCCCAAAGATGATGGAGATGATGTACAAGTGATTGATCCACCCTCTTCATCAAATGTGCCATAAGATAATGATAAAGATGGAGGAGTAGAAAATAAAGATACTCATGTCTCCCATGATCAAATGGTGGTACAAGCTCAAGATGTTGATGCTTTACAACCTCCCTCTCAAGTGGTTGATAGAAGAAATTCACCCATACTACAAGTACATCCACAAGATCTCATCATAGGGAGTCCTTCAAAGGGTGTAATGACTCGCTCTAAAAAACTTGCTTCATTTATTGAACATCACTAGTTTGTTTCTTGCATTGATCCTACAAATATAAAAGAATCTCTTCAAGATCCGGATTGGATAAATGCCATGCATGAAGAGTTGAACAACTTCACCCGAAATGAAGTTTGGCCACTTGAAGAGCTACCACAAGATGCAAGAGTCATTAGAACAAAGTGGGTGTTCCGCAACAAACAAGGTGATCAAGGCATTGTTGTGAGAAACAAGGCAAGACTAGTTGCGAAGGGGTTCTCCCAAGTTGAAGGGTTGGATTTTAGAGAGACCTTTGCACCGGTTGCAAGACTTGAAGCCATTCGTATCCTCCTTGCATATGCATTACATCATGAAATAAAATTATGTCAAATGGATGTTAAAAGTGCATTTTTAAACGGCTTCATAAATGAACTAGTCTATATTGATCAACCTCCCAGGTTTGAAGACCCTAGATATCCTAATCATGCTTATAGGTTGTCCAAGGCGCTATATGCATTCAAGCAAGCCCCTAGAGCTTGGTATGAACGCCTTCAGGATTTCCTCATTAAGAAGGGCTTCACCGTTGGGAAGGTCGACACCACACTATTCACCAAGAAGCTTGATGGAGAGATCTTCATTTGTTAAGTATATGTTGATGATATCATATTTGGCTCATTAAATGAAGATTATTGCAAAGAGTTTAGTGAATTGGTGTCGAAGGAGTTTGAGATGTCGATAATTAGAGAGCTTACATTCTTTCTTGGTTTTCAAGTCCAGCAAATGAGAGAAGGAATTTTCATCTCTCAAGAAAAGTATACTAAGGACCTTCTCAAAAGGTTCAAAATGGATGAATATAAGCCAATCAAGACACCAATGCCATCTAATGGACATCTTGACCTAGATGATAGAGGTAAATCGGTTGATCAAACTCTCTACCGTTCTATGATTGATAGCTTGTTATATTTGACCGCATCTAGGTTCGACATCATGTTTAGTGTGTGTATGTGTGCTAGATTTTAAGCTAATCCTAAGGAATCTCATTTGGTTGTTGTTAAAAGAATCCTTAGGTACCTTAAGCACACACCAAGCATTGGTCTTTGGTATCCCAAAGGAGCTAGATTCCAACTAGTTGACTATTCTGATTCAGATTATGCTGGTTGTAAAATTGATAGAAAAAGCACATCCGAAGGGTGCCATTTGCTTGGTAGATCACTCGTGTCTTGGTCCTCCAAGAAGCAAAATAGTGTGGCATTGTCCACCACCAAGAGAGAGTATGTTGCCGCCGGTGCTTGTTGTGCACAAATTCTTTACATGAAGCAAACTCTTCTAGACTATGGTGTAGTTCTAGAAAAGGTACCTCTCTTGTGTGACAATAAGAGCGTGGTAAAGCTTGCTAATAATCCGGTTCAACACTCTCGCACCAAGCACATAGATATCCGCCATTATTTTCTTAGAGACCATGTTGCTAAAATGATATATCACTAGAAGGTGTAAGGAATAAGGATCAATTGGCGGATATTTTCACTAAACTGCTAGATGAGGCTACATTTTGTCGGTTGAGGAATGAGCTCAATGTACTTGACTTTAGTAACTTCACTAAAGAATGAGCTTGTGTTGTCCCTTGCATTGCATTGTAATATAAAACATGTTTAATTTTTTAGTAATGCACTTAGGGCTTGTCTAACATGGTTAAGATAACCGTCGAAAAGCGTGTGAAGAAGCTTAACCTTGGATCAAACTTGACAAGCAACTAGACTTACTTTCAAGTATTGCGTTGCATGTGCATGTGTGTTGCTTTGTTATTTCTTTTAAGTTATCTTTTGAGCACCCACTGTGTTTGTCCACAAATAGGGAGAGCATGTGAAGCTCCTATTGGTCTTAAAACCCTCTTGTGCGGTCACATGGTGCTCCTCGTCCCTTTTATTGCATATTTTCTTAAAAAGAATTATAGCATAAGGTAAAATACTTTAAAAATTGAGGGCTTGAGGGAGGTCTCTCACATCAGTCCCAATTGGTGTTTATTTGTGTCTTATTGAAGTTGGAACTTGATTGGGAAAAGGCAGCGCGAAGGAACTTTGAAGATTTGCTGAAAAATGATGACCGGATGCTGAACAGTGTTCCTCTAGCGTCCGATGTGAAGATGGCCCTACGTCCGGTCAAATAAAGAAGAAGATGTCAGGATTGACCGGACTCTATCGTGCATCCGATCATGGGGCACCAGACGTGTCCGGTCACAACTTGAGGGATTTTGGACCTCTCTGTTGTCGACCGGACTCCGGGTGGCAGCGTCCGGTCATTGCCACTAGTGCATCCAATCAGTTGAATCCGAGTGAATCTAAAATTCCTTTTCTTCTCTATCACATGGGGGCCACCATAAATAGTTATCCTTTTCTTCACCTCATTTGTACCCTGTTCATCGCACCACCACGCTGCTCTGCTCTACCGTGCCCACGCCTACCTCATGCAGCCAAGCTATGCCGTGCCACCACCACACTGCGCACATGCCTACCTCGCGAAGCCAAGCCATGTCACGCCACCACCGCACCGGCCACCGCGCTGCTATGCTCCACCGCACCACGCCCTCACCTATGCCTTCACCCACCGTCGCGTTGCTCTGCTCCACCATGCCGTGCCCACGCTTGCGCCTTCACCTGCGCCATGCCACCATCGCACCATGCCCACACCACCGTGCCCACACCATCATGACTATGCCATCGTGATTTCTGTCCAGGTGCCAGAACCCTAGCCCTAGGCGTAACCTTGCCGATCCCGAGTGGTGCCCCGTGATCCTCTCCTTTGCTTGTCGGTCACCGAATCATCGGATTTCATCTGGTAGCAAGCTATCAATTTCAATTTCTCATCTACTGCTTGCTTCTTTGGGTTTCTCACCTCTAGATGAATATAGTGATTATTTATATTTCCTATCTATTCCATCATGCAGCGAGTCGGTGCTCTTGTGGTTGATTTGACAGTGGTAGTTTTACTCTGGGCCAAGCCCACGAGTATGGATTGAGGCCAAGCCTCTTGAGTGTCAGTGGTTCTTGTCAGCTTCAGATATGGCACATTGCAAGAATGCTAGGGGTGGTCCCGGTGATGAGGATCTAAGGCCTCTGCCTCACCTAACTGCTCAGCAAAAGGGAAAGGAAAAAACGACTACAAGGAAGAAGCGCAAGAGAGATGATGTTGAGGCAGAGAGAGCAGCAGCAGTGGTAGCCACTGCAGAGCATGCAGAGAGAGGTGGATCTGGGGGTGGCATTCACCTTGGTGATTAGTTGTCATCAGCTCAGAGAGCCACCGTCAAGAGGTTTAAGATTAGTCTTGGTAGTCCACCTAGAACTATCATGCTTGGAGGACGGTGTGTCTCTTTAGAGGATGCTCTAGAGGTCTCTTGTCTAGAGGTGAGTCAAACTCAGGGGGTGACTGAGCAGCAGACACAGTCGACAGAGCAGACAGAGGACACCCAACAGGGAGAGCAGGTTGAGGAGGAAGAGCAGGCAACACAGCCATAGCTTCAACGCTCTAGTCGCACACGCACTCAGGTGTCACTGAGGCCTCAGACATAGAGGCGGGGTTCTCATCCACCTCTCGGACCACAGGGTCCGCCTCTGGTGGTTCACCTTGACCTGAGGGCAGCCACAGCCAAATAGGTGCAGCAGTTACGATTCATACAGTTTGAGGATTGGTTTCCACTGAGGTAGGATGAGTGTGCCTCAGAGCACTTCTACACTGTGTTGCAGGAGGACTTCTATAGTGCATATCTCAACAGTAGTATTGCTTTTAGATCTCAGCGGGTCTGCTCCATAGAGTCTCTTGTTGCAGCTGTAGGAGAGCAGATCCGTCCTCACCTTTCTTATCTACTAGGCTTGACAGATCTTCTTGGATGGACTACTCGCTATGTTCTGTTATGGGTTTAGGAGTTCTACTCCTCTCTATGGATTGACCTGAGGTGTAGGTTTATTCACTTTGCTTTTAGAGGCCGTGACTACAGTCTCCAAAGCTCGAGTGTTAGAGAGATACTGAGGATTCTAGAGTCACCTATTCAAATTCAAGAGGTATGCTATGGACAGACAGAGCCTCCGAGATGCCCTCACGGTGGACTTATGCCACCTACAGATCTTGTCAGATCATGATTCATAGAGCCATTTGGTGAGGGGTCGAGCAGGACACCATGTGATCTTACACCTACAACTCAGCTTCTTAATGCTATTATGAGGTGGACTCTGCTTCTGAGGATGGGCTACCGTGAGGGTCTGACTCGAATTTAGCTATGGCTAGTGTATCATCTGGTGTCTAAGACTATCTTTGATATTTGGGATGTAATCCTTTCAGAGATGGAGGACACACTAGCAGAGGGCTTCAGAGGTCATCGTCAGCTGCCTTATGCTCATTGGATCACTTTCTTACTCCGAAAGGCAGTTACACAAAAATCCCTAGAGATAATGGCAAAATGGACAGGTGCTACTACTGAGTTTTCACAGTATGACATGAGCTAGATGCTACATCACAGTCGTGCGAGGACACCTCACCAGCCGAGTCATCGCCCAGAGGTACTAGAGATAGCAGCTCAATAGGATGAGACCATTAGGGGCATTGCAGTGACAAAGGAGGAGCAGCTTGATGCACAACAGGAGGATGAGGTCAAGAGTGACCCGAGTGATAGCTTAGATGATGACTATGAGCCAATTCTACAGATGGCTCCTCAACCACACAATAGAGAGGCTAGTGGCTCCAGCTCAGCTCCATCACAGCCATCGTAGACTGACCCAACACTTTTAGCTGTACTTGAGCGGATGAGGCAGAACTAGGCACGCCAGGCATAGGAGACCGTAGCTGCACTTGCTCAGGTTCAGGCATGATAGGATGAGTTTTAGCGGTAGCAGCAGGCCATGCAACAGTAATCGCTTATGATTCAGCAGCAATTACTTGGCTTCATGCAGCATGTATTCACTGCAATTAGGGTTGCTCCTCAGCAGTCTACACCTCAGATAGGCTAGCCTACCACCACCACTCTAGTGACTCTAGCTGTACAACCCAGTGGGCTTTTGAGTCAGAGACAACCAGCTCCTTAGTTGGCCTCACCTACAGAGCAGGTGTCTTAGTGGTTTGCTTCACCAGGGATAGCTTAGGGTCCTCACTTTACTCCTATTGTTACGGGTTTCACTCTGACTCAGAGTTCTTCAGTGTTAGTGATGGACATCCCAGTCTCTAGGAGTCTCGGCGCTACCTTCAGTGAGCTTACAGGGCAGCCTACACCTTCAGATTTTTGAGTCCCTATCCCTACCATAGCTGCTCTTGTTATCGGGACTACCGAGATGATTCCGTTGTCTATTGCATCATCCGAACCACCTCAGACAGTCACTCCTACACTTGAGGCTTCAGCGACAGCGATAAGGGTAGATGTGGCTCCACTTTCTACAGTGACACCTCTAGAGTCATAGGCCACACCAGTTACTAAGTAGACCCTGATCGCTTCACCTTCACTTCTAGCTACAGAGGGTCAGACCGCTCAGAGTTCAGGGTCAGAGGATGATGCAGCTCAGTTTCAGATTTCTCACTGCACCTCAACGCCCGACTCAACTGCTCCTGTCCCGCCATCCGACCCTAAGGTTTTGGTGCTTGACGCCAAAGGGGGAGAGGAAGCGAGTATGTTAGATCTAGGGGAAGCATGTGAGATGGTCTCGATTCGATTATTTTGGTCTTTTGTGTGTGATACTTCGTGCATTCACGTTTACTTTCATGCATTGTATTATATACATGTGATGGTGAGACGTATGTGACATGTGTGCTCTCTACATTGATATATATATATATATATATATATATATATATATATATATATATATATATATATATATATATATATATATATATATATATATATATATATATCATGTCACTTGGTTATGCTCATTTGCTTTGCTTCCGCGTTTTACTCCGATTCAAATGAGCTTTACTTCATGTACTCATGCTTAATTCATATCTTTTGAGTACACCATGTTGGCTTAGGTCATATAAGCATGTCTAACCCCTTTGTTCTTATTATCAAAAGCTTATATGAACCAAGCATGTTGAAAACCTCACTCATCTCTTTTACATACTTCAGGTTGTGTTGTCATTAATTACCAAAAAGGGAGAGATTGAAAGCATCTAGGCCCCTAGTTGGGTTTTGGTGATTAATGATGACACATGATTACTATGACTAACGTGTGTTTTGTAGAAGTAATTTAAGTTAGATCATGGTAATGACAATTGATTAGGCAATTATAGTTTTCATGCCCCCGTCGATGGAATTCATTTTGATTTTTAAAGGATGGACGACAAGGTTAAGGACGACTAGTTCTAAGTTTCATTTAGAGTTGAAGAGACACTTAGAGTAGTTTAGGACTTTATCTTTCCTTTGGCCGTACTATTAAGGGGGTATGGACTAGTAGCTTGACCTAGGTGAGTCTAGTGGGTTAGGTGTGGTGCATACTTGTCAAACCTAGCACTAGATAGCTCAGGAATAGCCCTAAGATCCTATGGAGTCAACTTCATTCACATAGGATTTCGAGTTAGAAGTGAATGGAGGGTCAAATGACCGACCGAATGCTGATCTGGTTGTGACCAGACGCTGGAGGGTGAGTCTGGTCAGTTCATTTGATCAACTGTAGCCATCTGGTACTCACTAGACCTTGGTCTAGTTGTGATTGGACGCTGGAGGGTGAGTTCAGTCAGTTCATTTGATCAACTATAGTCGTCTGGTACTGACCAGACGCTGAGTGGAGGAGCATTGGACGCTGGGGTGCCTACGTCCGATCGACTCTAGAGAGGTTCTAGAGAGGTTTTCCTTGACCGAACGCATTCGGTGGGTGCTAACCTAATGCTGGTCAGAGTTCGGTCAGAGCTTAATGACTGTTTTTGACTCAGTGGCGGGTACAACTGACCAGAGCGTCCGGTCACACTGATCGGAGCGTCCGGTTAGCCCGCAGAGTGATGACTCAGCCTCTAAATGTTATGTTTTGAATGAGGGGGTATAAATACTTACTCCGCTCGTCCATGGAAGGTCTCTTGCCCATTTGTTCAGCTGAGAAACACCTTTGGAGTGCAAGGGAGAGCAAGAGCCTAGTGAGGTGATTGAGATATGATAATCCAAGATTAAGAACCTCATTAGTGCATAGGGAGTAGAAAGTATGCATCCACCTTACTTATTAGGCTTGTCTTGGTCAAGTGAGAGTTTGTGCTTGTTACTCTTGGTGATCGCCATCACCTAGATGGCTCGGTGGTGATTGGGAGCTTGGCAATCATTCGGCGGAGCTTGTGGATGACCCAAATCAAGTTGTGAGTAGTTGTGGGCGATTCACCATGACATAGTGTCAAAGAATCAGCCCATAGAGAGCACTTAATCCTTGCACGGATCAAGGAGGAGCTACACCCTTGCGTGGGTGCTCCAACGAGGACTAGTGGGGAGCGGCGACTCTTTGACACCTCGGGAAAATATCGCCGTGTTTCTTTCCCTCTATTTACTTCGAACATTTACATTTGAGCAATTCATTTCATGCCTTGACATTCCTAGAATTGCCATGCCAGAGTAGGATTGAAACCTATGGTGCAAAACTTTTGAGCGGTTGAACAATAGAAACACATTTTAGACACAAGGGGTGAAATGAGCTAAGTGTAGGGTTTAATTATTGCAAAAATTTAGAATTAGCCCAATTCATCTCCCCTCTTGGGCATCTTGATCCTTTTCACATGGGATATCTATAGGATTTCTGGTTGGCCTAGAGGGGGGGGTGAATAGGCCTATCAAAACAAACACTCAAACTTTTATCAAATTCATCATACGACACTGCCACTCTAGAGGGTGGCACTGCTGGACTATGGCACTACTGGGCCAGAACAACGGCACTGCCGCACCTACAGACAACTTTGAGTCACAGTTCATAATCCGTGAACGAAAACTTAGATCAGAGAAATTTTCTAGCTTACTGTAGGTTGACAATCACAGATCAAGAGCTAGAAGTAGTAGGAACACCACACACAAGTAGATCGACTAGAAATCCTAGAAATCACCTCAACCATAATATATCATGCAAGTAATGTAAATCAAGCACAAGTGACACAATGATTTATCCTATGGTTTGGCTCGCCACCAAGGCTTGCCTACCTCCTCGTTGAGGTTAGACACTAAAGCTTAGGGCTTTCTAACCCTTCCTCGTTCTTAAGTCAAGAGACTTAACTCTTAAGATGAGGGGTTAGTTTACTAGCTTCAAGAGATGGTTACAAACCTTCCGAGGCTGCCACACAAGTTGGCAAGCTCTACGGGCAATGTTCTAGCCGGCTAGGAGCCAAGCTCCAAGAGTAACAAACACAACCGCCGACGCCAAAACGTGAACCAAGTGCTCTTTAGAGTTGGGGAATCAATGGAGCTACTCTCTAATTGAGTTTTAGACCCTTTTCCCTCAAGGATTGATGGGGAAAATCAATGAATTTGCTTGGGTGCTTGAGGTTAACAATGGAGGGAGAGAGAGAGAGAGAGCTCATTTTCTATTTTGGACAAGCTGAAATGAGCAGGAGCCAGAAGAGAGACATTGGGGGGGGGAGAGAGAGAGCTCCTTCGATTTGGATTTTACCTTCTCACCCTTGCCCATGAGACAAATGTGAGAAGAGTAGTAGTCATGATCGGACATGTCATTGAAGAGCCTTAGTGTAGGGGATGACTTGTGAATAGCAATAGTTACAACCTTCTCATCCTCTTTACTTGTGCTCTCTTTAGTTGAGTCCCATTCATGCCCAATGTGAGCCTCTCCTATGTACTTCTTGCTCTTTTTACGGTCGACCTTCTCCTCTTTCTTGTCCTTCTTGTATTTGTTGTCTTTGATCTCATATGGACACTTGGCAATGAAGTGATCGGTGCTTCTACAACTATAGCATGTCCTCTTTTTCTTGTTTGGAAAGCTTCTCTTCACTACCTCATAGTCTTGCTTCTTTAGCCCCTTGTGATACCTCTTCATAAAGAGAGCAACATCATCAACTTTCTCATATTGATCATCATCATTTTCATTTTCACTTTCACTTGAAGATGATGTGGTCTCTACTCTTTCTTGAACTTGCTTGCTTGCTTTGGGCTTGCTAGTTGAAGGTTGTTGGTTGATCTTGGACTTGCTTGTAGAGCCTTGCTTGCTTGATTTGTTGGCCTTGAGAGCTACATCTTTGATCTTGATTCCCTCTAACTTTGCTTGCAATTCTCTAAGTTTCTTTCTCTCATTTGCTTCTTCTCTTTGCATGTCAAAGGTCAAGATCCTCCCAAGTACATTTGGTGTGAAGTACTCAAACTTCTTCTTGTCTCTAATTAGAGTGACTACGGTCTCATTTCTAGGTGAATAAACTTTCAACATAATCTTGATAACTTTGTGATCATCTAGCTCATCATAACCATAGCTTTTAATCTTGCCCACCATCATCATCAACCTATCAAACATCTCTTGTGGCCCCTCTCTATCCAAGATTACAAACCGGTTGAGCTTTGACATCAACAAGTCAATTCTTGCCTTTCTCACTTTGTCAATCCCTTCATGTGCTAGGTGCAAAGTGTCACATATTTGCTTGGCAACATCAACTCCAATCACTCTATTGTACCCATCACCATCCAAGGCACTAAGCAACACACTTGTGGCTTGACCATTGAGGTGATTGATTCTCATCTCTTCTAGTGTTGGGCTCTTAGGATCAACCGGTGGCTCAAATCTATTACAAACAATCTCCTAAATGCCAGGGTGAAGACCTATAAGATAAACTCTCATCAAGTGCTTCCACTTGATAAAGTTAGTCCCATTGAAATGAGATAACTTGCCCACGGACACATTTATGAAAGACCTCCGATCATGGTTAGCCATAGGAATAGAAGAGTAGTTAAAGGATACGGCGACATATTTGTTGTTGTTGGCCTTGTCCTTTCCTTTCTTCTCCTTCTTGTTCCCCTCTAACACTTGGTATGACTCATCATCATCTCCATCTTTGGAACTACTTGATATGCTTGATGATGCACTTGTTGCCTTCTCTTCTTCTTTCTTCTTCTTTCTAGCTTCTCTTCTTTTTCTTCTTGCTTCTCTCTTAAGCCTTCTTTCTTCTTTCCTTTGCTTATTTTCCTCTAACCGCTCCTCCTCCTTCTTCTTCTTCTCTCGTGTTTCTCTTTTTAGCTTTCTTTGTCCTTCCTTTTTCTTCTCTCATTATCATCAAGAGCTCTTTCGGCATCAGTAGCCTCAAGATGTGGTAGTGTGATGTCGCTCGCTGCCAACGCGCTTAGCTCGTTGCTGTCCATGTCGACATCCACCCGCTTCACGTTACTAGTTCCTCATTCGGCCTCCATATCTCATGCGGTGAAGCGTATATGGGGTAACCCGCTCTGATAGCACTTGTAGGATCTCTGGTTGGCCTAGAGGAGTGAATAGGCATGTCAAAGCAAACACTCAAACTTTTATGAAATTCATCCTGTGGCACTACCGCTCTGGAGGGCGGCACTGATGGACTGCGGCACTGCCGGGCCAGAACAACGGCACTGTCGCACCTGCAGACAACTTCGAGTCACAGTTCAAAATTCGTGAACGAAAACTTAGATCGGACATGAATTCCCTGCTTGTCATCTCGATAAATCTCACTAGTTCTCTAATTGCATGGTTATTATCACCAAAACCCACAATTTGGGCTTGATTGCACTTTCAATGTCAACATTGACCCATAGTGAAATTTCTGGTGGATCAGCATCAGGTTTATGATATGCAATTGACATGCAACAACACTTGGAGCTCATATGTTTCACGAACTTATGCATTAAGTCTTGGTCTGAATGAATTTGTATGTTGGACTTGCTATCAGCACAGAAATAGAACAACTTCACTACATCACCATACCCGCAAGGAAACTCATCCACAATTTCATCAAAAGGTCTTTAAAATTTATGGTGTCTGAATCAACAACTTTGGTAATGCCATACCATGGTCCACGCATAGTTGGACTAATTATCCTGATTTCTAGAATGAAACTGGTCTCGATGTCATTCCTATAGATGCACAACATATATATCTACACGGTTTAATTCAATCATAACCACACCAAACATGGCACTGATGTTATGCAATTGAAGCAAGGGAAGGAGAACTCACCCATCTAGAAGCCAAGCTGGTCGCTCGTCCGCCATCTTTTTTGAATCCATGAGAAATCCGGCCTGCTAGAGCCTCAGGCGACCCACGCGGACCTGTCCCCTGCAGCCTCCCCGCGCGAGGCCCCGCGGCCTCAACCGCGCCCGCCCCCGCGCGAAGCTACGCCCGGCCCTCACGTGCGCGACTCGCAGCGGCCGCACCTCCCTCGTTCCCCTCCGCGCGCACGACGGCTGCTCCTCCACGCCCACCCGCCTGCTCCCTCCTCTCCTCTAGGGTTTGGCTCTTAGCTTAAAGTGGAGAACGAACAGCAAGTGAAAGCAGAACCGGTGGGGGTTGACTAGAAAGAGTGATGGACAAAAAAGTAATTTCACGTCTTACTGGCACCCAGCTCTGTTAGAATCAGACGGGAAAGTGACGGAAGTGGTATATAAGGAAAGAAAATTTTATATAAAGATACTGAATAATTTTTGATGGTACCTAAATAATCTGAATTTTTTATAACGACACCGGTAGAAGGCTCCTGCTGCAAGGCTGCATGCTGCGCCTGCCCCTGCGCAGCCGCCTAAACTAACCTAAACCCAGGTGTGCTTTAGTTTCAAAAAGTTTTTTTAAAAAGTGCTATCGTCACATCGAATCTTACGATACGTGTATGGAGCATTAAATACAGACGAAAAAACTAATTGCACAATTTAATTAGAAATCGTGAGACGAACGTTTTGAGCCTAATTAATTCATAATTAAATACTAATTACAAAATAAAAACAAAAATAATACCATAACTAAATTTCCAAATTTCGTCCAACTAAACAAGGCGCCGCTCCTAATACTATACTACTACTATACTCCCAGTAAATAAAGAAGCAAACCGCCGCCGCCTCCGCCCTCGCAAGATAAATACGCACTTCGAGGCCGCGCACACACGCCGCCCGAAACGCGAGCACAATCAACACCACCATTACCACCGCAGCAGGCAGCAGCCCCAGCAGCAGCAGCGTTCGTTCGCAATGGCAGCTCGTCTTGCCTGACCTTCAAGGTCTAGACGCGCGCATTGGCGCCGCCGGCGTGTCTTGCGCCCCTTGAACCGCCGCCGCCGATCGCCGGCACCCCATTATCGCGTTGGGCTGGCCATCTCGCTGCGCTGCGCCATCAGAAAAGCCAAAACGCGGCGTCCCCGCGAATGGCGGGCCGCCGACTGGTGATGCTGCTGCTGGCGGCCGCGTTCCTGGCCGCCGGCGCAGCAGGCAGCAAGCCCTCGGCGAAGTTCGAGCTCATCCACCGGGAGCAGCCGTCTTGGGACGAGGTGGCGCGCATGGACCAGGAGCGCACGGCGTTCATCTGCTCGCACGCGCGTCGCCGCGCGACGGAGGCGGCGGCCAGGGGCGGCAAGCCCAGGGCGAAGGCGAAGGCAGCGCCGGCGGACGAGGCATTCGCCATGCCGCTCTCGTCGGGCGCCTACACGGGGACCGGCCAGTACTTCGTGCGCTTCCGCGTGGGCACGCCCGCGCGGCCGTTCCTGCTCGTGGCCGACACCGGCAGCGACCTTACCTGGGTCAAGTGCCACCGTCACGACGCGCCCGCGCACGCGCCAGCCCCGGGTTACGGGTACGGCGCCCCAGCGTCGAACGACTCCTCCTCCTCCTCGCTCTCGGCGGCGGCGGCGGCCCACGAGCGCGTGTTCCGGCCGGACAGGTCCCGGACGTGGGCGGCCATCCCGTGCTCCTCCGACACCTGCACGGCGTCGCTGCCCTTCTCGCTCGCTGCCTGCCCCAGCCCCGGCAGCCCCTGCGCCTACGACTACCGGTGAGTCCCCGCCGCCACCCCACCACACGCTCGCATTCCATCCATCCATCCATCCATCCTTTTTTTTTGGAAAGGAGAACCATCCATCCATCCCCTCGTAACATAAGCAGGAGAGCATTAATCCGTGCTTTACTTTTATATAAACCTCTGCGCGTTAATGGCGGTCCTTCGTCCACCCATCGATCTGGGTCTGCAGGCGGGTGTGGGGCGTGCGTGGTTAATTCAATTCGGTCCTGGCATTGATGAGATGCAAGCAGCAGCGGCAGCAGCCTGCAATTAGTGGCTGCCTTGTTGGTTGGTGGGTGATGAGTGAGTGAGTGCGTCGGGAGATCTCGGGAGGCTGTAGGCAGGCCGTGCCGCCGGCAACGGCGAAGCAGCGCGGGGTGGGCATCGGGGGCGCCTGTTCAATGCGCCACAGCTTCCCGCCCTCTGCCTGACCAGCGTGTCGCCGCGGCAGGATAGATTGCCACTGTACCAGTGCGTTGTTGCGATTGGGGTCACGCGATGCCGATGCGAGCCGAGCTGAGCCTTCGCCCCTTTCTCTTTCTGATTGCAACTCCGGTCTCCGGCCGATTTCATTTCGAGGGGGTTTGTTGGTTGCGCCGGAGCTCTGGCGATCGTCGGCGGCGGATCGTCGCTGTCTCGGGGACCAAGCTGACTCATTCATCAACTCGTCGTCCACGTCTTGCCGCCCCGCCACTTTTCCAGTCACGGAGGCAGACACGGAGCGTCCATCATGCATTCAGCACACTGCTCACCAAAAAGCTGCGCGTCCCGGGCAAACAACAATGACACTGACTGACGCTTGCCCCCGACGCCGACCGACCGATCTCCTTGCCGATCGGCCTCATCAGTGGCGTCGGCATCATGTTACGTGCACGTGCGCGCGCATGTGCGCTGGATCCTAGCTCCAGAAAAGGACGCCCATGGCGAGCAGGCGGGCACGAGGGCATCCATCGATGCCAATGGCGTGGCGTGTCAGTCCGTGCTCGTCTGTTCGTTCGTGCCTGCCTTGCGTCGACGCCGGGTGTAGCTGAATGCTGTCATGCTGAGCACTGGGCACTGGCGGCGTTCGTATCTAGGCAGGCAGGCTTGGCCCAAGCCGCTTGGCGCTTGCTGTTTGCCGTGTCCTGCCAACAGCGGCGCCGCGGAAAGAGAGCCGGCACCCGAACATGGCGGTGGCCGCGAGCCGCTGCAGCAGCCACGCAGCCTGTTCGGGAGGCCGTATCGTATCGTGGATTATTTACTGTTAGCTGGTTTGGTATGAGAGAAAAATACTGTTTTCGACTAAAAATTTACGGTCGTTTACGAGGGAGGGAACAGGCTGCGCTCTGCCCCTGCTCAGTCATGTGCGAATGGGACGCCGGATTCGGGCTGTAGTGTAGTGTAGTGTACTCCATCCACTCCACTCCACCCATGGGTGGTCGTGTCAGCTTGTCAGGACATTGAACATATTCTTTGGCAGGGACGGTGAGATATCTAAGGCCAGGCCGTTGTTTATCCTCCCTTTTAGGACTGGTTTAGTTTCTAAAAATTTTCACCATAAACTATCACATCGAATCTTGCGGCACATATATGGAGTATTAAATATAAACGAAAAAAAACTAATTGCACAGTTTGGTTCAAAATCGCGAGACGGATGTTTTAAGACTAATTAGCCTATGATTAGCCATAAGCGCTACAGTAACTAGCCTGCGCTAATGATGGATTAATTAGACTTAATAAATTTGTCTCGTAGTTTCCAGGCGAGCTATGTAATTAGTTTTTTATTAGTATCCGAAAACGTCTTCCGACATCCCAAAACATCCGATGTGGTATAAAAAAATTTCATTTCGTGAACTAAACATACCCTTAGTTTGAGGAGTATTTGATTTTCACTGACGCCATTGTGCCAAGAGCCACGAGCAAGCAAGCAAGCAGAGACTGTGGCGACGGTACAGAACGCCTCGGGATTCCACGGATTTGCTCGGCTGGATTGGCCCTGGAGTTCGTGTCGAGTGCAGCAACATGTCTGGTTACATGGCCTAAAGGACATCCCGGTCCGGTCTCATCATGTTGCTTTGCCTGGCAACTTGATCCTCAAGGCCCGGCCTCCTGTCTGGAAAAACATTTCGCTTCCACTCTACTAATATTGTATTTAGGAGTATTGCATTATCTGCATACTACAAGTAGGAGTATATCGTAGGATATGCACATGGTGCCCTGTTTCGGCAAAACACCATGGTTAGATACATGGATCTGGGGGAATGGCCAATGTGGCAATGTGGAAGGCGCCAAGCGTCACAGATACAATCCATTCTCGTGGACGGTACCAGTACCATACCCGAGCCACGTTCTCTCTGGTCAAAGCTCCTCCTGGCTGGATTATATAATAATCCTCCAGTTCAAATGCATTCTGCTAGTGAACAAAAAATAGCTTGGCATTCGGTGAGCTGCTTGCTACGGCGATGATTGCCATCGCTGGCTCTCCGACGAGACAGGCAACGTAAGGCTGCTAAATCTGGTTGGCACTGCACTGCCATGCTAGGCCCATGTCCGTTTCTTGGATGCTTTTGTACACAGTCTCCCTTGTTCGTGACGTTCAATGATTCTGCTCAAGATGTGAGTACTTGCAAGCCAGTCATGGCGCGCCGCTTCTGTTGCCTGCAAGTTGAAAGCGCGCAACGCAAGTATACTGCATAATAAGATGTATACATACATGTCTGTTTCTGTTGCTACAGAATTGTACGGGCTTTGTTATTTCTTGGCCAAACTTGGTAGTCGCACTCAGGAGATGTTTCGATTAGCGTACAGGCAGCTAAACCAAGCAATTGTTTAACTGCAATTTGCAAAAACCGTTTTGTTTAGTCGGAGTAGATGAGGATTCACCGAGGTATGGTAGCGGCGGGCGGCGGGCGGCGGGCTTAAAGAGATGGATGGATCCCTGAATCGCGCCATTGCCATGCATGCGGTGACTAACCGCCACGTATTTTTCTCGCGGGATCCGCGGGGCATGCAATGCAGGTACAAGGACGGGTCGGCGGCGCGCGGCACGGTGGGCACTGACTCGGCGACCATCGCGCTGTCGGGGCGCGCTGCCAGCAAGAAGCAGCAGCGGCAAGCCAAGCTGCGGGGCGTCGTGCTGGGCTGCACCACGTCCTACACCGGCGAGAGCTTCCTCGCCTCCGACGGGGTGCTCAGCCTCGGCTACAGCAACATCTCCTTCGCGTCCCGCGCCGCGGCGCGCTTCGGCGGCCGCTTCTCCTACTGCCTCGTCGACCACCTGGCCCCGCGGAACGCCACCAGCTACCTCACCTTCGGGCCCAACCTGGCCGTGTCGTCCTCGCCACCCTCCAAGACGGACTGCGGCGGGGGCTCGCCGGCGGCGGAGGCGCCCGTGCCCAGCGGCGCGCGGCAGACGCCGCTGCTGCTCGATCACCGGATGCGCCCGTTCTACGCGGTCACCGTCAACGGCATCTCCGTCGACGGGGAGCTCCTCAAGATCCCGCGCCTCGTCTGGGACGTCGAGAAGGGCGGCGGCGCCATCCTCGACTCCGGGACGAGCCTGACGGTGCTCGTGAGCCCGGCGTACCGCGCCGTGGTGGCGGCGCTGAGCAAGAAGCTGGCCGGGCTGCCCAGGGTGACCATGGACCCGTTCGACTACTGCTACAACTGGACGTCGCCGTCCACGGGCGAGGACCTCGCCGTGGCCGTGCCGGAGCTGACCGTGCACTTCGCGGGGTCGGCGCGGCTGCAGCCGCCGGCGAAAAGCTACGTCATTGACGCGGCGCCCGGCGTCAAGTGCATCGGCCTGCAGGAGGGCGACTGGCCCGGGGTGTCCGTCATCGGCAACATCCTGCAGCAGGAGCACCTCTGGGAGTTCGATCTCAAGAACCGACGGCTAAGATTCAAGCGGTCGCGGTGCACGCAATGATTGGACCGCGGTCATCCAATTGTTCCTCCCTCCACTTCTGCATTTTTTACCCCTTTTGTGGTGGTGATCTTGCTGATTCTTTTTTTTCTTTGTTTTTTTTACCCATGTTCAGATACTAATGCAATGAGAAAATGTACCTTCTTGCAATGCAAAGTGATAAGCTGTAATCAGTTTTCCTTTTTTTTGTTCCCTACTCCCTGGTTCTTCTCATTCTAGTGAATATATTCATTCCTAGTTCACTTCTTCCGGTTCCACATCTGTGCCTAACTGTTATACAAGGATTTGCTCTATGACACTAAGGTGTTAGCTTGAACTACCAACTACCTACATCCGAATTTCATTTCGCTCAAATTGCACCTCGTGGCCTCATCTCAAATTTCGTTTCGCTCAGTTTTTAGAGCTAAAGTTTAGAGGATCCAAACAGACCCTAATCAGTCGGTGGGTTAGGGTAAAGAGATTTAGGGATTTTATGAGTTATAGGTTGAGGACTGGGATTAAGAATTTAGGGACTCGGAACTTTAAAGCATCTCCACTAGATATTCTATCCAATTTCCTATATATAAGAGTAGTTTTAAGAGATTCTTTATATTTTTACTAAGAGCATCTCTAGGAGTTTATAGTTCATTACTTGCTAAATTTTTGGATCTAACAAATTAACGGATAAAATAGCTATCTCAAATTTTGTCCTTCTCCAACAGTTTCTTTTAATAGCTTCCTAAACGATTTTGCATTGAGAATCCCAAACTATTTTTAACTAACCAATCCCTTTTATCAATTTCTTTGTCTCTTATCGCTTTCTCATCTAAAATTCTTTATTTTTCTTAATTTACTCATGTATCCAATGTACTTTGATCTCTCGAGAAAAACACCGAATGAGGAGCGGATACAAAGTTCCTATGAACTGTAGAAACTTTCGAGTTGAAGGGGATATTTGACAACTTTTACTTTTAAAAAGTTGTTTTACCAAACCGTTAGAGGATACTTTTTTCTCTTATTGTAAAGTATCAAAATAGAGAGTTGTTTTACAAAACTCCCAAAGATATTATAATTGTTAGGAATAGATATTTTGACAAAAAATATTCTTCAACAACTTCTTTGGCTCATTATCTTGAAGATACTCTAATAGCTATATTTTGTAGGCACTTCAAAATCTCAAATTCATTACCTAAAAAGTTCAGTACACGATGGTCTCATGCAGTGGCAGAGCTCGATGGGAAAACAAGAGGGTGTGTCGGGTGTGCCATCAGCACTAGTAATGTCTTACTTAATATGTATATTTATTGATTTTAATCACAAGTTCAATAGCTATGTATAAAAAAAATTTAATAGCTACTCCCTCTGTTCCTAAATAAATAGATTCCTAGAGCTATTTTAAGTCAAACATTTTAAACTTTGATCGAATTTCTAGAAAAAAACATCAAGATTTATGATATCAAACTAGTATCATATAGGATATATTTTTCATAATATGCTCACTTTATATCACAGATGTTGTTATTCTCTTCTATAAAGTTAGTTAAATTTAAAAAAATTTGTCTGTCACAAATTCTAAGAATTGATTTATTTGAGGACGGAGGGAGCACTTAAACGAGTTTTCAGGGACTTTGGCCCTCTTTGATCTGCATGTTTGCCCTTATTGCTGCTGACATTTTTTTCTTGGGGAAAAAAGTCCATTTTGCCTCCCTTAGCTATCGAGAAAGTCAACTCTTCCTCCCTCAACTCTAAAACCAAAAATAGTTCCTCCCCATCTCTCAAAACCGGCCACTTGACCTCCATGGTTGTTTCCCTTGGTGGTTTTTCTTTTTTCTTTTATGTTTATTTCGACTGAATCTTTAAAAAAATCATAGTAAATCATAGAAAAATTATAAAATGAAAAATCTGATTATGTTGAACTGCATATAAGTATATCTACACAGTGAACATATTATGTACTATGCTTTAGCACAAAGTTTTTGTTGTAATTTCAGATCTATATTTTTTGTAATTAATTAATAGTTGCGGATTCTCTAGTCAAATTCTGGTGAAATTTTTATGGTGGCCTAATCATTACATGCTTGAGCTGTAGCAAAAATTTCATGCTCATTAGATCACGTATGTTTGAGTTATAGATTTATTTAGGTTTATGTTTGTTGAATAGTTTTTGAATGAAATTAAATGTATAACTCAGTCATACATGATCCAATGAGCATGAAGTTTTTGTTAGACTCCATGAGTATATCTACATAGTAAACATGTGATATGGTATGTTTTAGTATAAAATTTTTGTTGTAGCTTTAGATCTAAATATTTCTGCAATTAATTCATAGCTGCAGTTTCTGTTGTCCAATTATGCTGAAATTTTTATGGTGGGCTAATCATTGAATGCTTAAGATGTTGCAAAATTTCATGCGCATTGGATAAGTATGACTGAGTTATAGTTTTATCTAGATAAACCTAGATAAATCAATAAATCGGTCATATATGATTCCATGAGCATGAAATTTTTTCTACGGTTCAAGCATGCAATGATTAATCTATCATAAACAGTTCACCATAATTGGACCAGAGGAACTGCAACTATGAATTAACTATATAAAACATAGATCTAAAGTTAGAGCAAAAACTTTATTCTAAAGCATACCATATCATCTGTTCCACTGCATAGATCTACTCATGTAGAGTCCAACATAATTTGATTTTTTATTTTATGATTTTTCTATGATTTATTATGATTGTTCAAAAATTTAGCCGAAATAAACATAAAAGAAAAAAACCACCAATGGAAATAACCATGGAGGTCGAGTGACCGGTTTTGAGAGATGAGGAAGGAACTATTTCTGGTTTTAGAGTTGAGGGTTGAGGGAGGTAAAATGAGCTTTTTCCTTTTTCTGATTCTCATAGGTTGGCGAGTGGCTTGAGCGGAATATTTACATATTTACCATCATTACGATGTGAGTGATATAAAAAATACTATATCAATGACTTATATGTCAGTGATACAGTATAAGATGTTATCCATAATAATGCTAAATATGTAAATGGCCCGCGTGGGCCGGTGGGCGAGGCGTGTCTCGCGTACTTTCAAAGCCCAACAAATTGGTAGCACCCAAAGCCGAATGGGTCAAAACACAAGGCCTCGGGCCCTACGTTGTGCTCCCTCCGCGAGGAGAGGGAGGAGAGCTGATGAGGCCACCGGCTCGGTGCTGAGTTGCTGACCAGCGGAAAGTCCAGTACCCAACCGGAGCCACCAAGGGAAGGAGGAGGAATGGAAGCAGCCGGCGCAGCCTCGCCGCTCCCGCCCACGGAGCCGCCGCCGAATCACCCGGCGGTGGCGCCGCTGGCCTTCCTGCTGGGGAAGTGGCGCGGGGAAGGCGAGGGCAGCTTCCCCACCATCTCCTCCTTCCGGTACGGCGAGGAGATCCTCTTCTCGCATCATCCCTCCAAGGTGTGGCGCCTCCCTACCTGCGCTGTTTCCCTCGCAAGAAATCTTCCCTTCGGCTGCCCAATTCTTAGAGCTTTTTCTTTGGCTTACGGATCGGTGGTGGGTGGCTGCAGCCGGTGATCTCGTACACGCAGAAGACGTGGAAGGCGGCGTCTGGCGAGCCGATGAACGCTGAGAGCGGGTACTGGCGGCCCCGCCCTGACGGCTCCGTCGACGTGGTCATTGCGCAGAGCACTGGCCTCGCCGAGGTCCAGGTGAGCTCCTCGGGCCAGTTGGTCTTCTCTTCAAGCATGGCTGGGGGGGGGGGGGGGGGGGGGGGGGGGGGGGGGATGTGTGCATTTTTGGGGACAGTTGCACATTGCTACCTTCACGCTGCACATGTGCCATCGCCTGTTGCATACCCTACTCCCTAGTGAACTACTTGCACATTCCGTTGCTCGCACCGGTATCCGAAGAATGATTTGTGCTGTTTTGGTTAGAGATGCAGGGCACAAGCATCTTTAATTGCCGCACTGAAACTAGTATCAAACCAGCATTCTATTGGAGAAGTTGTGTTCTGTTCCTGTATTAGTAGTAGGAGATTTGCATTATTGACGCTTGATGGAAACGAGTATGAATAGAATTGTGGCATATTAGGGAACTGATGTTTTGTACTTCTGTGGATGGGGAATGCTCTACTGCTAACAGGTAATAGAATAGGCGAGTGAATGGAAGTATGGAGCAGACAGTCCAGGAACCACATGAGTGTAAAATAGCTAGAGCTAATATTCATCCTTGTGCCTCTTGAACTGTTGATGAATGGAATGTATGTTTCACTTTATAGTACTTCTCGTTTAAATTTGAATATGTTGCGCCTGGGACTAAAAGGTACTTCCTCCGTTCCAAATTATAAGATGATTTGACTTTTGTAGTTACACAGCTGTTTACACCAAAATTTGAAAAGAAGAACGCGGGAACTCGAAGCTTCTGGAATTGTATCATCAAGGAATCGATTGGAACTGAATCGGTATCAGCTGATTTAGATACGATGTCAGAATCGGCTATTTTATAGATGACGTCAGCAGACGGCGTCAATGGGCTATGCTTGAATGGTGCCAGGAAGATGTGTTGGACTTTACAAATAAAAAAAATTAGGGTCCAAGTCTATGTTTTTAAGGTGTCGCCTAGGCGTCGCCTAGGCGACAAGGCACTCGCAGGGAGTAAAGCGTCCCCAACGCCTAGCCAAAAGCAGTGGAAAACGATAGGGAGAGGCCATGTAGCTACCTCCTCGCTCATCCCTATCAAATCCGGCGCCGCCTGTGTCATCTGCACTGCCTGGGTCATGAGCCGAACCTGAGGGAGCGGCAGCAAGAGGTAGGGAAGGAGCGGAGGGCAGGCTGAGCGCTCGCAGCCAAGAGCAGCGTGAGGGAGGGAGGGCGGCGCTGTACCTGCGTGAGCCATGAGGGAGGAGATGCGGTGGCGCTAGATGCGGCGGCGCTGCTCCTGCGTGAAGGAGGGAGATGCGGCGGCGATGCATCTGCGTGCTTGAAGCAGGGAAATGCGCCTGCGTGAAGAAGGGATGCGTGCGGCGGTGCTGCATCTGCGACCGTGAGATGAGAGATGACCCGAGAAGGGATAAGGACACACTCGTGGGCTGCCTATTGGGCTGGGCCAAGCACTTCTCTTTACATTTGCCATTTTTCCTTTTTTCTCTTTTTTTGCCTATTCCCTGCTGCTATTTTCCTATTTCTTAGAATGGTAAGGCGTCGCCTTGCCTCGCCTAGGCGTTGCCTAGTCGACTTGAATGAGTGGCACACCACGTCTCGCCTTGCCGCCTTAAAAACATAGGTCCAAGTTATTATTAAGTTAGGAAATTTTCTTTTATTCAAGAATTGTAATGAGTCGTATTTAAGTATGATTCATGTTTAGATTCCGGGTATAAATATTAGACCCTGGTTATTGTATAAGAAAAAACGAACACTCAATCAATACAATCTTTCCGGCTTTCGTCATCGTATTAGGAGTAGTGTAGATCTCGGCGAGTTCTTCAGCAAACAGGGCTGTATCGACTGATCGACCTTCAACTTGCTTATAAGTATCGTACGACTTGTATTGTGCTTGTAAAGCTGCATCAGCTGATTGATCTTTTATGAGCCATAATATAAGTTAGTTATCGATCTGTATCGTAGTTTGTAAGGCTGCATCAGCTGATTGATCTCTTATGAATCATAATATAGATCAAAGTTATCGATCTTGTGTTAAATAACTTATTGTTTAATACAATATCGTTAGTTATCGAATCTGCTAAGATTAGTAAGATTTTTCTAACTGTTTTTAGTTGATTTATCAGTTATTGATCTTGTTATAATTAATGTTTTATTAATTATAACAAATCAACCGATTGAGATAGAGATAGATTGACATCATATCATCTTAATTGGTCGTCCTTTGATCTGGTCATGCTTTAAATCTTATAATTGATGGCTTAATTCCGCTAGATTGACTGTTTTATCTCTATTTCAATTAAACATAGTATGTATTTAAAGACACATTTGAATCTTGAATAAACTCACTAATTAATGAGATCTAATCTAATGACACTACCACAGCTGCATCGATTCGGTCGAACCTCACTGGTCAAACTTTAGATTAGAAATTATCGATTAGTGGTCTTGTTCATGATCAAGATATGTACTCTGTTTGTTTGCTATGACTGCATCGGCTATTTTAGCCGATTTGCCTATACTCTCACGCATGTAGCATGTTTTCATGAATCTGTCAACATATAGATGGTTTTATAGATTCTTTGGCTTTAGTTTATTATCATTATCATAGCCGCATTGATTCGACCGAACCTCACTGTTAATGATAATAGATTAGATTCAAATTATTTGAAAATTCATTTATATTAGACAGTCGATTTGTTCGTATGCTATACTCTTTTCATTAAACTTATCGACTCGACGCTTTATATCGATCAGGTTCCATTTAGCCGATGATGCTTTCTGATGTTTCATGAATATCGGTTATTTTGATTCATATCATTATCATTTAATATTAGTCGATAATCCTTGATTTAAATATCTTTATTTCATGGATACGTCGGATATCGACTATTTAGTCGATAGCCTTATTGAATCGGCTATGTTGTCGTACATTTGGAACTGTTTGGTGCAACATCGACATGTTCCACCTTAAATTACTGATAAGATTTTCTCTCCTTGTCAATTGCAGGTCCAATTGACTGGCACGTCGTTGGGTTTTTAGAATCGGCTGGTTCTGTGTTGAAGCCAAGCAGATCTCTGGTCTCGTTCCACTCAGATCATCCGGCTTGCTGTGTGTTGATCACATCGCTATATTTTTATGTCAACACACTTTTTGGTACGCCCAATAGGACCACAATTGTCATGGCGGTTCACAACAACAAGGATATTCTTATGGTACCTTATGAAGACTTACCTGATGAGGATAAAGGGCCTGTTCGCTTGTCTGAATTCTGGAGGAATCTGGATGATTTGGAGGAATGCTGGATGAATTTGTGAGAGAAAAATACTGTTTCGGATGAAAAAAAATAAACGGATCAAGCCGGATTTAAGAGCACGTGAACGAAGCCAAAGTTGTCATTGGTAAGGCTATAGAGGAGTTTCAGAACAAGTGCTTGTTGTCATACACCAAAACACGTGATAATAAAGTTCTTTAGAAATATCCACTGCCGAGAGTTTTGATGCATGGACAGTCAGATACAGATGAAGTAGATGATATGCGGTTCTCTGTAGAAGTTGTCAACAAATCTGTTCATGATGCAACGCTAAATCATAATACAACTTTCTTGAATATATTCCACAATACCATGAAGGAGGTGTTTCATGGATTTTCACTTGATCAGGTTGGACCGACTTAATACAATATTCCACATCCATCGACTCAAGGGACTAGTCAAGCCAGTACTAGCCATCAAGAAGCAGCACTAGCTAAGAGTGATGATGCCTAGACAATTCAGAATTCATTTGAGCAAATTCAGGGTGCTACTACTAATCAAATACAATATAATTATGGAGCATCAGTGCAGCATGTGCAACAGTCGACAGGGCAAGTTTATAATCAGATGGTTAATTTTGGTACATCAGGACAAATATCACCGTCGGCTCAAAAAATAGCACAATTGGTTCAAAGGATTCATAAAGATACAGATCCTAATATTTTTAATCAGAGATTTTAAACAGCAAAGCAGCAAGGGGCTCAATAGATAGATATTCCACAAGGATATCATTATGGTTTATATTATAATATCCTAAATATGATTCCAAATCCAGGATATCAAGGCACCCATAATTTTAATTTGCAGATAGGTCAGCAATTGCCAAGAAATTCAAACTCAAATGTTGATGAATTATTGCTTAGAGTAACCGAAATGATGAAAAATCGGTTTGGTTTAAAATCAAAAGGGCAGATATTTTTGTACAAACGTCCATATCCAGAGTGGTATGATTTGGTGGTCCTTCCTACGAACTACATGCTTCCAGAATTTGCTAAGTTCACTAGTTAAGATAGCACAAGTACAATAGAACATGTCAGTCGATATCTTACTCAGTTGGGTGAAGCCTCTGTTGAAGAAACATGTCGAGTTCATTTTTTCTCTTTGTCCCTATCAGGACCAACTTTCACTTGGTTTTCATCACTAGCGGTTAATTCTATTGTCAATTGGAGTGATCTTGAAAAGAAATTTCATACATATTTCTATACTGGGACAGGGGAAATAAAGATCATAGTTTTGACAACTATAAAGCAAAGAGCTAGTGAATCGGGTGCTGAGTTCCTTCAGAGGTTCCGAGAAATAAAAAAATTATGCTTTTTGTTGAATTTGACTGATGATTAGCTAGCTGCATTGGCCGTTCAAGGAATGTTGCCAACATGGAGAGAAAAGCTACTTGGGCAAGAATTTGATAATTTAGGTTAATTGGCTCAACGGGTTACAACACTTAATAGCCAATTTTAGAATATGTGTAGAGATACCTGATTCTAGAAGAATGCTGTAATCGCTGAAGGTTATAATCCATATTTAGTCGATGATGATGATGAAGAAGAGGAAATTGCCGCAGTTGAATGGAATTGGGGTAAAAAGATAGTAATGGTTCCAAATCCTTGGAGAAAAGAAGTTGAAGAAAGTTATGATTTTGATGTTACAAAAGGAGACAAACTTTTTGATTTCTTACCTGAGAAGTGACAGATTAAACTGCCTGCCAATCATGTTATATTACCTCCCGATCAGTTGAAGAATAAGAAGTTCTGCAAGTACCATAACACTACTTCTCGTACTACTAATAATTGCAGGATTTTTCGGCAGCATATTCAGAGGGCTATTCAACAAGGGAAGCTTTGATTTGATACAGCTCGAAAAATAAAAGTTGATGATAATCCTTTCCTAAAGGATCAGAACATGGTTGATGCTAAGTTGTTCAAAGGAAAAACTAAAGTTTTGACATCCACTAGTGCAAGAGAAACGAGAATAGTTGATCCAGAGATGCAAATATCAGCTGATAAATATAGATAAATTAAAATGCGTCGTGACCAACAAAATAGCCGATATGAGCAGGGAGAAATATCGAGAGATGGTGCAATGAGACCATGTGTTACATCTCAAATTCTGTTGAATAAATGGCAATGGCAGAAGAAGAAAGATTATCAGCATTGGTTAGAAGAAAAGAATATCAACGTCAATAAAAAGAAGAGAGATATGAAAGAGAACAAGCTGAGTCACATTAGAATTGCCTTTTCTTCAGACATTGTTGGAATGAAGGTTTGAGATTCCTACTAGAAGTAATTGCCCAAAATATAGCGAACAATATTGGAAGTTTAGGCAATCTCAAGTCAATCGCCGGTCTATCCATGATCGAATTGAATATCAACATAATGATGTGGATCGGCGCTTAAAAAATAGAAGCATTCATGATCGGCTTGGAAAGCGAGTTGTTGATCAGAACTGGACCGATTATGAAGAAGAAGATAATGAAGAGTATATTTAGTAGGAAGGACAGTGGTGTCTATGAGGTTAAACAAGAAGTCAGAAGAGAAGAGTATAACACCTAAGGAGCAGAGAATTAGAATAGGCTCAGAAATCTAGTAAATCGCAAGTATGACGTGCTAAACAAACAGGCGATAAGGGTCAATCATCGGCTAATATTCAAATGGCTTTTCATTTACCATCTGAATTTAAAGCTCCAGCAGTTCAAGAAGTCTATTCGAATTTTGATGAATCAGAGTATGAAGAGATGTCATCCCAGTTGACATTGATACATCAAGCTATATTTGATAAACCAGTTAAGCATCATCATTTGAAGGCTTTATATGTGAAAGGTTTTGTCGATGGGAAGGTGATGAGTAAAATGTTGGTTGATGGAGGTGCCTCTGTTAATCTGATGCCTTATACTACTTTTTGAAAGCTTGGTAAAGGACCAGAAGATCTAATTGAGACTGACATGATGCTTAAGGATTTTGGGGGTAATGTGTCAAAGACCAGGGGGCAATAAATGTTGAATTGACAATTGGAAGCAAGACTTTGCTCACTACGTTCTTTGTCATTGATGGAAAGGTTCATACAATTTACTCTTTGGTTGTGATTGGATTCAATCCAATTGATGTGTACCATCGACTATGCATCAATGCTTGATTCAGTGGCATGGAGACAATGTTGAGCTAGTTCATGCTGATAATTCTGTGAGTATAGCAACAACTGATCCAATGTATTGGAGACTAGAAGATTTTGAATGTTTTTTCTGGTAAGCAATGGGAAGGAGGTTTCATTAGAATTAATGATGAAGGCTAACAGCCGATCTGAGCAGTCAGCTCTAAAAGTTTGTTTTAATGGATAATCCAGTAGATGGTACAGATGGTAAACTAGGACATGGCTTTATATCGGCCGATGAGTTATAAGAAGTAGATATTGGTCTTGGAGATAGACCTAGACCGACATATGTAAGTGCTAAATTGGATCCTAAGTATAAACAAGAATTGATAGATTTGTTAAAGGAATTTAAAGATTGTTTTGCTTGGGAATATTATAAAATGCTTGGCTTAGATCAATCAATTGTTGAACATCAGTTGTCAATCAAACCTGGATATCATCCATTTAAACAAGCTCCAAGGAGATTTAATTCAAATGTTCTTGATGATATTAAGGAGCCTAAAAGACTACTAGAAGCAAAATTTATCCAACCTTGCTGATATATAGAATGGATATCGAGTGTAGTTCCTGTGTATAAGAAAAATGGGAAGTTGAGAGTCTGTATTATTTTCAGAGATTTGAACAAGGCTACACCGATGGATGGTTATCTAATGCTAATAGTTGATATGTTGGTAGATGCAGCAGCGGGGCGCAAGGTAATTAGTTTTATGGATGGTAATGCAGGTAATAATCAAATTTTTATGGCTGAAGAAAACATAGCAAAAATAGCCTTTAGGTGCCCCGGCGTAATCGGCTTATTTGAATGGGTTGTGATGACTTTTGGATTGAAGAATGCTGGTGCAACTTATCAGAGGGCAATAAATTATATTTTTCATAAGTTGATCGGTAGGATTGTTGAAATCTATATTGATGATGTGGTGGTGAAATCCAAAGGGTACAAAGAACATCTGGCTGATCTACGGGAAACTTTGGAGTACATAAGAAAACATAGTTTAAAGCTGAATCCTAATAAGTGTGCCTTTGGAGTGTCAGCTGAATATTTTTTGGGTTTTATGGTCCACGAGAGAGGAATTGAGATTGGCCAGTAAAGTATGAAAGCAATTGATGAGGCAGTATCTCCAACTAATAAAATAGAATTTCAATCTCTACTTGTTAAGATTAATTTTATTAGTAGGTTTATTTCAAATATGTCAGAAAGGGTTCTGTCGTTTTCTCCTTTGTTGAAGTTGAAAATGATCAAGAATTTAAATGGGGTGACGTACAGCAAAAACCGTTTGAGGAGATAAAAGAGTATATAAAATCTCCACCAATGCTGGTTCCTTCTCAGCAACGTAAGCCTTTTAAGTTATACGTATCGACCGATAGCCAAACGATTGGATCGGCCTTGATGCAAGAGTTTGAAGGAAAGGAATGGGTTGTTTTCTATTTAAGTAGAAGACTTTTGGATCCAGAAATAAGATATTCTCCTATTGAAATATTATGCTTTTGCTTATATTTCTTCTGCACTAAATTGCGATATTATTTATTATCGGCTGAGTGTACAGTTGTGTCTAAAGCTGATGTGATCAAACACATGTTGTCAATGCCGATATTAAATGGGAGAATAGGAAAGTGGACTCTTGCATTATCAGAATTTGATTTGAGGTATGAATCAGCTAAAGCAGTCAAAGGGCAAGTGATGGGCGATTTTATTACTCAACACCATAAACCAAGCATCGGCTATGTGGAACATATGCCTTGGGCATTGTTCTTTGATAGATCATCGTGCAAGCAAGGTGGTTGCATTGGTATTGTTATTATTTCGCCTTGGGAGGCAAGTTTTGAGTTTGCCTTTTGAACCAAACCAATGACCACCAATAATCAAGCAAAATATGAAACTATTCTTAAGGGACTTCAACTTCTTCAGGAAGTAAAGGCTGAGTCAATTGAAATATTTGGAGATTCACAGCTAGTTATTAATCAATTGATCGGCCTGTATGAATGTAAAGATGATATTCTAAAGGGATACCATGATGAATGTCGAAAGTTACTTGAGGACTTTCCCCTTACTTCTCTTCAGCATATTCCAAGAGCACAGAATCAAGAGGCCAATCGGTTAGCTCAGAATGCATCAGGCTATCGAGTGTTCTAAGAGATCTTAAGTAGTGAGACCTTAGCTAATGATTAGAGAGTTGAAATAGCCGATTACCTCAAGAATCCATCACAGAAGGTGTTAGTGTTTTGAGTAAACACCAATGGGTAAATTTGTATTATTGAACGTCTGGCTCGGATGGTGTGCTAAGAGGAGACGAGGTTTATACTGGTTCACGCAGAATGTCTCTATGTCCAGTTCATTGCTACTGCTCATGTTACTAGCACTAAAAAGTTTGTAGTAGGAGTTACAACTAGGCGAGAGAGGGACATGTCCTAAGTCTCTGATGAAAAGAACGAATGGGTGCCTAGAGGTTCGTCACTGCTCGGCTGTGTGTTCAAGGTTCAATGCTAGTGGTTCTGATCTGATCTAATGCGGTACGATCAGTTCTTGTGTGATGCGATGCGATGCCCTTTAGTGGGGTGCCCTGCTTTCCCTTTTATAGCACAGGTTACAACGGGAGAAAAGAGAAGAACAAGAGGGAGAGGTAAGGCTGGACGAAAAACTCGAAGCTCGTTAGCTCGCTCGGCTCGTGGCTGGCTCGACTCGGCTCGGCTCGGCTCGTTAAGATAACGAGCCGAGCCGAGCCAAGATTTTAGCTCGTTAGCTATAACGAGCCAACTCGAGCCAGCTCGCGAGCTAAACGAGCCAAGCTTCCAGGAAAAAAGTATCATTTAAGGTAGTTAGATGCATGAATACTATAGTATTTTATTATACTTGTATATATATTAGCGCATATTAATTTTTTTATTTGATTTAAGGTTGTTAGATTCATTTCTTTTGTATTATTATTATTCTCAAACTTTAAATAAATGCAAATATTATATTTTGTGTATTTTTTATACCTGGCTCGCGAGCTTAACGAGCCAGCTCGAGCTTTTAACGAGCCGAGCCGAGCTGACTTTCTGGCTCGTTAGGATAACGAGCCGAGCCGAGCTAGCTCGTTATCTTAATGAGCCAGAACGAGCCGAGCCCAAACGAGCCGAGTTGGCCCGTTATCCAGCCTTAGGGAGAGGAAGTCCTTCAGGGTCGTCGGGCCTTTCCTTTCCTTTGTGTTGGCCCCGTTGACATGGCCGGTGGTGATAGGGACAGCCCCACACCGGTCGCCTATCCGCCTGATGATGCCATGCCCTGGCGTTGTCAGTGGGTCGTGACGTCCCATCCTACCCCGGTGGGCGGCGCGGCGACCCAGCGTGCTGATCAGCGACCGTACAGGGAGTAGGCAATACAGTGACCATGCGCCCATCACTGTGGGCGGTGTGAGTCTCCTAGAATAACATGTCGTGTTGAGACGTGATCGCTCCCTACACGATGCCAGAAGTTTGACCTTGGGTTGTACTTTCTGGCCCGTAGTGGTTGGCGACGACGTGACCTTCCGTTAGGAGTCGTGCCCGAGGGATTGGGCGAGGCGGAGCCAGCCAGCAGACGTCGGGCGAGGCAGAGCCCGCCCTCGGGGGTCGGGCGAGGAGGAGACAACCCTCAAATGTCGGGTGAGGTGGTGCCAGCCCTCAGACGTTAGGCGAGGTGGAGCTCGCCCTCAAACGTCGGGCGAGGCGGAGCCCGTTCTTGGGGGTCGAGTGAGGCAGAGCTCGCCCTTAGGCATTGGGCGAGGGAGTAGGAAGCACAGTGACCACGCGCCCATCAGTGTGGGCGGTGTGAGTCTCCTAGAATGACATGTCATGTTGAGACATGACCGCTCCCTGCACGATGCCAGAAGTTTGACCTTGGGTTGTACTTTCTGGCCCGTAGTGGTTGGCGGTGATGTGAGCTTCCGTTAGGAACCGTACCCGAGGGATTGGGTGAGGTGGAGCCAGCCTACAGACATCGGGCGAGATGGAGCCAGCCATCAGACGTTGGGCGAGGCAGAGCCCGCCCTAGGGGGTCGAGCGAGGAGGAGACAACCCTCAGACGTCGGACAAGGCGGTGCCAGCCCTCAGACGTCGGGCGAGGTGGAGCCCGCCCTCTAACGTCGGGCAAGGCAGAGCCCATCCTTGGGGGTCGGACGAGGCAGAGCTCGCCCTTAGGCATCGGGCGAGGCGGAGCCTGCAGCCTCGGTATCGGTTGGAGCTATAGTCGCACCCTTGACTGCTTGGATGGATTAATGTATGACGACCATTAGCCCCTCCTCCTAGGGTACCCTAGTATTGGTCCTCGATAGTAGCCCCTAAGCCTTCAGAGGAGTAGAATACTTCTTGAGAGTTTTTTTCCAAACAGGAGTACTCTAGGGCTTTGGCCTTGTTTTGTAGACCATGACGTAACCTAGGAATGGTGGTTCCCTTTCATTGAGACCGGATCCTTCATGGGTATGGCCATGAGATTTGGTGGTTTGTTAGCTGGCTAGTTCAATTGGGATCTTGGCATCCCATTCGCGGGGATCTGGCTAGGGTCAGCTTGGTGACCAACCCAAGTTTCTTGGCGGTCGATCCGTATAGTTCTCGGTCCGTTCGATCGGTTCTGAGGGCTACATGTCTTTCTTCGAAGAAAAACCAAGGATCGCAACCGGCCGAGACTCAAACGTGAGCCAGGATGCCTGTGGCGCTCATGTGCCTGGGTACTAGCCGCTTGCGGACCCACCCCTTTGTACTTCCTTACCTTGGAGGTACCTAGAGCGGTTGTTGAACCCGTCGATGGGCCAACCTTTGAGCTCCTGGGCCCAGACGGACCATAGGGGTGTTTTTAGATCCATATTCCTCACACTTGTAACGAGTCATGACCTGTCTGGAGAGGTGAAACATCCGGCGAGTTTCCCAAGGGAACGGATAGAGATTGCGTGTGCATATCCCGTGGCATGACATTGTGGCAGATCGTGGCAGGTGCAGAGATCCAGGCAGGCGGTTGGTTTCCTCGTGCCCGTTGCCCCTATAAAACCAAAGGGTTCACCCCCTAGGTTTCATACCATGCCTTCTTGCCTTCACATCTTGGCTGAATACCTTGTATCCACTAGAAGGAAATGAGCAGACTTGGTAAGGCAATCCATAATGACCCAAATAGTCATACCCCTTCGCGGTGCGGGGCAAACCCACAACAAAGTCTATGGAAATATTCTCCCATTTTCAAATAGGGATAGGCAAGGGTTGTAGAAATCTAGGCGTACGCATATGGTCCGCCTTAATCCTTCCACAAATGTCACATTCTGAGATGTATTTGGTAATGTCCTGTTTCATTTTTGGCCACCAATACAAGTGACTCAAATCATGATACATCTTGTTACTTTCCGGATGAATGAATAATTTGGAGTTGTGGGCTTCATCCAAAATTTTTCTCCTAAGCTCATCACTTGAGGGAACCACCAACCGGTTCTTGAACTTAACCACACCTTGATCATCAACACTAAAATAAGGACCACGCTGTTCGGTAGTTAACTTCTTGGTATATGGAATTTTCGAAGCATCTTGCCTTTGCTCTATAATAATTTGCTCAAGTAGATCTAAGACTAGAGCAATATGGGCTAACACCTTAGAATGGTTGAGAGACAAAGATTCTTCTTCAACTTGATGGGACTTCTGACTTAAGGCATGAGCCATCACATTAGCTTTTCTAGGGTGATAATGAACTTCTAAGTTATAATCTTTGATTAACTCAAGCCACCTCCGTTGCCTCATATTCAACTCGGATTGAGTGAAAATATATTTGAGGCTCTTGTGATCCATAAAAATGTGAACTTTATTTCCCAATAGGTAATGTCTTCTAATTTTTAGAGCGTGCACCACTGTAGCCGGCTCTAAATCATGGGTGGGATAATTCAACTCGTGTTTTTTAGCTAACGTGATGCATAAGCGATCACACATCCGCCTTGCATAAGCACACATCCCAGTCCCATCCTAGAGGCATCACAATACACATCAAAAGGCTTATCAATATCTGGTTGGGCAAGAACAGGAGTAGAGGTAAGAAACTTCTTTAGGGCTTGGAAAGCTTCTTCACAAGCCGGACTCCATACAAACTTGACATCCTTCTGGAGCAACTTGGTCATTGGTTGAGCTATTTTGGAAAAATCAGGGATAAAGCGCTGATAATACCCACCAAGACCAAGGAACTGACAAATCTAATGCACTGACTTTGGAGATTTCTAATTTAACACATCCTGCACCTTGCTAGGATCCATATAGATGCCTTTAGGTGTCAGGACATGTCCCAAAAACTGCACTCAATCCAACCAAAACTCACACTTGCTGAGTTTGGCATACAGCTTGTGTTCCCTTAACTGAGTCAATACTATCCGAAGATGTTGTGCATGCTCTTCATTGTTGTTGGAGTATATCAAAATATCATCAATGAACACCAGTACAAACTTATGCAACTCCACATAAAGACTAAGTTCATGAGGTACATGAAGAATACAGGAGCATTGGTGAGACCAAAAGATATGACTAGGTATTCATAAAGCCCATATCTAGTAGAGAAAGTTGCCTTTGGTGTATCTTGTGGATGGATCTTAATTTGGTGATACCTAGAACGAAGATCAATCTTTGAAAACACTTTTGCACCATCCAACTGATCGAACAAAGTATCAATACGAGATAAATGATACTTGTTCTTAATGGTTACCGTATTAAGAGGATGATAATCCACACACATCCGAAGAGTGTCGTCATTCTTCTTCACAAAATAGTTAGACAAGCCCATGGTGAAGAACTTGGGCGGATGAATCCCTTCTCCAATAATTCCTCTAGCTACTTCTTCATTTCTGCAGTTCCTTTGGAGCCATGTGGTAGGGACGTCGCAAAATAGGAGCAGTACCAGGTTCTAACTCAATGGAAAACTCCACATCTCTATCCGGTGGTAACCCAGGTAAATCCTCAGGGAAGACATCCAGAAACTCACAGACCATAGGAATAGAGGCAAGATTAGGAGAGGCTTCAGTATGAGCAATAATTGGTAGGGTGTAAACTGAAGACATAAGGAGAGACATTCTATCCTCAGAAGAAGGAAGCTTCAACTCGACAACTCTCTACCTAAGGTTCAGGACTACCTCATAAGTTCTTAACCAGTTCATTCATAGAATTGCATCTATGCCTTGCCCAGGCAACAACATGAACTAGAGACGATAAGAGTGAGTTGCTAGCACTAGTCTCACCATGTCTGTCTGAGTTTTAACGCACAACTATGCACCTAGAGCTCTGATTCTATAGACAATAGGAATAGCCATAGTAGATATATTATACCTTTGTGCAAACCCCATACTCATGAATCAATGTGATGCACCAGAATCAAATAATACATATGCTGGGTGGGAATCAATGGTGAACATACCAGCCATTATGGGCTCTCCATATAGAATCTCCTCAGCCTCGGTGAAGTTAACCTGCCCTAAGCGGCTCACGGGCACCTTCTTCCTGATGATAGTCCTCTTGACCAAACGAGAGTTGGCTGAAGGCTGAGAAGACTGAGTAAGCTAGTTCTGGGGATACTCACGAACATAGTGGCCTTCTTTGCCACACTTAAAACAAGCACCGGCTTGTACCCCTATCGCTGATGAGGCAGAACCTGCTATCCCTGAGGTTGCTGCACCTGCTGAGTAGGTGCATGGTATTGAGTGGGAGGTGCCTGATGAGTCTGCTGAGTCTGGCGAGACGACTATCCACCCGGAGAGTGATAGGACACCCTCCTCGCAACCTATACCTTCTGAGACTATGGGTGACTAGAAGACCCAATGATCACCCTCTTGTGCTTCCACTCAGCCTAAGAGTCACGCTGAAGTCTCTCCATAGCAATGGCAACATTCATCAAAGCACCAAAGGTCTGATAGCCCCCTGTATATAGCTTCTCTTGCAAGATGCAAGAGAGACCATGATTGAAATAGTCCATCTTCTTCTCATCAGTATCCACATGAGTCCCAGCATACTGTGCAAGATGGTTGAACTTGTTCACATATTCCATCACAGTCATGTTTCCTTGTTTCAACTCTAGAAACTCAGACAGCTTCTTGTTTAGCAAACTAGCAGGAATGTAGTACTGACGAAAAGCAGTGGTAAACTCCCACTAAGTCACATGGTGGTCCATAGGCTGCATGGCATTGAAAGTGTCCCACCAAGACTGGCAGATCCTAGAAGCTACTGTACGGCAAAGCACACCTTCTGCTTGTCAGTCACATTGAGCAGCTAAAACTTCTACTCTAGAATACAAAGCCAATGCTCTATGTCCAGAGGCTCAGCAGCCGGCTGGAACATGGATGGGTGTGTCCCCAAGAAGTCCTGATAGGAATAGGGCCTCTTGGGACCGCGGGCACCACCCCCATTCTAGCCATTGCCACTGGGGCCTCCACGGGCGAAGCCACCAATAGCCTGTCCTAGCATCTCCAGGGCATGGGCTGACTTGTGATGAGCAGCCAACATCTTAGCCATCATCACGGCATGGGTCATCAGAGGCGGCGGTGGTGGTGGAGGAGGACCAAGGAATGGGCCCTCGTGGCTCTCCCCGTTGGCATTGCCATGATCATCGCCACGACCATTTTCGCCTTGGTCTTCACCAAGACCATGGCCCATCCCAGCACTAGTGCTCCCACGATCAGACCTTAGGTTCATCTGTAAACAGACATGAACCCACCATTAGGGACAAGGCCTCCATATTTAGAAACAAAAGGCTAAAGAGATGATAAGGCCCAATAAATGGTTACTAGCGAGACTTTTCCTTAAGAGTTAAAGCATTTCTCTTTATTTATTATCCTATCAATTTACTATCCAAAAATTATACATGTGGGGGAGTTTAGTTTAAACAAGATTCTCTCTTCATGATGCATGGATCGACCTATTCGTTCACTCAAGCCGGAATATAGCAGCATTCGTATATAATTTTTGGCACAGCGCACACTCACTTTTCGTAAGCTAAACGATTCTTATGCAGCGTAAGTTAGTGTACCTACAGAAGATTGATTAGATAAAATTAGTGTCACTATCCTAGATAGACCATATCACTAGGCCTTATACTTATTTACGTAATTTATTGCATCTTACTTTTCACAAAGCTTTTATTGGTCAAATTTTAGGTTTTGAAAAGAGTTTTTAAACTCGTAGACTCATTATTGGCTCTGATACCATCTATGACAGAACCGCCCGAAATAACATGCTTTTGGAGGCGTTCGTCTTCCACTAGACACTAAGCACCCCGAAAGTTAGCTACATCGGACAGTTTCATCGAGCCCACCCCAAGGGAGAACTCGAAACAATCCATGTTTTACCGTCAGGATCTAATAATGAGTACGAGCTTACAACACTTAGTCCATTTTATACAACAAGAGTTCTTGAAAATTATTTATTACAATACCAGAGTTCAGAGTGCGGTAATTAAACAGCGGAATGCAAATAAACATCTAATGGAAATGATACAAGGTTCCATCTGTGCCCACCAGAAGAATCCTCCACACAAGAGCTACTCCTCAAGCTGCACCTACAACAATGGTAAAATAAACCCTGAGTACACAATATACTCGCAAGCCTTACCCGACTAGTGGGAATAGTTTCTCGACTCCAAGGAGTATGATAGGCAATATGGGTTTGTTGTTCTCTTTTTGTTTGCGAAAAGCATTACTAATAGTTCATCCTTACAATCAAGTTTTATTAGCAGTCATGATTATTTCATTAGCTAACCATTCTAGGTAAGAACCTATTCTACTTTCAAGTAAGGGTTGAGCAATCAAAACCATTTCACCATCTTTCATCTTCTAGTTCTTACTACAGTGCTAGACCATAGCCAAGTCGTACCGTGTCACGAAAACGGTGATTCGTGAACCAATGTATCCTAGCTGGGTACCCTGAAACACATGCCCCGTATGTACCCCAGGCATAAACAAGACCAACTCATTCCACTCCTATCACGGGGTCCAGGTCCTCTTCCAAACTTAGACTCCAAGCCCCCACACCTAAGACCCGGTCTTAGTATGGTGCTTAGACCTCCACCTTTCCCTGCCTCCAATCAGTTGGTCTAGAACGAGCCAAAACCCATGACAAGAGCATAACGAATCTTCCCGCTCCCATAAGCAAGTATGTGCTCAGGATAATAAGTCTGTGACCTGACTACCATCCATAGTAATGGACAGTCCTTAATCGACATGAATAGGAAAAACAGTGTAACCAAGCTAAGTCTCGTTGTCCACAGAACACAACCTGTTACACCCACCAATATCCATATGATATCCCTGCCCTGTTGAAAGGTCCTTATGTGGTTTTGGTAATTGAGTGACAACCTAGGTGGACTAATTGTGTTTATGTGAGATACACATGTGATTAGTCCACAGGTACATATGTGTGAGTAACATATGCCATGAAGGTGAAAATGGCTTGGAGATGTTGCAAAGCTCACACATGTGATGATGAAGGAGCTCATTGCACATGAGACATGATATTAAGTCATGTGATCAAGGTGGAGAAGATCAAGACAAGACTTGGCTTGATGGACCGGTTGCAAGCGTGAAGGGCAAGTCGGAGGCTTTGGAGCGATGGACCGCGTGGCGGTGAAGCTTGAGCAAGACTTGACACCGATGGACGAAGGCAACGGTGAAAAGCAAGTGAAGTCAAGATCGATGAACCAATATGATCACGTGATGATATGAAGTGGATCATATCATTGTTGATCATGTTGGTGCATGTGTTGCATCAACATTGGAGGAGATGGAATGGAATGCGCAAGGCAAAGGTATAACCTAGGGTATTTCATTTCACCGATCATAGGTGTGTAGAGAAGTTAATGACCGGGTTTAGGATAGATGGCCGTACTATCAAGAGGAGCAAACTTATTTGCATATCGATCATCTAGTGCCACTGGAGTGATCTAACTTTGCATCGTCGCTAGGATTGAGTGGCGTGGCAAGTTGAGTGGCTAATCCTTTGGAAAATGATTATGAAAAGCTAACACACATACACATGGTAATGTACACTTGGTGGTGTTGGCACATTTTACAAAGGAGATGAAGTTGGAGTTGATGTGGATCAACTCGGCGATGAAACGGAGGTAAGAAGGGTTCGGAACTCCACCGGCGCCCTGTTCCAAAAAGATAGGGTCTCACAGAGTGGACCGAACACTGGTCACGTAGTGATCGGACGTTGGGTTCCAGCGTCCGGTCAGAAGTGGCAGTCAGCGTCCAGACACTGGTCACGTAGTGACCGGATGCTGGCGCTGGAAGTGACCGGACGCTGACAGGGTGCGTCCGGTCAAGGCTGACGTATGGTGACGTAGGTAGAGCAGAAGCTGGAGAGTGACCGGACGCTGGTGCTGTGTCCGATCACGATCGACCGGACACGTCCGGTCGTGAAATGTCGTTTCTGGAACCTTACTGGAAATGACCGGACACTAGAGGTTCAGCGTCCGATCAGTTAAAGCTGCTGCGTCCGGTCGTTAGATGACTGTTGAGATCGGATGATTAGCATTTGAAGGAGGGGACACGTGGTGAGTATCGCGTGACCGGACGCTGAGGTCCAGCGTCTGGTCGATCAAACCGGAGCGTCCGGTCGTTCTGAGTTTTGCCTAGTGAAGGGGTAACGGCTCTATTTGCCCATGGGGTTATAAATAGAAGCCATGGTCGGCCTTGGGCCAGTAGCTGAGCACACTAGAGCCTTGGTGGCATGTGTAGTAGTGCTTAGGAGCTCTCCATCTCACATATACTTGATAGTGATCATTCTATTGTGTGAGAGAGTGATTCTAGTGCGATTGCATCGTGAGGTTGCATCGAGTGGCACTAGGTGATCGAGTTGCAAGCCGGTGGTTCTTGTTACTCTTGGAGGTTGCCACCTCCTAGACGGCTTGGTGGTGGTCTCCGTCGAAGCCCGCAAAAAGCTTATGTGGCACTCCGAAGAAGAGCTTGTGAGGGGCATTGTGCTCGCCCCGCGGGAGTCGCAAAGAGCAACTTTAGTAAAGCTTGTCATTGAGCTACCCTCACCTTCGGGGTAGGTTCTTACGGTGCCCGACGTGTGGGCTTGGCGGGTGATGCCAATTAGCCGCCGAACCACCAAGTGAGCGGTCAACACAACGGGGATTAGCGTGTTGGCAAACACGTGAACCTCGGGAGAAAAATCATCGTGTCAACCTTATTCTTCATGTTGGTTTGCATCCCCATTACACAAGCTTGCAATTACTTTCATATACATTAAGCTTGTGTTGTTGCTCTTGTAATTAGTTAGCTTGTGTAGCTTACTAGTTACCTTCTTGCTTGTGTAGCATAGAAGTAGCTCCTTGCGTGTCTAATTTAGTTTGTGTAACCTTGTTAGTCACATTGCTTAGTTTATGTAGCTAAGTAATTGCGCTCTCTAATTTGGCATTAGTTGCCTTGTTATTGAGCATTGCTAGTGAGCTTAGGTGGCTTTGTGCTTTTGCTTACTAGCATGTGTAGGAGCTCCCTTGTTGCTTAAAGTACTAGTAGCATAGGTTTGTGTGACCTTGCTTCTAGAATTGGTTAGGAGAGCTATAGCTAGCCCAACACCTTTGTTGCTAATTAGTATCTTTGAAAGGTGCTAGTGAATATAGATAGAGGGGTGTAGTCTTGGCTAGACCGATCGTCTTAATTCCACACTTGTTTCGGTTAGCCGACGTGATTAATTTTAAAAGGGACTATTCACCCCCCTCTAGTCGTCATCTTGACCCTTTCAATTGGTATCAGAGCGAGGTCTCTCATTTGTGGTCTTCACCGACCCGAGAGGATGGCGTCTAATGGGCTAGATATTTGTGAGGCACATATTTTTGATGGCACAAACTTTGCACTTTGGAAAAATCACATGCTTGATCATTTTCGTGTAAAGTGACCTAAATTTTGGTGGGTTGTCACTAGTGGTCTCACCCATATCTTGGATCATGGAACTCTAACCAAAACTCAAAGAGTCCTCTATGAATTTGATGCACATGCTTGTTGTTTTCTATTGGATGCTTTACATTTTGATTTGATGAAGCAAGTAAACTACAAGGGGACCGCTCATGAGATATGGAAGTCCATCAAGGAAACCTTTGGTGATTCCTCCACATGGGATGATGGCAAATTCAAGAAGGAGGATGAGCCTAAGAAAGAGGTGCATGAGTGTGTTGAGCATAAACATAGTTTGATGATTGTGGAGGATTGCTCCACCTCATGGCCAAGTGATGATGATGATGATCGATCCACTACAAGTTCACTTGACAAGGTTGATGTTGATGCCACAAGTGTTGCAAGTGATGATGCTACTACAAGCCCATCCACTACACCACATTGTCTCATGTCACAAGATGACACCAAGGTATCAAATGATGATGTGGTTGATCATGTTGATTCATATGATGAGCTTGTTAGTAGACTTGCTAGCATGACCATGTCTTTAGAAAATGAGAAAGCTAAAACATTAAAATTAGAAAATGAAAACTCATTTCTAAAGAACTCTTGTAAAGAACATAAGAAATTACTTAATGCTTATAAATCTTCACTTGATAAGCTAAAATTGAATCATGAGACACTACTTGCATCTCATGATGATTTATTAGAAAAACATGCTTCTCTCATTAAAGTGTTTACAAAGAAAACTAAAAATAATGAGAGCTCATCACATGGATCGAATGATAAATTGCATATTATTGCTAACCCTTGTGATGTAGGCAAGAAGCATGTATCCACCTCTTGTGATGATTTATTAGATATGCCATGCTCTTCACATATAGATGCTTGTTCTACTTCTATGTCTTATGAGACTAACCTTTTGAAGGAGAACAATGAGCTCAAAAATGAAGTGAAGAAATTGAGCAACAAGTTAGAGAGGTGCTACAACTCTCAAGTCACCTTTGAGCATATGTTGAAGACTCAAAGAAACTTTGGTGACAAGAGTGGAGTCGGCTTCAAGACTAGCAAAGTCAATCATCAAGAAAGCCGCAATGACACAAGTGGCATTAGCTTCAACAAGAGCAAGATCAAGGGCAAAAGATGGGGCAAGAGAAGATATAAAAGAGAGATAAAGAAGCAAGAATAAGAGAAGCTCTCTCATTTCATGTGCTTCAAGTGCCATGAAATGGGACATCTTGCAAATGGTTGCCCCAATGAAGAAAAGCTCAAGTTGAAGAAAGAAGAAGAGAGGCTAAAGCATGTCAAGTGCTTCAAGTGACGCACTTAGGGTCACCTTACCTCAATGTGCCCAACCAAGCAATTGGTGAAGCAACTAAAAGAGCCTCAACCAAAGCCACAAGTTGAGCAAGAGAAGACACCCCAAGAGCAAATTAAGATCAACCATGAAGATGGTGATGCTTTGATGACAAAGAAGAAAACAAGAAGGGGTGGAAAGGCAAGACATCCAATGCAAACTCAAGATGCTAAGATGATGAGCAAGAATAAAGATGAGAAGAAAGATTATGCTCACATCAAATGCTTTAAGTGTGGAAGTACGAGACACTTTGTCTCTAAGTGTCCTACCAAGCTTGAGAAGAAGGCTCAAGCAATTCATGAGAGGCAAGGCAATGAGAAGCACCACATGAGCAAGGAAGAAAAGGCTCAATCAAAGAGAAAGTGCTACTCATGCTGGGAAAGGGGACACATGGCACATTCATGTCCCCTAGGTAAAATTTCTAAGCCTATTTCAATTGATGATCATGATATGCTTAGAAAGGATGGTGATGGTACCTCTATGGTTGCTATTGCAAAACATCCTACTACTCATACTAAAGCATCATCTAAGTATGTTGCTCCTAACTTAAGAGGACCCAAACTTGTTTGGGTACCATCAAAAAGTAGATGATTGATTGTAGGTACCATCGGCATTGGAGGCTTGGTTCAAATGATATTTATCTTGTTGATCATGTAGTTGAGCCAAGTATTGCTAAGTGATGATCATTATCCCAATGCCATGACAAATTGAATGAAGTCCAAATATGCTACAACATACAAGTGAAAATTTCAAGTTGTTGGTGATTCATTGGATATATTTGATGACTTGCAAATATTTGAGTTGAAGCTTGCTAATTGAATTATCATGAGCTAACCAAGGTATATCTCTTGTTGATCATTTCATTTGGGTGCATATGAGTTGATTGAATTGGATAAATATACAATGTTGCTTGCTATGAGATGTTTGAATAGATAAATTGATTAGTAGTCAAGTTTGGATTCATTTGTGTTGGATAAGTTCATAAGATGACATTTAGTAAGAGGTTTGAATGGATATATGTCTTATGGAAGTATTCAAATAAGTTAGTTTCAAGTTTGATTCATATTTGATGAAGTATAGCTCAATTGTTCAAATCTGTCCTATATTGTAAAATCTGAGCTAGCTATGATCTTTGCCATGTTTGAGTGATCAAAACTTATTGGATTGGCATAAAAATTGGTGTACATGCTCTAGACTTATGGTATAAGATGTTGTACAATTTTCATGAGAATTGGATAAGAAATGCTTCGGTTTTGGAGTAGATCTTGTCAGCTATAGTGCAACAGTTTTTAGCATGTAGCAGTAGTGGAAGAATTGAAATATGGCAGCAATCTAGAAGTCAAATGAAGCTCAAATTTTTACAGCAGCTAGATAACTTAGTAAAGAACATCTCCACCAAATTTCATGGTATTTGGATTTGTACTTTGGAAGATATGCTCATTTCTTTGAAGGGTACAAAATCTGTCAGAAAAATGTTGGATTGATCTAGAGTCACTTTGATTGAAAGGTCCTCAAGTTAGAAACATGTTTACAAGTGTTTGAGGTACCTAAGTTTGGTTTTGAGATGATTTAAAAGCATGACAAGCAAAGAGTACAAGGCCATTTGAGTGTGGAGTATACTTTGCATACATTTGGTACTCAAATTGAAAGATCAAGATCAAACTCAAGATGAAGTTGAAGGTTAAGTTCTAGTGATTATTGAAGATCATTTGGTAGAAAGAAAAGAACTTAAACAAGAAGAAAGAAAAGAACTTAAAGAAGGAATCAAGGTTACTTAACAAGTTAAGTCCATCACTTGGATCAATAAATCAAGTTATTTCAAGTGAGTATCAAGAATGATTCGTGGAGAGAGACCACTTCTCCCTAGTGTAGGGGCTTGCCACCTATGTGTAGATGAACCAAGTGTGGTACTTGGAAGGCTAACATGGAAGTAGTGATCCGAGGAACATTTGAGATGCTTAGTTGAAGCAATCAAAAGGGTTGATCAAGAAAAGCAAGCAACACCCAAAAGAGAGCTAATTATGATATTTCAAGTGGTATTCTCAAATTGATACTCTCATACAAGCAAAGATCAAAAGATAAAGCAAGTCAACCATAACAAGAAAGTGCACTTGATCATAAGTGGTTTCATTTCATATGGGTGAAGAATAAAATTCAACATGGTATCTATTGGTCCTCACCAAGCTTATAATTGGACTTCACATTGCTATTGGAGTAATGAATTGGAATCTATGTGACTATTCTCTACTCCAACATAGCAAAGGTATCATTGTAATGTGCATGATCATTTCATCCCTTACTAGTATGCGGTTAGTGCATATAGTACATGCTTCATAGGATCATGCATAACAAATGAAATGCTTAAATTCATAGCCTACCACTATTGTTTGAATGATTACTTGATCTAGTGGTTAGTACATGAATTTGTTCATGAGCTAGTGAACCCAAGTACTTGACTCAATTTGGATTGCTAACAAGTGACAAGTACAACATTGGCAAGATAACCTTTGCAAGAGGTGTGAAGAAGCTTGTCATTGGTTCAAACTGGACTTGGAAGCTTAGGCAAATCAATTTAGTTCAAGTCAATCATAAAAGCTCATGATAGTGATAAGAGTACAAGCACAAGACAACAATGCAAATGGATATCTAGTTTGTACATTTCAAATGGTATCTAGACTCAAGTATTTCATCAAGAATTCATAAGTGATGTCTAGATCAACTCACAAGTGATATCCTATAAGTGGTACTCATGAAGATAGCAAATGTTCGAGAAATGGTTTTTATTGATAAATCCAATAAGTGGTTCCATACTAGAAGATTCCTTCAAGTGATATCACATCTATACATGGTATCAATCATGCAAGACGATGGTTCCACAAGTGATCCTCAACTTTAAGTGATCATCAAATGAAGAATGCATCCCTCACCTACAAGAGCTCAAGTGTATCAAATGGATGACCCATGCTATCACATAGGGGGAGGTGTCACACAAATTGGTATCAAGATCAAAGATCCTATGTGTGGTATCTTAAGAAGCCTTACACAAGATACAAGTCATATGAGTTACAAGTGGTATCTACAAATGGTGTCATTCCAACAATCAAGTAATGTCCATAAAAATGCAAGATTTAAGCCTCAACCATCTACCCCAAATGCATATCTTTGCATCAATAAGAAGCACACCTTTTATAGAAATTGATGACAAAGGGGGAGAGATTGTACAAAGATATGAAAGATATGAAAGCTTGATTGAGCAAGGGGGAGAGATTGATTGAACAAGGGGGAGAGATAAGATATAAAGAGTTCAAAGAAATAGAGGTTGGATATGGACATGGACAAAGAGGGAGCAACATTGGAGAAAAGAGATAGATCAAAATTCTTGGACAAGAGAAGCACACAAGTAGGGGGAGCAAGCTCATGAACTTTGATTGATTGCATTTGATATGTGCATATTCATGTGCTTGCTTGCATTGCATAAGTTCTTAAATTCAATATGCATGCTTGTGTGTTGTATGCTAGTTGTAGAACTTGAATGATGATTTGATAACTAGCATGCATAGGATGATAGCTAGACACTTGGTATGCTTTTCAAGTAATGCTAGTACTTTGCTTTTAATGTTGATCTCACAAGGGTATCTAGTGCTTTTATTTCCAAGTGATATCTAGCTAACCATGGTGCTAAGGATGAACTTAAAGGTGCTACTCCGATTGGTACACGTTTCAAAGGTTTATTCTATACACCTTAGCATCATTTGGTAGTAATTACTCTCCCATAATTTCAATCTATGCATATATGTGAGCTTCAAAACAAACACTCTAGCACATATGTAGGGAGAGCTAATACTACCATTTTGGGTTTGTGGTACTTGTCCAAAATTATTTTCACATGGTAAAATTGCTTGGGCAAGCAACATGAATCCAAAAGAGCTTAATTTCCACATCTTTGTAGAGTTGTCATCAATTACCAAAAAGGGGGAGATTGAAAGGTCCTTATGTGGTTTTGGTAATTGAGTGACAACCTAGGTGGACTAATTGTGTTTATGTGAGATACACAGGTGATTAGTCCACAGGTACATATGTGTGAGCAACATATGCCATGAAGGTGAAAATGGCTTGGAGATGTTGCAAAGCTCACACATGTGATGATGAAGGAGCTCATTGCACATGAGACATGACATTAAGTCATGTGATCAAGGTGGAGAAGATCAAGACAAGACTTGGCTTGATGGACCGGTTGCAAGCGTGAAGGGCAAGTCGGAGGCTTTGGAGCGATGGACCGCATGGCGGTGAAGCTTGAGCAAGACTTGGCGCTGATGGACGAAGGCAACGGTGAAAAGCAAGTGAAGTCAAGATCGATGAACCAATATGATCACGTGATGATATGAAGTGGATCATATCATTGTTGATCATGTTGGTGCATGTGTTGCATCAACATTGGAGGAGATGGAATGGAATGCGCAAGGTAAAGGTATAACCTAGGGTATTTCATTTCACCGGTCATAGGTGTGTAGAGAAGTTGATGACCGGGTTTAGGATAGATGGCCGTACTATCAAGAGGAGTAAACTTGTTTGCATATCAGTCATCTAGTGCCACTGGAGTGATCTAACTTTACATCGTCGCTAGGATTGAGTGGCGTGGCAAGTTGAGTGGCTAATCCTTTGGAAAATGATTGTGAAAAGCTAACACACATACACATGGTAATGTACACTTGGTGGTGTTGGCACATTTTACAAAGGAGATGAAGTTGGAGTTGATGTGGATCAACTCGGCGATGAAACAGAGGTGAGAAGGGTTCGGAACTCCACCGACGGAGTGTCCGCCCGTAGAGTGCGGACAGTCCAACGGTGCCACCGGCACCCTATTCTGAAAAGATAGGGTCTCACAGAGTGGACCGGACACTGGTCACGTAGTGACCGGACACTGGGTTCCAGCATCTGGTCAGAAGTGGCAGTCAGCGGGAAGGCGTCGGTCTTCGACCGGACGCTGACGCTGGAAGTGATCGGACGCTGACAGGGTGCGTCTGGTCAAGGCTGACGTATGGTGACATAGGTAGAGCAGAAGCTAGAGAGTGACCGGACGCTGGTGCTGCGTCCGATCACGATCGACTGGACACGTCTGGTCGTGAAATGTCGTTTCTGGAACCTTACTGGAAACGACCGGACGCTAGAGGTTCAGCGTCCGGTCAGTTAAAGCTGCTGCGTCCGGTCGTCAGATGACCATTGAGATCAGATGATCAGCGTTTGAAGGAGGGTACACGTGGCGAGTACCGCATGACCGGACGCTGAGGTCCAGTGTCTGGTCGATCGGACCAGAGCGTCCGGTCATTCCGAGTTTTGCCTAGTGAAGGGGTAATGGCTCTATTTGCCCATGGGGTTATAAATAGAAGCCATGGTCGGCCTTGGGCCGGTAGCTGAGCACACTAGAGCCTTAGTGGCTTGTGTAGTAGTGCTTGGGAGCTCTCCATCTCACATATACTTGATAGTGATCATTCGATTGTGTGAGAGAGCGATTCTAGTGCGATTGCATCATGAGGTTGCATCGAGTGGCACTAGGTGATCGAGTTGCAAGCCGGTGGTGCTTGTTACTCTTAGAGGTTGCCACCTCCTAGGCGGCTTGGTGGTGGTCTCCGTCGAAGCACACAAGAAGCTTGTGCGGCGCTCTAGAGAAGAGCTTGTGAGGGGCATTGTGCTCGCCCCGCGGGAGTCGCAAAGAGCAACTTTAGTAAAGCGTGTCATTGAGCTACCCTCACCTTCGGGGTAGGTTCTTGCGGTGCCCGATGTGCGGGCTTAGCGGGTGATGCCAATTAGCCGCCGAACCACCAAGTGAGCGGTCGACACAACGGGGACTAGCGTGCTGGCAAACACGTGAACCTCGGGAGAAAAATCATCGTGTCAACCTTGTTCTTCCTGTTGGTTTGCATCCCCATTACACAAGCTTACAATTACTTTCATATACATTAAGCTTGTGTTGTTGCTCTTGTAATTAGTTAGCTTATGTAGCTTACTAGTTACCTTCTTGCTTGTGTAGCATAGAAGTAGCTCCTTGCGTGTCTAATTTGATTTGTGTAACCTTGTTAGTCACATTGCTTAGTTTGTGTAGCTAAGTAATTGCGCTCTCTAATTTGGCATTAGTTGCCTTGTTATTGAGTTTTGCTAGTGAGCTTAGGTGGCTTTGTGCTTTTGCTTACTAGCATGTGTAGGAGCTCCCTTGTTGCTTAAAGTACTAGTAGCATAGGTTTGTGTGACCTTGCTTTGAGAATTGGTTAGGAGAGCTCTAGCTAGCCCAGCACCTTTGTTGCTAATTAGTATCTTTGAAAGGTGCTAGTGAATATAGATATAGGGGTGTAGTCTTGGCTAGACCGATCATCTTAATTCCGCACTTGTTTCGGTTAGTCGACGTGATTAATTTTAAAAATGACTATTCACCCCTCCTCTAGTCACCATCTCGACCCTTTCACCTATCTCCATTTTTCCTTTCATCATTTTATCATGACAATAATTATAATAATCACCTATTATGAGTAACAGCAGGTTACTCACGCTACCGAAAACCTAATCATAGCAGCTACTCAAACCTATACTAGTAGAACTCATAGGATAGTTATATCTATGCATGTGGTTTTCATAAAATTCCTATAACGTAAATGCATATCACATATATATATTCAGTGATTATAAAAAATAAGGGTTATGCACCGGGGCATGCCCTGGGTAGGCGTGGTGTCAGCTGAGTCAGTAAGTGGCGGCTCCAGGACCTCTTGCACAAGAATCTCCTCCTCGTACTCCTCGACGATCACCTTGAACTCATGATCGCCAGTGATCACGATCTCCGCCAACTCATTCTCTACATGCATGCGATGATGATGCAACACTTAGCATTTATGCAACAACAACTCTTAAAATAAGAATACGCATACTAATCTACTAAGCTAGCTCTAATGACTAAAATACTAAGCTAACTATCATCTTTACCAAGCAAAGTATTGGGTTCAACTAACAAACACCTAGCTTTACAAATGAAGGATATATCTTTATTTCTACTAATGATTTAATGTATATTTGAAACAAAGAGCATTTAACTATCCTAATGTTTAGTATATTCTAAAGCTATAGAAATTACAGTGTGCACATAATAATACAATGAAGCTACTATAAAAATTTTAGGACTAAAGCTATCACCAATTTACCACAAAAATTCCTACAATAATTAACTTAATAATATTGAGCACTCTCAAATAATTTAATAGCTCCTAGTATCAACATGTATATATATAAACTAAATACACTAACAGATAGAGCACAATTTTAGGAACCTAACAAAATTTGTTTCATAATTTTTGGACACCTACATGATTTTATATGATTTACCAAAGATTAGCTCAAAATTAAATTAGGATCAAAAGCAAGTCCGATCATAATAATTTATAAGTGGTAATGGTCCGAGAAAGGGAGGATAGTGGATTATGGAGTTAAGGGGAGGCTTAAATCTATAATGCAACATGGGGACATTTATAAGGGCAAGAAAAGTTTCTAAAGATGTATACATGTGATATCTTTTAGCATCATATAACCTTGCCCTTTGCATTGCATCCTAGCAAGTAAATAGTTCTTAAATTCCAAAAAATTTATTATTTGTTTATTTTGGTCGTGTTGTCATCAATCACCAAAAAAGGAGAAATTGTAAGGAAAATGGACCATAGGCCCATTTACTTTGGATTTTGGTGTTTTATGACTAACACAACCAAATTAGACTAATGAATTTGTAAGTAATTATTTTGTAGTTCAATAGGGTGCAAGATGTGACTTGGACGAAGGCGACATGATGATCCCATGATCAACACCATAAGCAAGACCCTAGAAGCACAAGAGAAGACCCAAGATATCAAGCAAAGTCCAAGCACAAAGATAGAAACCAAGTCGTATGCAAGATCGCGAAGAAACGAGCTTCGCAGAGGTGACCGGACGCGGCCCTTATAGCGACCGGACGCGTCCGATCAAGATGCTCGACAACAGCAGGCGTCAGCAATAGTGACCGGACGCTGAGGATTCAAGTGACCGGATACGACGATGACACTGTTCACTATTGCGACAATAGCTCAGCACTGACCGGACGCTGGCAGATGATCGACCGGACGTAGGAACTGCAGCATCCGATCAAGTCCAAAGAGGTTCTAGAGTGGCGCCAGCGCAACCGGACACGTCCGATCGACAGTGATCGGACTCGGCCTAGAGTCCGATCAACGCGCGCGCTCCAACAGTTGGGACGACCGGTCGTGTTCAATCAGGATGATAGTAGCGTCCGATTAGTAGCAGAAAGGTGGGTTTCATCCCCAATGGCTACTTTCTCAGTAGGGCTTATAAATAGACCCCCAACCAGCCATTTTAGTAGTGTGGAGCTAAGAAAATATACCTAGGGTGTTAATGCACCATTTCAGTGATCTCCACTTGCATAGTGCTTAGTGATTCATTAGGTGATTAGCGTAGGTGCTTTGCGAAGTGCTTAGATTGATTAGACCATCGCTTATGCGCTTGCTCTAGGTTTAGGCCTAGTATTTAGTGATATTTGCATATCTCTTACCACTCGGTGCTTGCGTGCACCATTGTTGTACATCAGAGGGGCTTGTAGTCTTACGAGATCACACCAACCACGTTTGTAGTGTGGCCGCCACCATGTACCAGAGGGAACAAGGCCCATGGTGGTTTGGCTAGAAGCTTGATAGTGAAGACGGCGGGGAGCGGTCTGGGAGAGGCTTGCTGGAAGGCACACAAGAGACTCACTTGCGTGTGGGGAAGGCCTGGGGCTATCCACGGAGTTACCCGACCAGGAGCTTGGCCCTAGAGACGGATTCCATGCGAGGGCTCCAACGAGGACTAGGGAGAAGCTTGCGCGCTTCTCGATACCTCGGTAAAAATACCGGAGTCATCGACGGTAGTTTGCATATCTCTATCTTACTCTTTAGCTTCCGCATTTACATTATTTGTATAACTCCTTTTGTGGTAGAGATAGCAACACACTAGCAAAACCGTAGTTGCACATTTAGATAGTTTATCTTTTTTGCATAGGTTTTTGCTAAGAATAGAAAAAGAGGCCATAATTTAGAGTTAGACTTTTAAGTTGCCTAATTCACCTCCCTCTTAGGCGTCACGGTCCCTTTCATAATAATCACGTATTGTGAGTAACGGCAGGTTACTCATGCTACCAAAAACCTAAGCATAGCAGCTACTCGAACCTGTACTAGTAGGACTCATTGGACAGTTATATCTATGCATGTGGTTTTCATAAAATTCCTGTAATGTAAATGCACATCACATATATATATTCAGTGATTATAAAAAATAAGGGTTATGCATCGGGGCTTGCCTTGGGCAGGCGCAGTTTTAGCTGAGTCAGTCAGTGGTGGCTCTAGGACCTCCTCCTACACAAGAATCTCCTCCTCGTACTCCTCAACGATCTCCTCGAACTCATGATCGCCGGTGGTCATGATCTCCGCCAACTCGTTCTCTACATGCATACGATGATGATGCAACACTTAGCATTTATGCAACAACAACTCTTAAAATAAGAATACGATAATGATTTAATGTATATTTAAAACAAAGAGCATTTAACTATCCTAATGTTTAGTTTATTCTAAAGCTATAAAAATTATAGTGTGCACATAATAATACAATGAAGCTACTATAAAAATTTCAGGACTAAAGCTATCATCAATTTACCATAAAAATTCCTACAATAATTAACTTAATAATATTGAGCACTCTCAAATGATTTAATAGCTCCTAGTATCAACATGTATATATATGAACTAAATACACTAACAGGTAGAGCACAATTTTAGGAATCTAACAAAATTTGTTTTATAGTTTTTGGACACCTACATGATTTTATATGATTTACCAAAGATTAGCTCAAAATTAAATTAGAAAACTATTTCTAATTCCTTATGAAAAAGAAAAATGAATTCTCCCGCATGGCCCACATGCGCGGCCCACGCAACGCAGCACGTGCACGAGCGCGTGACGGCCCGCGTTACGGCCCACGCGGAGACGGCCCGCGGCGGGGAAATCCCGCGCGCGCTAATGTTTTTGCAAAATAGACCCCGCACTTCTCCTGAATTACAACTAAGTTCTAACACTATTTCCTCCTCTCTCAGAACTTCTCACTTAACCCCCTAGCCTTTTCCTAATTCACCCGTGCGTACCCCCAGCAACTCAGTGCATGGCGGTGCGGCGAGCGGCGGCACTGAGCGCCTACGCCGGCCACCTAGGACCTCGCGGCCCACCTAACGGGTCGATCACCATCTCTGACCTGAGCAGCTATGCTAAGTGGCCATGAGGGGTGGCGAGACGTGCTGGAGTGAGTTGTAGCGATGTGCGACCGTCCTCTACGGTGGCGTAGCTGCCCCGGTGATCTAGAGCACCTAAGAACCTTAGTGGCTAGCGAGGGAGCATCAGTAGACTATCATGGACCTAGCCGAGGTTATGGTTGGCGTGGACGATGGTGGATGAGGGCTGACCACATGCAACCGAGTCGTGCGGCGGCGCACCATGGAAGCATGATCGCGTCAGTGACCATGAGGAGGCAGTAGCGGTTCCACTGACGTGCGCAAGGTGGAGAGGGAGGCGAGGCGAAACTGGTGGTGCAAGTGAATTGGCTTGGGAAGGATGGTAGGAGGTCTACCCTCATCCATGGCTGGACGCGGCCTTATCGGCACGTCGACGAGCAAAACTCCAAATTGGGGCTTGGCCGAGCACGATTCAAGGCTAGGTAGGGTCTGGCAGCCAGAGGACCTGATGGTGAAGCTGTGGATACGATGACTTGAATGGAGGTGATCATTCGCTGGGTAAATTGGATGGCGCGGCTCGTGGCGATGGCAGAGGAAGAAAGAGAGAAAGTGAGAGAGAGACAGGGCACAACAGGTGGGCTTGGCTCATCCTCACCTTGGCAGGATGCGGTCAGCATGAACGTGGAGGCACGCGTGTAGATGCTATCGACAAGCGCGCGCGTCCCAGACCGGCATGGCCTGCGTGGCCGCAGTGTCTTAAATGACAAGGCGACGGTGAGCCCAGCCACGTGCGCGCGGCAGTGGCGGCCTCTAACTGGGCTAGCAGTGGCACAGAAGGTACAATAGATAGGTGTGAATGCAACGATGATGCGACGACAGCGGCAGCGTCACGGTGTGAGGTGGGTCGGCAGCGCGGTGAGGCAGCAGTGCGCGGACGCGACAGCGAGATGATAGCACTGGTAGTGGCTTCGTCGTAGTGAGGGGCGGGCGGCAGTAGCTCTGCGCAGCGGGCCAGCGGTAGCCTAGCCACAGCCAGGCCAGAGGCAGCCACGGCCAACGGCGCACGGTAGCGCACACGTGCGACCAACGCGGCTACGTCGAGCGCCCGAGCATGGTGACTGCGCCCACATGGCCAACCAGCCCAAGACCGAGTCGTGCACAAATTTTATAACGCCCAAAATAACTAAACGGTTGCTTCAGGAGCCAAACCATCTTCACCATGCTCAAGATGGCTTATAAGACTACCAAATCGAGCTATAACACTACACCACCCCTTAACCCAATCTCTCAAAATAATTTGCTAAACATAGCAATGTCGAGCTGTTGACAAACTTGGAAATTTTCTAAGTTTTTGAGCTGAACTTGATTTCAATTTGTAATTTCTAGGCTAGTAGAAATACTAGCTAGTAATATTATTTTTCAATAGCAAGTATTTCACTGTCATCTACAAAGTTTGTACTTCAAACTTTATTTAAGTATCACACACATGTTCTATAGTATTTTTACTTAATAAAAATTAGTTTTAAACCCTACTTGATATACATGAACTATTGAATCAACTTTTGTTTAATATTTTTATTGATCATTTTAAGTTACAAGAAATTTATCTACACATTTTATCACATGCATTAACACATAAACATGATGCTCATGACATGTTTTAGTAAATGATTTGGGGTGTAACATCGAGGGTGTTACATAGTTGACCAAAGCCGAATTGATGGGCCACAAAAGAGGGGTTATAGAATTCATAAGTTGGAAGATTATCTAGGAGACAAGCACCAGTAGCCATTTTGCCATGACCATGGTGAAATTCAGCAGGCGGCACGCAGGGTTTGATGATGCAACTGAAAATTGTAGCAGTTGTTTCATCTGAACAGCCTGATTCAAACTAGAATTTAACTGGCAGAACTAGCTCATTATCTTCATCTTCATCATAAGGCAGCTAGGTCAAGATGTTTCCATCAAACCCTTTGTAAATTTTTTTAAAAAGGTGGCCTACATCAACAGCAATTGTTGTGGCTGATGTAGCTTCACCATAATTCATACATTGCTGAGTTCTTCCTTCTTTTCTTTTAAAATCTTTAGCAAAGTTAGAAGAAGGAAAGCTTAGATTTCTAAGATTGGGTCTTACAATCTTATGCATGTACAGATTCAGCTATAATTGTATCAACCACCAAGGACCACTGATGGTATGCACTGGTTCATTTTTCAGCAATTGGGTAGCTACTTGGTGCATCAGATGATAAGCAGATCCCAGCAGGTATTTTCTAAGGGGGATTCCGTTACTGGTTGCTAAACGCTCTGCCAAGTATTTATGATTATAGGTTAGACCATAGGATGACCCATAAAAGATAAATTTTTCTAGCCACATATTCAAGAAAGCTACATGTTCTGTATCATCTACAGTCAATCCATCTTCAATATGATTCAAAATATAACTTGCCCATCCTATGCAGTCTGGTATTTTAGCTAATTTCTTGGATCCAGCACTTAGGAAATTATAAGGTTGCTTTGATCCTATTATTCTAAGACCGGTTAACATGTGGATGTCAGCCAAAATAATGGTCATTGGACCGTGACAAAAAACGAAAGCATTCAAAGTGTTGGACCAAAAATAAGATACAGATATCAGAAGTGAATCATTTCTCTCCATTCCAGACAGTGAGAGTGTCAAGCAATGGTTTAAATCAGAAATTTCCTAATCTCTAGCTTTCTTTTCTGATATCCTGCGGAACCAATCTATCTATCCTTTAGGCATTTTAGACCAGTTTCTAAAATAAGTTTTGGTGTTCTAGGAAGATAAATCTATTACAGATTATTTGAAGGGGATTAGGTTGGTTTTTTTGTTGATAAAATCATATGGATCAGGATCGCTCATAGGTCCAAGATAATATGTATTAGGAACAACAGCCGATGAAATCAAAATTTCGTTTCTCATTTCCTAGAAACCAGTTGGGATGAATTTAAGAAGAAAGAAAAATATAGAGTACCGGCTAATACTTAAAAGACAAAAATCTGAAGGCATACCTTAGGAACGTGATTGCTGATCGCCATTGCAACTGAAATAGATCTGAATCTGAGGAAGGTTGTAGAAAGGTGGCTTGAACAACAATTTGGCAGAGTAGAAGATCAGCTAGGGTTAGGGCTTTGGTGGTGGTGGTTTTGACTGTTGAAGCTTGCTCAAGAGAAAAGGGGAAAGTAAGCAGACCGAGCAAATTGGAAATGATACTGTTGGGGCATTATATAGAATTTGGCCCGAGAAATCAGGAGTCACGCGTATATTTCGGAATGAGTAGTTGCAACACGGTGAGCGGATAAATAGAAATTTTAGAATAAAATTATTTTTATCCCAAAATTGAAGAGCATGTGTTTACGCCGCAATTTGGGAAGAAGAACGCAGAAACTCGAAGCTTCTGGGATTGTGTTATCAAGGAATCGATTGGATGTGAATCGGTATGAGCTGATTTAGATGCGATGTCAGAATCAGCTATTTTATAGATGACGTCAGCAGACGGCGTCAATGGGCTATGCTTGAATGGCGCTAGGAAGATGTGTCGGACTCTATAAATAAGGAAAATTAGGGTCCAAGTTATTATTAAGTTAGGAAATTTTTTTATTCAAAGAATTGTAATGAGTTGTATTTGAGTAGGATTCATATTTAGAATCCAGGTATAAATATTAGACTCTAGTTATTGTACAAGAAAAAACGAACACTCAATCAATACAATCTTTTTTACTTTCATCATCGCATTAGGAGTAGGAGTACTGTAGATCTTGATGAGTTCTTCAGCAAACAGGGCTACATCGACTAATCGACCTCTAGCTTGCTTATGAGTGTCGTCACAACTTGTATTGTGCTTGTAAAGTTGCATCAGTCGATTAATCATTTATGAGCCATAATATAAGTTAGTTATCGATCTGTATTGTAGTTTGTAAGCCTGTATCAGCTGATTGATCTCTTACGAATCATAATATAGATCAAAGTTATCGATCTTGTGTTAAATAACTTATTATTTAATACAATATCACTGGTTATCGAATCTGCTAAGATTAGTAAGATTTTCTTTGCTGTTTTTAGTTGATTCACTAGTTATCGATCTTGTTATAATTAATATTTTATTAATTATAACAAATCACCCGATTGAGATAGAGATAGATCGGCATCATATCATCTTAATTGGTCGTCCTTTGATCTGGTCACGCTTTAAATCTTATAATTGATGGCTTAATTTCGTGAGATCGGCTGTTTTATTTTTATTCTAATCAAACATAATATGCATCCAAATACACGTTTTAATCTTGAATAAACTCACTAATTAATAAGATCTAATCTAATGACACTATCATAGCTGCATCGATCCGGTCGAACCTCACTTGTAAGACTTTATATTAGAAATTATCGATTAGTGGTCTTGTTCATGATCAAGATATGCACTCTATTTGTTTGCTATGACTGCATCGGCTATTTTAGCCTATTTACCTATACTCTCACGCATATAGCATGTTTTCATGAATCTGTCAACATATAGATGGTTTTATAGATTCTTAGGCTTTAGTTTATTATCATTTTCATAGCTGCATCGATCCGATCGAACCTCACTGTTAATGATAATGGATTAGATTCAAACTGTTTGTAGATTTATTTATATTAGACAGTCGATTTGTTCGCATGTTATACTCTTTTCATCAAACTTATCGGCTCGATGCTTTATATCGATCATGATCCATTTAGTCGATGATGCTTTCTGATGTTCCATGAGCATCGGTTATTTTGATTCATATCATTATCATTTAATATTAGTCGATAATCCTTGATTTAAAGATTTTCATTTCATAGATACGCCAGATATCGACTATTTAGCCAATAGCCTTATTGAATCAGCTATCTAGCCGTACATTTGGAACTGTTTAGTGCAACACCAACATGTTTCATCTTAAATTACTCATAAGATTTTTTTCTCTTTGTCAATTGTAGGTCAAATTGACTGGCACGTCGTTGGGTTTTCAGAATCGACTGGTTTTGTGTTGAAGCCAAGCAGATCTCTGGTCTCGTTCCACTCAGATCATCCGATTTGTTGTATGTTGATCACATCGCCATATTTTTGTGTCAACAACAGCTTTTGCTATGTAGTTAGATATACACTATGTCTATATACATAGTATAAAAGCAATACATCTACAAAAAATCAAAACGTCTTATAATTTGAAAAGTAGGGAGTACTTGCTAGCTGAAAGCAATGTTACTTTTCTAGAAACTTGTATGCTATTCATATTCCTTAAGTAATGTGTGTTTCATTTATTGAGCTATTTTTTCGGTTCTATGAAATAGCAGAAGGGTTCATATGACGCTGAAAAGAAAACAGTGACACTCCAAAGTGAACTCGTAGGAAATGCATCAAAGGTGCTGCTCACTGGGTAACTATTGTTGTTCCGTGTTGTCCTCATTTTCTTTACATTGTCAAGTCATATATCCCTAGAGAAAATAGACCATGATATGGAATATTGGAAGCTTCTTCTATGCTTATAGCGAGTAGCATGAATCTCTGAAAAAAACAGTACCACGAAATTATATCACGAAATCCATCTTTGCTTATGGGTGACTGGGTGAGGTGAGGCTATCTTTTATTCTTTTTTTTATTATTGTTATTGTACTGTTACACCTTTTGTGTTCAAGAATCATGCTACTATAGGTTGGCCCATCCCCTAAACTCAGTCGGAATTCCTATTCTGAATTGGCCCTCTGAACTTCTGCATTTTGATTGCATCACCTTCACACACTATCATGTGCTAGATCAGATGCTACGAGTTTAGATGCAGATATGGTCTAATCTGTTTCTGATGACCTTGAAACCCACGGGATAAAAGGAGGCAAGCAGTTGTCTTTTTCTACTAATAAATACTGCTGAATTTTGACAGGTGAAGCAGATCACGAGAACTTTTCAAGTGGCAGATGGGGAGCTCTCGTACGTCGTCCAGATGGCAACAATCACAACTAGCCTACAGCCACATCTCAAGGCCCTTCTTAAGAGGATTTGGAGATGACCGACAATCTCCTATAGCGACGTCGATGCGGCTAACCAACCGAGGTACACCTGAACTAGAGAGCATAAACTTCCGGTTCTTAACATGCATAGTGAAAACCACAGACACTACTAGTTAGTGAACCTACAAGTTCAATAAGCTCATTTTCAAAAACAAAAGTTCCGCTCTTAGGAACCACCGTATGTGTAAACGGCTTAACATTGAGCCCATACTCCGCGTATCGAGATTTTTCAGATTTTTTTACTTTATTATTTATTCCTCTTTAACATGCATAGTGAGAACACAAATCACTATGTTTCTCAAAGATTACATGCATAGAGAAAATAAGAGAAGAGCGTAAAAAAAATGAGCTCATTGTTCACATGACGTTATGATAAATTGAAAAAATGAGCCTTTCCACTATTTCAGATCGATCTTAATGTTCAAGGCAGCAGAGAGCAGAGGAGTTGAAGCGGGTCATGTTTCAGAGTCCTGAGGTTAAAAGTTCCAACAGCCACTGCATTCTGAAGCTGCCTCTTACAAAAAAGGATCAGCCAACAGGATGCTAAAGCCAGGAACCAAACAACAGAACCAACACACCGAGAACTTGGGTACTGTCAGATTTTGTGGATATGCTGCACAAGAAATGAAGCAAGTAGAGCGGCGAACCAGAGACAAATATAAAAACCAGATATTTCACGTAATGAAATAAGGATTATGATCGAGCAGGTCCAGTTTGCAATGAGAACCAAGATTTGAGCACCATATTTTTGGAGAACCTAAACAAGACATTGATTTCCAAGTCTTAAGTCACTAAAAAAAACACTAGGACTCCCTTCAGAGAAGAAATCCAATCACGCTTCAGTGTGTTCCCTCAAGCGCCGGATTGTGCTCCTGACAGTGACTGCATTAGCAATGCTGAAAAGACACAAAAGAACTAGGATATTCACCACAATGCAAGGCTGTTTAGGGAGAGGAAAGAAGTTGAAAAGAGGACATACTTCATGGTGTAAGCACCACCAGCCTTGACCTTCCCGCAGTCCTTGCATCCCCAAATTCCAAGTGCTTTTCTCTTCACAGCAAACTGGTGAGGAAGCACAGCAAAGTCAGTAATAGGACAAAACAAACACTATTTTGCATGTGTTTTAGAAACAAATTGCTCAACATGCATAAGTATATCATAAACCATTCAAATATGATACCAAACAAGCAGAATTGACAACAAATACATTCTACATTCTACAGTTTATGGCAGTTCAGGTACGCAGAAGTCATTAAGCTAGACTGCAGTACATTGTTCAAAATTTCAACAGCAACCAGAATAATGCATAACTAAGACAATTAACATAAGACCTACCTTTCCACAGAACTCACAGAATTACTTGGAGAGATGAGATACCTCCATCTTCTTGATTTGCTTACGCAAGCTAGTACCATACCTAGTTCCTGCAACATTTAGAATTTGCAAGGGTTAGCTTCAGAAAGTTCTAGAAGCATGAATAAGAATACCATATTTGCCAACGATGCCAACCTTCTTAGTACGCTTCGTCTGCATAGACATAACAAAAACAAGAAGTTACAGTCACATACAAAATGTGTTCAGTATAGTATAACTGGTTGATGTGTGACACTTAAGTACAGATGCATCTTCAAGACCAACATTAAGTAACAGATTGCACGCATTGAAGTTGACATGTCACAAGAACCAAGTATAATTTCTAATATTAGGTATGTAGTGAACAAAAATACATTTAACTCATAAAATCATAAAAAGGGATACAAGCCGCTAGATATATTTTCGTTCCTGCAAGGTCAGGCTGGAGGGCAGATTTTGCACCAGGTTGATTAGACTCTACTTCTTTTCTGGATGACCAAACAACTTGATACACTGCTACTACATATTCTAAGAGCGCATTTCGCAGCAACAAACGTTTCAGATTCTCTGTAAGATCACTGCTAAACATCATAAAGAAAGATGTTTTAGGAATAATCACTTGAAACCGATTCTCATTTTTTAGTTAGGTGGTGTTTAGATGCGAAATGGATTGAAAACTTTCTGCGAAATGTTTTCAAGGTGAAAATCCAATTCTGCAAAAAAATTTCAGACCCTGTTTAGATGTACCTGAAAACTTTTGAGCTGTAACAAAAGATGACAGATTTGCCCATAATAAATGATGCTTCTGGACCATTAATACCAGCCATGCACATGCATGCTATGCATGCTGCTCGGCACATTTGCATGCACAGAATCAATCATACACAGAAACCATATAACTCATGTACAAATGTTCAATGTCACAAGACCATTACAACTGAAGGCACCAATCACTCATAAGCATTACAACATAAGCATTACAACATATAACAAACCAATCACTCATACACAGAAACCACATCACTCATGTACGAATTTTATGTCCTATTCATCAAAGCAAGCGCAATTGAGTCACGGAAAGCATTCATCAACGCAGATTCATCCCTTGACGACGAGACCTGAGTTTGTGGCTGCGATGCCAGAGCTTCGGGTGGCACATAATTCTCATCACAATCACAACGATCAAAATCCTTGTCCACTATGCCACTGCTCCTAATAAAATTATGCAGTGCCATGCAAGCTACTATTATTTGGCTTTGCACATGAGGTGGATATCTCGGCATACTCAATAAAATCCTCCACTTCATCTTCAAAACCCCAAAAGACCTCTCGATGATATTTCTAAGAGATGAATGTGCAAAGTTAAAGATTTCTTTTTTACCTTGAGGTTCCTGGGCATGACTGATACTCCGGCAGATGATACATGGTTCCCTTGTAAGGTGCAAGGTATCCTGGCCGGTTTGGATAGCCGGAATCGACCAGGTAGTATTTACCTGCACATCACAACCAGTTAGTTAGTGACCTCGATCACAAGTAATCTGACCATGGCTACCGGATGAGTTGCCGGAGAATGGGACCGGCGACCGCGACGGGGAACCGATCCAGAAGGTGCGGTGGACGAAGATCCACGCGTGCCGCTGCCGGAGAGTGGAGGCGGCCGTGGGGCACGCGGAGTGCCGGAGTTGAGGCCTGCGCGGCCGGCCATGCCGCCTCCTCCGCCGCCGGATCGAGCCGTCCGAACGCCAAGGGTATGCCCGGAGACATGGACGCGCACGGGAGAGGGGGAGAAGCCACCCTCGCCATCTGCTTCGTCCTGGCCGTAGCGTAGGAGGTTCTCGTACCTCCCCATTCCGGGCCAAGCCTCGCCGTTGGAGTTGAGATCGAGGGAGGAGAGGCCGGCCCGTTGAGCGCTGATGGAGCTTGAGCTAGGGAACTGCGCCGGCGGGTCGGAGTAGAGGTTGAAAGCCGACGAGTGCTCCGGTTGGGAGAAGAAATCGCGGGTGCCGTCGTCATTTCCGTACCCGCTGCCGTTGCCTTCGAATCCGTCCATGAGCGCTCGGACGCGGCTTGAAAGCCCAATCTACGCGTGGAGAGGGCACGGCCGGCCGCGGTGAAGGAAGTGTGGGGAAGAAGGTGAAGGCTGGCGATGGAGGATGTGGGGGAGAGACCGAGAGGAGCGACTGCAAGGGAGATCAGCGCGGCGGCGGTGGAGGAGAGTGGCGGAGATGGAGATGGGGAAAGGAAGAAGAGTGGCGGCCGAGCGAATGGATAGGGTAGGGAGAGTGGCGAGGGGTCCAGGCGCGTACAGGCCGTGGACCGAGGCGAAAATTTTCGGATTCGGGAGTCTGGAGTCCAAAATGTGAAATTTTTTGGAGGGAAACTTTTTGCACTTTTCACACCCATGTTTAGTTACATTTTGCAAAAAGATGACCCAGAATCCAAAATTATTTTGCAAAATAGAGGAACTAAACATGACCTTAGCCTAAAAAAATATCTAAAAATTGGGTTTTTTTCCCGATTCTATGCCATATGTTGACAACGAATCATGTCTCAAACGACTGCGACCGTGCTCAATGAAACAGCGAACGAATACTAGAAGACTCCTCTCAAAACAGAGAGATGGAAGAAACAAAAAAAAAATACACACAAAATTGATGGAAATATGAATTGGACCACCGTCGCGGCCACGTCGGTGGAAGAGCATCTTGACCGGCTCCTCGATTAGTAACGACAATGATTAGCAGCATTATTCTTAGCTGGGCATTGATCTCACGCTCAGAACATCATCGTGGAGGCCTAAGCCACCGATAGGCTATTTGCGGCTTGATGATTGGTGCTACTGAGCCGATGGTGACCGATCACCAGCGCCACGCCACAGTGTTCGTATTCCGGCCATATTCATATGCTTAGAAACAGCACGCTCCTTGGTTGTTGGCACACCCTTAATCTGCAGTGGTTAGGTTAGGCCGGGGGCCGTACGTGCCAACTACAAAGGCAGCCCCAAAGCCATCGCGCGTGTCATTGTGGACCTACTAATTCAGGCCTCAGACACGCTCTTCGACCTGATGTCTTTGCCATTTTTTAGCCTTTTTTTTTGCTACTATTACTTGTTGGAACGTGATTGGTTCGGCTAATCCCAAACTTAATTACGAGATTAATTAAGCGTGGTTCGGGCGCTTAATTAATCTCATAATTAAGTTCGGGATTAGCCGAACCAGATCGCATTCTAACATTCCTTTTCAGTAGGGAAAAACCTTCTCATATCAAATGAGACCGAGTATCTTATGATCATTTTTGCAATCCTATCGGATTTCTCTCATTTTTCTAATTTGGGAGTGTACTCCTTCATTCTCTCAGTATAGTAATCATAAATAGGAGAAAGAGCATGTGGTTTTTCCTCGTTAAGCGCATAATCAAGGTCCAGCTCCTTGAGAATGGCTTGCACCTGATTATTCCAAGTAGGATAATTAGTGCTACTTAGGAGTTCTATATTACTTATATAGTCTGCATAATTTTTTGAAAAAAATTGAAGCAAAATAATGTCTCAATTAGTAAGTTGTATATAAGATGTATTTAAAGCATGAAGTTAAAATAACGTTAGTCAATATTAACAGCATGCTTAGGAACTTTAATTTGCATCACCGTTGGGCAGAAACAAACCAAAATTCGTCTTAAATAACTCATAATTAAAGTCCACGTTGGTCAGAAATTAATTATGAGTAATCTTCGGTTAAACTTCTCGTTGGTTCCATTTAACCAGAGACCATCTTATTATACAGGGGTGGATATAATGTATATATAAATACTTATAATTGAATGCAAAATATTGTAGAACTGAATCTTAGAGTATTAATAAAACATAAAAAACTCAAGAAAACATAGAATTAATACTGGAACTGAAATTAAAAACTAAAACATAGAACTTATTTAAATATGTGCATAAAAGTTAACTGAGTAAATTTGCACTAAAGAAAATAAAAATATACTCAACGACATATACCCAAAAACATACTTAAATTAACTTAAGGTCACTAATGAAAAAGAATAATTATACTGTCGGTACGAAATTTGACCAACAAGTAAATATTTGTAGTTTTATCGTACGTTGTGATCGGATGTGGCCTAGCACTCAATGACACAAGATTTATACTGGTTCAGGCAACGTGCCCTACGTCCAGTTTTAGTCGGTCGGTGACTTTATTCCTGAGCCCAGGTGCTCGAAGTTTGCTGTGGGGTTACAAACGAGTAGGAATGAGAAGGGGTGTTAGAGGCCCGGTCGGACTCTGAACCGAGTGGCCAAGAGTGACGGACGCTCTAACGTGCGCTAAGTATTGGAGCATATACTCTGTGTCGCCGTCGAGTTCTAGAGTATTGAGCTGTTCGAGTCCTCAGGTCGTCGAGTCCTCGAGTCGTTTAGCCCCCTTTTGTTGGAAGAAAGCGCATCCCCTTTTATAGGTGAAGGGGGTGGCCTTACAAGTCAGAGAGAAAAGAGAGAGTGCGTAGCCTTACCTAGTCTTGTTGCCCATACTGTCGGGTACAAGATGGTCGTCGGTGCCCACAACACTGTTTATGTTCAGACGCATCTGGCAGACTCTTCTGTGTTCACTTGGTACGGCAAACGTCGGTGCCTATAATATTGTTTGTGTTCTGACGTGTCTGGAAGATTATATAGTGTCCGTCTATCATAGCTTGGTGGCACCGTCCTATATGTGCGCAGGGTATGGCAAGGTATGATCCTCGGTATTGCGGTTGACTTGAGCGTCTTATCTTATCTACTCCGTCTATGCCCTGGGCCCACACCGAGCGGACGTCTCCGGTCAGTTGCTCCCAGTTGGCCCCCGACCGTGTCGGTCGGGAAAGAGCAACGAGCAGATGTAACACCTCTGGTGTTACGATCTTGCTTAGTGCTTAGATTAAGGCCTAAAAGAAATTAACAAAACAAATTTTCGTGTGTTAAAAATTTTAAAACTCCCAAGAAAGGATAATTAAATTGTAGGTCTCATTTTTATAAGAAGATAAGCGAACGGGATATTGCGAGTTAGTTCAATTAATGAGTAAACATGCTTATGAAATTCTAATAAGAAAAATAGGATAAGTTGTTTTAGATGTTCGGCATGAAAAACGATTTCTGTAAATGAAAATGTGACATAGCTTATAATTAGAAAGTGCTATTTTTTGAAGAATTATAATGTGCAAAATACTTAAATAGTGCTTTAATATTTTGTTCCCACGAGTTAGTACGAAGTATGGACTAGGTCATGACATGTTGCCTAGTTGAAATTGATGAAGTTCTGACCTTTTAAAAATGCAATCAAAGGTGTTAATGGTTGTTTAGTTCAAGCGGGACTCTCGTCCTTTCTAAGTCTGTAACGGTGATAGACAATGCCAGTTTGGCATTTGATTTCCAACAAAAATGGTTAAGCATTACATCCATGTTCTTGCACCATGGGTTGCTTCTAACTTAGCACCTAGGCAAGGTGTAGGTCGTAGTTGAGTTGGATGTCAACTTGAACTCTTAAAAATTGCCCAAACTCCGATCAGAACGCACTAGAACCTTGTCACCGGTGCTCTGCTCGTGAACCAGTGCTCAAGCGACGTGATCACCTTGACATCCTCCTCTCACCCTCTCTAGTCACTCTTTAGTCTTGACGATTGCTTCGCTGGATTGCCGGTGGTGTGGACTTTAGGTTCTTGTAGTTGGTTGAGCCTTAGTCGGGCTTTTGAGCGGTTTTTGGTATGCTTTAAATAGCGTGCACGGCACCATTTTCCGTCTTTCGGCTTGTGTTCGCGGTCACTGTGCGCACGTGCTTCGCTAGCGCCGAGCTCGTGATGGGACAAGGGGTTGTTCCTGATCTTTTGGTGAGTGTGGATAAACTCGATTTGGGGTGGATTCGATGTTGGCTGTCCGACTACAACGACCACAAGGTTGCTGCACCTTAGCAACAGGTACACCGACTCCGATTGTGATGTTCTTGTCATGCCAAGAACACCATGAACCTACAAGCAACCGAGAACAAGATGAACAAGCAAATAACTCACGGATTTAAGCCAAAGGCTGAATTTGAATCACAAGTTGGGGTCTTGAAACAAGCAAATCGGGTGGTCTAGCCGACACACGCGTTTACAAGGAAGAAGCAGCAGTTATCTTGCATCTAAACAAAACCCACCCTCATTCTGATGGCTGCCGGTTCTATTTATAAGGAGGAGAGCACAAGGAAGAGTGGGAAACCCTAATCTGGGCGTCCCTCAATGGGCTCTAGTCAGTACAAGGCCCAGACCCAAGCTGTAGGTCTATGCATCATTTTGCTTGCTGCGCACAGCTTAGGTAGATTCTAATAGTGGGGTTAGACCCATCTGAAAGAGTACGCCGAGCTCTTTCCAACAAGTCAAAAATTAGCTTCATTGGATCTCGTATCAAGGAGTTATGGTATTTTTAATGGAGTGTTTCCTGCTGTCTCGAGATGAGCTGAGCACCCCATTAATGATGATTCCCACTTGTTCAGCTGCTCCATCTTCATCATGGGGTCTAAACATGGGGCAATAGGGTCTTGACCAACATTCCTAAGAATAAGACAATCATCACCATGATTTAGTAGCATCCAATTCTGAGACGAGTTTGTATGAACAACGAGGAACGACTTTACCTGATAATTAAGTTGTCGTGCTCAAGCTCTTGTCATCAGACCTTGTTGTGCAGCAGGTGTGGTTGTATCAATGGAAGGGATGTCCTCATCATCCTCCCCTTCTTACATTGGAGTCGTCCTCGACTTCAGTTCATCCTCTTCTCCCAAATATGGCTTCAAATCTGCAATGTTAAATGTGGGGCTAACCCCAAAAGCTGCAGGTAGCTCAAGTTTGTATGTATTATCATTAATCCTTTCTAACACTTTAAAAGGACCATCGGCTCTAGGCAGCAACTTAGTCTTTTGCAAATCAGGGAACCTGTCTTTTCTCAAATGGAGCCAAACTAGATCACCAGGTTCAAAAATGACATGTTTCTTCCCTTTGCTACCAACTAGTTTATACTTTGCATTCATGCACTCTATTTTCTCTTTAGTGGTTTCATGCAATTTTAAGATCAGTTCAGCACGTTGTTTAGCATCAAAGTTCACTCGCTCCGAGGTCGGAAGATGTAACAAATCAATAGGAGCACGCGGCACAAACCCATAAACAATCTCAAAAGGGCTTTTCTTAGTGGTAGAATGCTGTGAACGATTATAAGCAAACTCAACATGAGGCAAGCACTCTTCCCACATTTTTATGTTCTTTTTCAAAACAACCCTAAGCAAAGTAGATAATGTTCTATTGACAACCTCAGTTTGTCCATCAGTTTAGGGATGACAAGTAGTGGAAAATAAAAGCTTAGTCCCTAGCTTAGCCCACAAAGTTCTCAAAAAATAACTAAGAAATTTTGCACCCCGATCAGAAACAATGGTGTTAGGCACACCGTGCAATCGAACAATCTCACGAAAGAACAAATCAGCAACATGTGTAGCATCATCGCTCTTATGACATGGTATGAAATATGCCATTTTAGAAAATCTGTCCACAACAACAAACACACTATCCCTCCCCGTTCTAGGCAGTCCTAAAACAAAGTCCATTGAAATATCTTCCCATGGTGCACTTAGAACAGGAAGAGGCATGTATAAACCATGAGGACTAAGGCGTGACTTAGCTTTTTGGCATGTTGTGCAGTGAGCAACGAACCTCTCCATGTCTCTCCTCATCTTGGGCCAAAAGAAATGACTAGCAAGGATGTCCTCTGTCTTTTTCACACCAAAATGTCCCATGAGTCCTCCTCCATGTGCTTCCTGCAACAATAACAAACGCACGGAGCAAGCTGGAATGCATAGCTTGTTGGCTTGAAATACAAACCTGTGGGGGTATGGCCCCCAAGACATGGGCTATGCCCTCAGGGGTGTCCCGGCCCACAAGGTTAAGGCGTGCACGGCGCTGCTCGGCGTGCACCGCAAGACATTGTATAGTACCAAATATGCTACTTTACTTGTAACCCTACCTCCTCTAGAGTATATAAGGAGAGGTAGGGGTCCCCTAGCAGATAGGATCTATCAGATCAGATCTTCATACAGATCAATACAATACACCAAAGACACAGGACGTAGGGTATTACGTCGATCAGACAGCCCGAACCTATCTAAATCGTTGTCTCTGTGTCTTGTGTCACCATCTAGTTCCTAATTACGCGCACCCCCACCGACAAATCTACCATCATGGGATACCCCTCGGTGGACTGCCGAGCATATTCCATCGACAGTTGGCGCGCCAGGTAGGGGTGTGCGCTTGATCCATGGCGAGCCAGATGGACCTCAAATCAACAACGTGTTCTCATCGTCAATCTCGTGGAGATTCATGCCGGTCCACGACGACGATTCATCACTGCTACACCAGCCCCTACGACAGCAGATCTGATCTTGGAACCATCTCTGAGGTCGTCTTCACCAACAACTCACCGCCCGTCAGGTGTTCGCCATCAACGCCAACCAGATAGCACCATACGCCGCCGACCAGACGCTCCGTCCAAAGCTAAGTCACGCTTTAATATTTTCCTAAATATTCTCCAATCTCCGTATATCGCCATACTATTTCTCTAAACTATTTTCTCCATATTTGCTCTTCAAACGATTTTTCAAACCCTCGAATAGTCCTATTGATGCTCGGATGCCTCCAGAGATGGCCCTGTCTCCGGCTCCTCCCTACATGTGCTACGGGCTCCACGCTCTGCGTTATGGGTGGTCGACAGCGGCTCCTTGGTCATGCTTGTTTCTCCTACACGTGCACAGGCTCCACGCTCGACGTTATGGACTATGGGCTAGCTAGGGCTGGAGACTCAGCTACACACTAATTGTTCGGGTGGTTTATATTAAACATAAATATATTTTCACGTCAACTGATCGCCGAACTGCATACACCGTTTCATCACCATTGCTGATTTTTCTCTGGAGTTTATTTATTTGTGCATCATGTACTACCCATTCTACATGTTTGTATTGCAGGATCATCATCCAGGTGCTCGAACTTCTCCACCGATCAACTGGTCGGACCGCTTAGTTCATGGACTCCATCGCCGACTAGTTGATCGGACTATTCACCGGTCATTTCTACTCAATGATTACTTCACCGCCGACCAGTTGACCAGACTGTTCGTCGCTCGTGCTTCATCGCCAGCGACGCCGGTTACTCCTCGGCCCTCAGATTCTTCGTGCTCAAGGACTAAGTGGGCACACTTCACTGCACAGACGTCGTCAGCTACCTCGGTGCTCGGACATTGCCACCTACGCGGGGGACTCCTCGGTGCTCAGACATCACCGCCTACGCCAGGGACTCCTTGATGCTCGGACATTGCCGCCTACACCAGGGACTCCTCAGTGCTCGGTCATCGTCAGCGACGCCGGGAACTCCTCGCTCCTTGCTCCTCGGTGCTCGGACGTCGCCGCCTACGTCAGGAACTCCTCGCTCCTCGGTGCTTGGTCATCGCCAGCGACACCGGGGACTCCTCGCTCCTAGGCTCGAACATCGCCAGCGACGTCATGGACTCCTCGCTCCTCGGTGCTCAGACATCGCCAGGAACGTCAGGGATTCTCGCTCCTCGGCGCTTGGACATCGCCAGCTACGTCGGGGACTCTCGCTCCTCGGCGCTCGGACATCGCTAGTGATGCTGGGGACCCTCGCTCTTTGGCTCTCGAACATCGCCAGTGACGCCGGGGACTCTCGCTCCTCGGCGCTCGGACATCGCCAGTGACGCCGAGGACTCCTCGGTGCTCGGACATCAACAGCGACGCCGGGGACCCTCGCCCCTCGGTGCTCGGATATCGCCAGCGACGCTGGGGACCCCTCGCTTCTCGGTGCTCGGACATCGCCAGCGATGTCGGGGACTCCTCGCTCCTTGGTGCTTGGTCATCGCTAGCGACGCCGGGGACTCCTCGCTCCTCGGTGCTCGGTCATCCTCAGCGACGCCGGGGACTCCTCGATGGTCGGATCTTGCTACGTCTCGTCGGTGTGCTATCAAGCTGCTCCATGCTGTTCGGATTAGGGTGCTGATCTTGGGCAGCACGTCTAGGGTCTTGATACGCGCATGTCAGACGACGTCGGCAAGCTTTCAGACTTCTTTGACCCTGCTACAAGATTCATTCTTCATCTTCCAGCAGGCTCGGAGACTAAGTGGGCACACTTCACCTTGCGGTGAATGTGCTTGTTCTCATCTCAAGGCTACGCCCGGGGACTGGCTGCCTGCTCGGCTGGTTTTTCTACTTTCTGACCCTAGCACCACGTGACTATGTCACCTACTGTCAGGCTCGGGGACTATCTATGGGGGTATGGCCCCCAAGACATGGGCTACGCCCTCAGGGGTGGACTGGCCCACAAGGTTAAGGCGTGCATGGCGCTGCTCGGTGTGCACCGCAAGACATTGTATAGTACCAAATAGGCTACTTTACTTGTAACCCTACCTCCTCCAGAGTATATAAGGAGAGGTAGGGGTCCCCTAGCGGATAGGATCTATCAGATCAGATCTTCATACAGATCAATACAATACACCAAAGACACATGACGTAGGGTATTACATCGATCAGATGGCCCAAACCTGTCTAAATCGTTGTCTCTACGCCTTGTGTCACCATCCGGTTCCTAATTACGCGCACCCCCACCGACAAATCTACCATCGTGGGATACCCCTCGGTGGACCGCGCGAGCATATTCTGTCGACAAAACCCATCAACAAGGATGAATTTGTTCTAAGTCTGTCCCTCTTTGCAATTCAGCAACACATCCTTGAAATCATTATCATGAGAATAGTGTGCTTTAATTGTTTCTAATCCAAATATTTTGAAATGATGTTTGGACAGCATGGTATAACGCCCAGACAAAGCATCAACAATGATGTTTTCTTTACCCTTCTTGTGTTTGATGACATAAGGGAAAGATTCAATGAACTCAACCCATTTAGCATGTCTACGGTTCAGTTTTGCTTAGCTTCGAATGTGTTTCAATGACTCATGATCAGAATGTATAACGAATTCTTTGGGCCATAAATAATGCGGCCATGTTTCCAAGGTTCTAACTAAAGTAAGCAATTCCTTATCATAAGTAGAATAGTTCAGACTAGGCCCACTCAATTTTTCGCTAAAATATGCTACAAGTTTGCCATCTTGTAGCAGCACATCACCCAAACCAATTCCACTAGCATCGCATTCAAGCTCAAAGGTTTTATTGAAATCAGGAAGTTGGAGCAAGGGTGCATGAGTTAACTTATCTTTGAGCATGTTGAAAGCATCCTGTTGGGCTACAGCCCAAGTGAAGGTTGCACCCATCTTGGTGAGTTCATGCAGTGGGGCTGTAATGGTGCTGAAGTCCTTCACAAATCGACGATAGAAACCAGCAAGTCCTAGAAAACTCCGTACTTGTGTGACCGTGCAGGGAACAGGCCAGCTGTGTATGGCCTCAACCTTGGCTTGATCAACTTCGATTCCCTACGGTGTCACAACATATCCAAGAAAAGAGACTCGATCTGTGCAAAAGGTGCACTTCTCAAGGTTGCCAAATAAGTGTGCATCTCGTAGAGCATTGAAAACAGCACGCAAATGATCAAGATGTTCCTCTAATGATCTACTATATATCAAGATGTCATCAAAGTACACCACCACGAATCTGCCAATAAAAGCACGTAAAACCTCATTTATTAATCTCATGAAAGTGTTGGGTGCATTAGTCAATCCAAAGGGCATGACTAGCCATTCATATAAACCAAACTTCATTTTAAACACTGTTTTCCATTCATCTCCTAGCTTCATGCGAATCTGGTGGTAACCACTACATAAATCAATTTTAGAGAACATAATTGAGCCACTCAATTCATCAAGCATATCATCTAACCTTGGAATAGGATGATGATATCTGATTGTGATGTTGTTGCTCTACAATCAACACACATGCGCCATGATCCATCCTTCTTAGGAACTAAAAGCACGGGAACAGCATAAGGGCTAAGAGACTCACGCACATAACTTTTGTTGAGCAATTCTTGTACTTGTCATTGAATCTCTTTTGTCTCATCTGGGTTGGTCCTGTACGGCGCATGATTAGGCAAGGAAGCCCCGGGGATGAGGTCAATCTGGTGTTCAATCCCTCGAATTGGTGGTAGCCCCGGTGGTACCTCCTTTGGAAAAACATCGACATACTCCTGCAAAAGATTAGTGACAGCAGGAGGCAAAGAAATAGATGTATCTTCGAGTGAAAATAAAGTTTCTTTGCAAACCAAAGCATAGCAAGCAATAGTACTAGCATCAATCTCATCCAAATCAGATTTGGTGGCAAAGTAACAAGAGCCTTTTAACTTGATCTCATTTTTATTATGATGAACAGATTTACTAGACTTCTTATGTTTCTCAAGTTCATTAGTGACAATCTGATTTTCACTAGCAATAGCCTGATTCTTAAGTTTGCTAGCTCTAACAAGTTCATCTCTTAGAATAGCCTCAGGGGACATGGGGTGCAACATAATCTTCTTGTCATTATGCGTAAAAGAGTATTAATTTGTTTGACCAAAGTGCAAGGAATCTTTATCAAACTGCCATGGTCTACCTAACAACATAGAGCATCCTTGCATAGGCACAACATCGTAGTCAATGGAATCATGATAAGAACCAATGGCAAACTCTACCCTTACCAATCGTGTTACCTTCACCTTGCCGCTGTTGTTAAGCCACTGGATGTAGTAAGGCTGCGGGTGTGGTTTTGTGCTCAATGAAAGCTTCTCCACCATTTCAGCACTTGCCAAGTTGTTGCGGCTACCTCCATCTATGATCACACGGCAAGAGCGTTCCTTGATCACACACTTGGTTAGAAACAAAGTGTGGCGCTGATTTTGTTTAGCTCTCTCCATTTGCGCACTTAGCACTCGCTGCACCACGAGGCTCTCATAGTGTTCAGCAGCTTCAGCCCCAATGTGCTCTTCATCTTGTTGGAAATCATGTCCTTCCGCTACATTGTCAGCAGCAAGCAAAGCATATGTTTCTTCATCAAAATGACTAGAAGAGGAGTACCCACCATCAGCTCGCACAACCATCACATGTGTGCTTGGGCAATCCTTGCGTATGTGGCCATATTGAAGGGTCCTAATGGCTAGAGGGGGGTGAATAGCCTAATAAAAATTTCTACAACAACACTAACAAAATGGTTAGACAATTATGAGGCGAAGCAAGTGTTGCGCTAGCCTACTCAAAATGCAAGCCACCTACCACAATTCTAGTTTAGATAGTATCTATTCACACAATAGCTATGACACTATCCTATGTTAGTGTGCTCTCAAAGGCTAACTAAAGAGCCACACTAACCAAGCAAGCAAGCTCTCACAACTAGCTACACTAAAGAGCTTGACAACTAGTTTGCGGTAATGTAAAGAGAGTGATCAAGAAGGTTATACCGCCGTGTAGATGAAAGAACCAATCAATCACAAGGATGAATAACAATGAAGACCAATCACCTCGGAATCAATGATGAACACAATAATTTTTTACCGAGGTTCACTTGCTTGCCGGCAAGCTAGTCCTCGTTGTGGCGATTCACTCACTTGGAGGTTCACGTGCTAATTGGCTTCACATGCCAAACCCTCAATAGGGTGCCGCACAACCAACACAAGATGAGGATCACACAAGCCATGAGCAATCCACTAGAGTACCTTTTGGCTCTCCACCGGGGAAAGGTCAAGAACCCCTCACAATCACCACGATCAGAGCCGGAGATAATCACCACCCTCCACTCAACGATCCTCGCTGCTCCAAGCCGTCTAGGTGGCGGCAACCACCAAGAGTAACAAGCAAAAACCACAGTGAAACACGAACACCAAGTGCCTCTAGATGCAAACACTCAAGCAATGCACTTGGATTCACTCCCAATCTCACTATGATGATGAATCAATGATGGAGATGAGTGGGAGGGCTTTGGCTAAGCTCACAAGATTGCTATAACAATGAAAATAGCCAAAGGTATGAGCTATAGCTGGCCATGGGGCTTAAATAGAAGCCCCCACGAGATAAAGCCGTTATACCCCTTCACTGGGCATAACGCGGGCTGACCGAACGCTCCGGTCAGTTGACCGGACGCTGAGCCCTCAGCATCCGGTCGCCCGATGGTGGCCACGTGTCTCCTGTGTTCAACGGTGATCGTTTGATCTCAATGGTCAAAATGTTGACCGGACGCTGGACCCTCAGCGTCCGGTCATTTACAGTAAGGGTCCAAACCGTGTTTTTTGCCAACCGGACGCGTCCGGTCATGCTTGACCGGACCCTGCTAGCGTTTGGTCACACTATGACTTCTTACTGTGCTGACCGACAACACGACCGGACATAGCCCTTCAGCTTCCAGTTGCAGAGCGACCCAGCGTCCGATTGTTTGACCGATGCCAGCGTCTTCGCTGCTACACCTGACCGGACGTGCCGGTCCAACCAAGGCCAGCGTCCGGTCACTTCCAGTGACCTCCGTCTTTTCTGTCTAGGGCATCGATGGAGTTTCTTACCCTTGCTCCCAAATTTCACCACCCTTGATCAAATGTGCCAACCACCAAGTGTATCACCTTGTGCACATGTGTTAGCATATTTTCACAAACATTTTCAACGGTGTTAGCACTCCACTAGATCCTAAATGCATATACAATGAGTTAGAGCATCTAGTGGCACTTTGATAACCGCATTCCGATACGAGTTTCACCCCTCTTAATAGTATGGCTATCAAACCTAAATGTGATCACACTCTCTAAGTGTCTTGATCACCAAAACAAAATAGCTTCTATGGTTTATACCTTTGCCTTGAGCTTTTTGTTTTTCTCTTTCTTCTTTCCAAGTCCAAGCACTTGATCATCATCATGGTATCATCATCATGTTATGATCTTCATTTGCTTCACCACTTGGAATGTGCTACCTATCTCATGATCACTTGATAAACTAGGTTAGCACTTAGGGTTTCATCAATTCACCAAAACCAAACTAGAGCTTTTAATCTCCCCCTTTTTGGTAATTGATGACAACCATTTCACAAAGATATGAATTGAAATTCAATTGAATCCATGTTGCTTGCCCAAGCATATTTACCATGTGTAAAAGGATATGAACAAGTTCCATAAACCCCAAATGGTAACAATTGCTCCCCCTACATATGTGCTAAGAGTTTGGATTGTAGCTTGCACATATGCTTGGATAGGAAATATAGAAGTCAATGTCTACCAAATGATGCTAAGGTATAAAAGATGGACCTTTGAAGCGTGATACCAATTGGAGTGCACCAATATACCATCCTTAGCACCATGGTGAGTTTGATACCACTTGTAAACAACACTTGAAATGAAAGTTATCTAGTGATTTCATTTCATCATTCAATCTTACAACTAACATACATCACACAAGCATGGATGTTTAAATTTAATACTTGTGCCATGCAAGCAAACATATGAAATGCACATTCAAATGCATCATCCAAGTTCATGATCTTGCTCCCCCTACTTGTGTGCTCAAAATTTTAGTTGATCCCTTTCTTTTGTCATATTTCTCCCCCTATGTCATATATCAAGATATCTTTATGTTTTATGTTTCTCTCCCTTTATGATATTTCTCCCCTTTTTCACTATTTTTACTACTATCTTTGTTTCTCTCCCCCTTTGTCATCAATGACCACAAAGGTTCAAAATATAGATAGTATTACTTGTAGGGTCGAGATTATCAATGTCAATCAATGGAGTGAGGATCATTTTCCCAAATTTGGTCTAGTCTAGATCATTTATCAAAGATATTTAACTCGGTTTGGTCCAAGGACAAGCTTCTTCACACCTCCAAATAAGGGTTATCTTGTACCATGTTGAGTTAAATACTTAGGGCTCATTTTCTAGATTAAACACTAGGTTTACAAGCCCATAAACATGTTATATGCTACCACTAGATCAAGTCAAGCATAGAAGCAATAGTGATACCATATAGACATCAAAATCATTTGATTTTCATGAATGAGCCTAATAAAATAGAACCATTTGAAAGGTCCTAATAAAATTGAAATGTGACTAGATGCACTAATCATGTCCTTAGCAAAGATGTATGTCATGCCAATCAACTTTTACCTTGGATTGCTCGAAGGAGAGGCATGTCATATGAGTGGGGGTGCATCAACACATATTTGAGAAATCCAATATGTTCAACTCATTCCTTAGCTTGCAAAACCTTTTCTCATCCAATGGCTTAGTGAATATATTGGCAAGTTGATCTTCGGTGCCTACACTCTCAATGCAAATGTCCCCTTTTTGTTGGTGATATCTTATGAAATAGTGGCAGACATTAATGTGCTTTGTTCTTGCATATTGAACCAGATTGTTGGTCAACTTGATTGCACTCTCATTGTCACATAGCAATGGCACTTTCTTGAACTTGATTTCAAAGTCACTCAAAGTGGCCTTCATCCAAAGTATTTGTGCACAACAACTACCGGCGGATATGTATTTGGCTTCGGCAGTTGATAATACAACACTATTTTGCTTCTTTGATGACCATGAAACAAGTGATCTTCCCAACAATTGACATGTGCCCGAGGTGCTCTTCCTTTCAACCTTGCATCCCGCATAATCCGAGTCGGAGTAACCAACTAGCTCAAACTTTGCTCCTTTGGGATACCACAAACCAACATTCGGTGTATGCTTTAAGTACCTCAATATTCTCTTTGTAGCCTTCAAATGACTTTCTCTTAGTGAGGCTTGAAATCTTGCACACATGCATACACTAAACATGACATCAGGTCTTGATGTGGTCACATAGAGTAGGCTTCCAATCATAGACCGATACAACTTTTGATCCACCATATTTCCACTTGCATCACTATCCAAGTTGCCATTGGTTCCTATTGGTGTGCTAATGGCTTTACTATCACTCATTCCAAACTTCTTGATCATGTCCTTGATGTACTTCCCTTGGCTCATAAATGTACCATTCTTCAATTACTTGATTTGAAGACCAAGGAAGTAGCTTAACTCTCCAATCATGGACATTTCAAACTCATTAGCCATCATCTTTCCAAACTCATCACAAAAATCTTGATTGGTTGACCCGAATATGATATCAACATAGATTTGTAACACAAACAAGTCTTTTCCAATCTTCTTGATGAAAAGAGTGGTGTCAACCTTGCCCATTGTGAACCCTTTAGAGAGTAGGAAGTCCCTCAATCTCTCATACCATGCTCTAGGTGCTTGCTTCAAGCCATACAATGCTTTCTTTAACTTGTACACATGGTTGGGCTTTTTGTCATCTTCAAAACCGGGAGGTTGCTCAATATATACTTCTTCATTGATGTAGCCATTGAGGAATGCACTCTTAACATCCATTTGATAGAGCTTGATGTTGTGGGCACAAGCATAGGCTAGCAAGATTCTTATTGCTTCCAATCTAGCAACCGGGGCATATGTTTCTCCAAAGTCAAGACCTTCAACTTGTGTATATCCTTGTGCTACCAATCTTGCTTTGTTCCTTACTACTATCCCATCTTGATCTTGCTTGTTTCTAAAGACTCATTTGGTTCCAATCATATTGTGTCCCTTTGGTCTCTCTACTAATTCCCATACTTGATTTCTTGTGAAGTTATTCAATTCTTCATGCATAGCATTCACCCAATCAACATCCTTCAAAGCTTCATCTATCTTCTTTGGTTCAATGGATGACACAAATGAGAAGTGTTCACAAAATGATGCCAATCTTGATCTTGTTTGTACACCTCTAGAAATATCACCAATGATAGTGTCCAAAGGATGATCTCTTGCAACATTGGTTGGTTGGAGGATTGGAACTTGATTGCTTGCACTTGCTTGATCATTTGGTTGAGATGATGTACTAGTCACTTGATCTTGTTCATTGTCATGAGAGCCACTTGTACTAACTTGATTTGTATCATCTTGCACATTTGAGTTAGAAAGCACTTGCACTTGATCATCTTCATCATCATTCACTTGCCTAGGCCTCAATTCACCAATATCCATGTTCTTTATGGCATTTGAAAGTTGAATGCCTCTAACATCTTCCAAGTTCTCATTCTCTACTTGTGAACCCTTGGTTTCATCAAATTTAACATCATGAACTTCCTCAAGAGTACCACTATCCAAATTCCAAACTCTATATGCTTTGCTTGTAGTGGAATAACCAAGTAGGAATCTTTCATCACATTTCTTGTCAAACTTGCCCAATCTTGTGCCTTTCTTCAAGATATAGCATTTGCATCCAAAGACCCAAAAATATGCAATGTTGGGTTTTCTACCATTCAAGAGCTCATATGGTGTCTTCTCTTTCAATCGGTGATAATAGAGGCGGTTGCTACAATAGCAAGCCAGTGTTTGATAACTTCGGTCCAAAAAGATTGACTCACATTGTACTCACTAAGCGTAGACCTTGCCATATCAATGAGTGTTCTATTCTTCTCTTAGAAAGGCCATTTGATTGAGGAGTGTACTTGGCCAAGAATTGATGTCTAATTCCAAATTTATCATACAACTCATCAATTCTAGTATTCTTGAACTCACTATCATTGTCACTTCGACCTCTCTTGATGGTTGTTTCAAACTCATTGTGAATGCCCTTGACAAATGATTTAAATGTTGCAAACACATCACTTTTGTCCACTAGAAAGAATACCCATGTGTATCTAGTGTAGTCATCCACTATCACAAAGCCATATTTGTTACCACCGATACTAGTGTATTGTGTTGGCCCAAACAAATCCATGTGCAATAACTCAAATGATTTAATAGTGCTCATCATGCTTTTCTTAGGATGGGTGTTTCCAACTTATTTGCCGGCTTGGCAAGAGCTACAAAGCTTAGCCTTTTCAAACACAACATCTTTCAAGCCTTTAACTAAGTCATGCTTAACCAATCTATTCAATTGTTTTATTCCAACATGACCAAGCCTTCTATGCCATAACCAACCCATGCTAGACTTAGTGAACAAGCATGTAGATAATTTAGCTTCACTAGCATTGAAATCAACCAAGTATAGATTCTCATATCTAAAACCTTTGAAGATCAAATTAGAGCCATCCACACTTATGATCTCTACATCATCTACCCCAAATATGCATTTGAATCCAAGATCACACAATTGTGCCATAGATAGCAAATTGAAGTTCAAGCTCTCTACTAGCAACATATTGGATATGCTCATGTCATTGGATATTGCAATCTTACCAAGCCCTTTGACCTTGCCTTTGCCATTGTCACCAAATGTGATACTATCATAACCTATCATTGCCATTGGTGTTGATTGAGTTGAACATTCTTGCATCACCGGTCATGTGTTGAGTGCACCCACTATTAAGAACCCAATGCCTTCCTCCAGCTTTGTAATTGACCTACAAAGAAGATCAATTCTTTTTAGGTACCCAAACTTGCTTGGGTCCTTGAAGGTTAGTCACTAAGCTCTTTAGTACCCAAATGGCTTTCTTCTTTGAGCCCATCCATGGTTTACCAATGAACTTAGCCTTCACACCATTTGTACCCTTAGTAAGCATATAGCATGAATCAAGCTTAATAGAGGATACATTAGCCATTTTTGCTCTTGTTGTTGCATTCTTGCTCTTTAGTGACCCACTTGCTTGCAACTAATGCAAAACCGAATCATTGTTCTTCACAAAACTAGTCTTATGAGGAGCAAAGGCCGCCTTTGCCTTTCTTGGGGGTATAGCCCAATCCCTCTTTAGTAGAGAGAAGCTCTTTAGCTACCCAAGCACATAAGCAAGTGGTCCTCACCACTCATAAGCCTTAGCTAAGGTGTGAGTGAGCTTAGTGACCTCCTTCTTGAGGTTCTCATTCTCAACCACTAGTGAGGCATCACAAGTGAGGACCATCACTACTAGATGAGGTAGAAGTGAAAGTGCTACAAGAAGGGTTAGTAGGAGCAACAATGATAGGCATAGATAGTGATTCATCTATTATATCACAAGTTAAACCTACATTAGCAAGTTTCAACATGCTTCTTTTATTTTGCTCATCAAGCAAAGAGGAATGAGCCTTTTCAAGCTTTTTGTGAGCTTTTCCAAGCTTCTCATGGGCTTCCTCTAGCCTCTCATGAGATGCATTGAGCTCATCAAAGGCTTGCTTAAGGTCTTTAAGTTCCTTACGCAAGCTTTTGCATTCCTTCTCTTGATGTCAAAGTGTTCTCTTAGCATCTTCTAGCATGTCAATAATTCATCCTTAGTAGGGTTCATCATCATCACTATCACTATCATTTCATTTTCATTTCATGTTCATTTTCATCAATCATAGTTCTTCATCACTTTCATCATCACAAGATTGTACCTTAGTGGCCTTAGCCATGAAGTATGATGAAGATTCGAAAGAGAAGGCTTCTCATTGATGCAATAGCTTGCAAGACCTTCTTCTTGGTGGTCTTGTTATCATCACTATCATCATCATCATCATCACTTGAGGAGGCATCACTATCCCAAGTGACTACATATGAACCACCCTTCTTCTTCTTGAAGGCCATCTTGTCCTTCTTCTCTTTCTTTTCCTTTCTTGTCCTTCTTCCTATTCTTCTTAGTTGTCATCATCATTGTCGCTATTGTATGGGCATTGAGCAACAAGATGATCTTTGCTTCCACACTTGAAGCACCTTCTTGACTCATCTTTGTTCTTGGATGAAGACTTTCTTTCTTCTAGCACGGTAGCCCTTCCTTCACCATAAACTTGCCAAATCTTTTGACAAATAGAGCCATCTTCTCATCATCATCATCATCCCATGATTCATCTTCTTCACTTAATGTCTCTTGCTTTAGCTTTTGCTCTTGGATGATGTGGCTTTGAATGCCACTGCTCTTCTTCTTGTCATCCTTTCTTCTCCTTCTTTTCTTCCTTCTCATCATCATCTCTATAAGTATTCATCAGGTCATTATATCTCCCAATACTTGGTTTGGTGTCATGGTGTCCAAACCGCTTCTCACTAGAATGAGTGACCAATGGACCAAATCTTGAAGGCTAAGCATCTTAAGAACTTGTGGGAGAAGTCCTTATCCTTCACCTTCTTCTCCAAGTGCTTTGAGATCATTGATCAAGCACTTGAAGCCTATGAAACATCTCCGGCACACTCTCATCCTCCTTCATCTTGAAGCTTGCAAACTTCTCTTTGAGGAATGTATGCCTTTGCACCCTTCACGGCTTGAGTGCCCTCAAATGACTTCTTCCAACTTCTTCCATGCCTCATAAGCCATCTCAATATTCTTGACTTGCTCAAATGTTCTCTCATCAATTGCATCATGAATAGCACTTAGAGCAATGTCCTTGTTTTGGAGAAGTACTTCTTCGGCCGCCGTGGGATTCTCCGGATCATCAATCTCAATTTTGGTTTCTACCATCTTCCACACCTTTCTATTGATTGACTTGATGTGTGTGGTCATCTTTGACATCCAATAAGGATAATTTGTACCATCAAATTGGGGTGGCTTCTTGGTGTTGTTGATTTGAGCCATTTTAACACCGAAGGTTGTTAAGCCTCAAATAATGGTGACCTCGGCTCTAATACCACTTGAAAGGTCCTAATGGCTAGAGGGGGTGAATAGCCTAATAAAAATTTCTACAACAACACTTAACAAAATAGTTAGACAATTATGAGGCGAAGCAAGTGTTGCGCTAGCCTACTCAAAATGCAAGCCACCTATCACAATTCTAGTTTAGATAGTATCTATTCACATAATAACTATGACACTACCCTATGTTCATGTGCTCTCAAAGGCTAACTAAACAGCCACACTAACCAAGCAAGCAAGCTCTCACAACTAGCTACACTAAAGAGCTTGACGCTAGTTTGCGGTAATGTAAAGAGAGTGATCAAGAAGGTTATACCGCCGTGTAGATGAAGAAACCAATCAATCACAAGGATGAATAACAATGAAGACCAATCACCTCGAAATCAATGATGAACACAATGATTTTTTACCGAGGTTCACTTGCTTGCTGGCAAGCTACTCCTCGTTGTGACGATTCACTCACTTGGAGGTTCATGCGCTAATTGGCATCACACGCCAAACCCTCAATAGGGTGCCACACAACCAACATAAGATGAGGATCACACAAGCCACGAGCAATCCACTAGAGTACCTTTTGGCGCTCCACTGGGGAAAGGTTAAGAACCCCTCACAATCACCACGATCGGAGCCGGAGACAATCACCAACCTTCGCTCAACGATCCTCGCTGCTCCAAGCCGTCTAGGTGGTGGCAACCACCAAGAGTAACAAGCGAATCCTACAATGAAACACGAACACCAAGTGCCTCTAGATGCAAACACTCAAGCAATGCACTTGGATTCACTCCCAATCTCACAAAAGATGATGAATCAATGATGGAGATGAGTGGGAGGGCTTTGGCTAAGCTCACAAGGTTGCTATGTCAATGTAAATGGCCAAAGGTGAGAGCTATAGCTGGCCATGGGGCTTAAATAGAAGCCCCCATGAGATAGAGCCGTTATACCCCTTCACTGGGCATAACGTGGACTGACCGGACGCTCTGGTCAGTTGATCGAATGCTGAGCCCCCAGCGTCTGGTCACCCGATGGCGGCCACGTGTCTCCTACGTTCAATGGTGATCGTTTGATCTCAACGGTCGAAATGTTGACCGGATGCTCCGATAGAGCTGACCGAACGCTGGACCCTCAGCGTCCGGTCGTTTACAGTAAGGGTCCAAACCGTGTTTTTACCGACCGGACGCGTCCGGTCATGCTTGACCAGACCCTGCCAACGTCCGGTCACACTATGACTTCTTACTATGCTGACCGACAACAGGACCGGATGTAGCCCTTCAGCGTCTGGTCGTAGAGCGACCCAGTGTCTGGTCGTTTGACTGACGCCAGCGTCTTTGCTGCTACACCTGACCAGATGCGCCGGTCCAACTAAGGCCAGCATCTGGTCACTTCTAGTGACCTTCATCTTTTTTGTCTAGGGCGCCAGTGGAGTTTCTTACCCTTGCTCCCAAACTTCACCACCCTTGATCAAATGTGCCAACCACCAAGTGTATCATCTTGTGCACATGTGTTAGCATATTTTCACAAACATTTTCAAGGGTGTTAGCCACTCCACTAGATCCTAAATGCATATGCAATGAGTTAGAGGCATCTAGTGGCACTTTGATAACCGTATTCCGATACGAGTTTCACCCCTCTTAATAGTACGACTATCAATCCTAAATGTGATCACACTCTCTAAGTGTCTTGATCACCAAAACCAAAATAGCTCCTATGGTTCATACCTTTGCCATGAGCTTTTTGTTTTTCTCTTTCTCTTTCCAAGTCCAAGCACTTGATCATCACCATGGCATCATCTTCATCATGCTATGATCTTCATTTGCTTCACCACCTTAGAATGTGCTACCTATCTCATGATCACTTGATCTACAAACTAGGTTAGCACTTATAGGGTTTTATCAATTCACCAAAACCAAACTAGAGCTTTCACATATCCTTTGCAGCGTAGGCACTGAATATCCCTTGTTCTCCCCGTGGATACCACCGAGGATGAACTCTTGGTAGATGTAGCCATTGCTCCTCTAGTTGGTTCACTTGGGCATGGTACAGAATTTGTTGTAGAGGAGCATGGCTTGATGGTCGAGGAAGATTGTGGGGGTGCACGTGTTGATGGTGCAATAGCATTGGAGGGTGTCCATGGGCTAGCATGACCTACGGGAATGTTAGCCCTCATGCTAGCTCATCGTCCTTGCACTTCTCGTTCAGCTTTACAAGCAAGGTGAAATAAATGATTGATAGAATTATATTCCTTGTAAGCTAGAATGTCCTGAATCTCCTGGTTTAGCCCACCCATAAATCTAGCTATGGCACCATCCTCATTTTCC